>NC_136070.1:1234677772-1235226616 GCF_964261635.1 Lissotriton helveticus | reverse complement strand
AACAATGGCACTTATGATGGCTGCCACATGGTGGCGCTGTTTGTATAATCTAGAGATAAGCAGTGTTTATTAATTCAATATACATTAAAAACAAATATTACCTGTCGTCCAAGTCATTCTTATAGCTGTGAGTGGCTCGAACAGTCTGAATTGTCACACTTGCAGCAGGGTGATGGTTAGTAGTTGTGTAGGTACTGTTATTGAAAGGGCTGCCAGTGGTAATGGGTGCTGTAAGCACGGTGGCCTTGTGACCAGGGTCCTGGCGCTTACTTTTTCAGAAATTAGGCACTGGGTACAATGGCTGAACTTGCCCCCTACAGCATCAGTGCTACAGACAAGGGTGGACTGGGGAACACCGGTGGGAGGTCTCCAGAGACCTACTGGTCTGTTCCTCTACAGCCCTGCTTGCTGTGCAGGGGTGTCTGTGAGGGACCCATGTTTGTTTACAAGGTGGCTGGAACAGAGGAGCTAAAGTACAGAAGACGTTCTGCCCCCTCCCCCCTGGGGACTGGCGCGAGCTCAGTGTACCAGTGGTAGAGCAGACGTGACAGAGCACACTTCTGCCTATAGAGACGCATTAACTCCAGTGGTTTCGGTCAGAGACCGTCAGTTCCACCGTCTGGTGGGATTGAATAATAGGGAACAGTGACCCTCAGCCTGGACCCGCGGTGCCACGACCCTCCAGTGCCCCTCCCGGAGCTCTGGTACCGACATGACATTGACAGCTAGTGAGCGGCTGAGGGCGCGCACAGTTCGCTGCCATGGAATACAGAACAGCCCCAAAAGGAGGGGTCACGGCAGATGGCACAGTGGAGATCCCGCAGTCAGGCAAACAAACAATTCCGAAAGAAAACACATTTATCGTGTCAAGGAGAGGGGCGCGCGCCGCGGCGCCTGGGACTTAAAGTGGCATGGATGGATCCCTTTAATGCATGCCCAGGGCGCCGGGTCTGTTGTGTGGCCACGCGCAGCAGTATCGGCTGGATGCGGGAATTTACAGATCTTCTGAGCTTGGGAGGGAGGGGTGGGGGAGGGAGCAGACCACAAACTCCTTGCTGTGTGTAAAAGGCCGCTTTATTGAAACAGGTGCGCATCACATTCAAAATTCCTCGGCAAACCCCTTACAATACTAGACCTCACTAAATCACCTCCTAACTCTTAACATTGTCCCGCCCCTAAGTCTTTCGTAAACCCGCCCCACCCATACATTTCAACATTACAACATTACCATATACATTAACTCATCAAAACATAACACTTTAACTTCAACCCAACCGTCCCACCATTTCCTTGCCTCCTTTATACTCCTATCAAAACCTGAACCTGCATGATTGAACTTATAACTTAACTTGGCTACCTTTTCCAAACCTATAACCTATCTCCAATAATAATAACCCAACAACCTCTGTCAACTTTGACAAAAAACTCTCCATAATCCCCGCCACCCAGGGGGGGAGTGAAACTACCTCCCTCTTTCTGCCCCCCTAACTAGAAACACCTGCTGTCTCCTAACCAGACTGCGCCTGCACTTTCAAACATCTCGCTAAAACCTCCCTGATCTCCAAAAAATAAAGATCCATGCCAATCCTTGACAAATGCACGCCATCACCTCTGAAGAACTCCACCGCCTCAAAATGCAACTCCCTATGGACCACTCTTCCAAAGCCCAAGTGCCGACAGAAACGTGACATTTCCGAATTCACCTTCCTTCGAGCCCTGTCAATGGCCCTTGGGTTCAAAGCACCCCTCCACATCCTACGTGGAACCAACACATGGCACCCCGCCCACTGCTCCTTCAACCTCGCCAAGTCATTCTTCATGGCCCTCATAAGAACCACGCCCTTCACCTCGCACAGGTCGTTCTCCCCCAAATGGATCAATAACACATCCGGGCACCGCCCCTGCACCATCCATTTATTAAGGTTTGGCAGCAACTCCTTCCATCGCATCCCTCCTTTACCTTTCCAGACGATATTAAATAGGCGATCATTAAAGCCCAACATTGCCCCGAAATAACAATGACATGCCTGGACCTGTGCCCATTTTACGAAAGAATGCCCCACAATCCAAATGGTGAGTTCCTTCGCCTTGGGCCCCGCCACCGAACCTGAAAATAAATGCGATTCATACAAAAAAGGATGACGCAGGCGCCTCCTCCGCATTCTGCTGTACATAGCGATGGTAACAATTAGAAGACCAGCGCCCCAGCTTCATTATGTCCCCCTGCGACCAGCCCCTCTTATGCGCTTCTGTTGCTGCTCAGATCCTGAAGGAGTGTGTTCCATATTCCGCCCCATCAATCCCCATGCCGACCAAAGCTTTCCTCAACACCACTCGCAGCTGGTAGTCCGACACCCTTTTCCCATTAGCGTGCCTAAAAACAGCCTCTGGCCCCAAGCCTCCCAACAAGACCTTCCACCGCCGGGCCCACCTAAGGGGGCACGTTGCGACCATTGCCGCCATCGCCAGCCTCACCCCTCTGCCCAGACCCCTCTGGTCTGTTTTAGAACTGGCCAGCCACACATGTGTACCGTCCTCCCCCACGTACACATCCTCCCAGCGCCCACCATTACTGACCTTGGTGCCCAGCAGTTAGTTCCGACACACAGAATGCCCCTTAAAACATCCACACCATCAAGGTAGAAAACAGACAGGTTTCAAACTCATCCCTACATACTGCCGGTAGTGTGTCCAATATGAGTGCCAACTTTTGCCACGAAAGAGGGCGACGTGTCGCACTCTCCCCTCCCCTCTCCCTAGCCCACCCCTTCAACATCCTCCTCCCTACTTTTCCAGCCGACGGAGTGTATCCCCACAGCAGTTTTCCCATGAACGCAATGCCCGCCAACTTTCCAGCAATGGTAACTTTCGTGAGGCCCCTGTCAATGAGTGCCAGAATACAGTGTATAACATCCTCAGCCCGAAGCCAAACCTCGGCCCTTTTATGAGCCCCGGACGCCAGAAAATCCTTCAAGACTAGTTGATACGCTGCCTAAGTAGAAGCCGACAAAGAGCCTACCACCAGTTGTAGCACCCGACGTTTCCTACATACCACAGGTGCTCCGGCATCGGCGTTGGTTTCCTGTCTGCCTCCTTGGCCAGCCCACGGAATCTCTCCCACTGTGAACGAGTCAAAGCATCCGCTATGTCATTGTACACACCTGGTATGTGTAATGCCCTGAAAGCAATATCGTGTCTGAGGCAGCCTAGCACAACAACCCGCAGCAATTTCAGGACCTGCTCATCCCTAGCGGACTGTCTGTTAATGACCTCCACTACCGCCATATTGTCCACTCGAAACAACACCTTATTGTGTGCCAACTGACCACCCAACAATGTCAAGGCCACCAGTAACAGGAAAAGTTCCAGGAACGCTATTCTCAGACCCCCATCCTTCCACTGCCGCGGCCGCTGTTCCGCACCCCATCTGCCCTGCCAATAGACTCCAAATCCTTCGCCACCTGCTGCATCCGAGAAAATTTGCACATCCCACTGGACATCCTCCTCCCTTGCCAACTGCACACCATTGAAAGACTGCAGGAAAACCGACCACATGCGCAAGTCCTTCCTCACGCCTGCCGACAAACGCACATGATGATGCGGTAGATGTCTTCCTGCCAACGCTCGCCCCAACCGCCTACAAAACAACCTCCTTGCTCTGACCACCCTGCAAGCAAAGTTAAGGTGACCCAACAACACCTGAATGTCCCTCACCGTTACCTTCTTTTTTGACAGCATACTGGCTAACAACTGCGTAATTTTTTCTCTTTTGTCCTCCAGCAAGCAAGCCCGCATAGCCACCGAATCAATTTCAATTCCGGGGAAGGACTTGGCCGTGCAGGGACCCATTGTCTTCTCAGGTGCCAGCGGCACCCCCAGGTCACCCATGAGCTCATGGAAGTTATTCAGGGCTACCTGGCACTCCGTGGAGCCTGGTGACCTGACAAAGAAGAAATCGTCCAGGTAATGCGTCACCAACATGTGACCAGTGTGTCTCGTGAAGTGCCACTGCAAAAAAGTGCTAAAGCATTTGAACAAAGCACAGGACATAGAACACCCCATCGACAAAGCCTTGTCCACATACCACCATCCCCCGAATTGAATACCCAATAAGTTCCAATCATCCGAATGAACCGGTAACAACTGGAACGCTGACTTTATGTCAAACTTAGCCATTTCTGTAGTTGCGCCCGCGATCACCACTAGTGACATGGCCACGTAAACTGAGGAATAGGAGACCGAGGCCGCCTCCTCATCAATGAAATCGTTAACCGAGGACCCCTCAGGCCATGAAAGGTGTTGTATCAACCTGTACTGTCCCTCCTCTTTTTTGGGCACCACCCCGATCGGTGATATGATCAGATTCTCTGTCGGTCAGTCCATGAAAGGGCCTGCCATCCTTCCCTCGCGTACCTCCTTGTCCAGTTTTTCTTGCACCACCACCTTACGTTCAGACACCGACTTCAAATTGTCCACCCAACGCCTCTGTCTTGGACCCTTGTATCCCAGACGAAATCCCCACTGAAAGCCCTCCATCAGAACTCACGGTGCCCCCAAATCCCTGTACCCCTGCAATGCCTCCCCTAACTTTGCCAGTCTAACTGGCGTAAGAGCATTTGGGCCCAGCCCCCTGCAACCCCTTGCCCCCTCTACCGCTCTGAGATTGTTGTCCCGGATTGTGGGTATTGCTACCTCCCTGCTGCCACTGCTGATTTCCTGTGGCTTGACCCCCCAACACTTGACGAGGGGGTGACGCTTCCCTCATTTTGAGCACTTATGGCAAAACTTACAGTACTCCCTCGTGCACAGGCCCTTGTTAAAGTCCCAGCACGCTCCTCCCCCAGATCGCATTGACTCTGCGCCTCCCACCCCACACCGGGTGGGCTTCCTCTTTTGGTACACAAGTGGCAAACCGCTAGCCGTGAACAACGTCTTCCCGCCCATGGCCGACCCCATTGTGTGTTGCCACAAATCCGTGTCCAGCTCTCCCCACTTCGCCTCTGGGTCCCATGCCATGCGGGCCCAAAACTCCTCATCGTACTGTGACCAAGCATATCCTCCCCCCGTGAGCTGTGCCTTCCGAATGACATGCACGTACTTAAACAACGCCATGCAGCGCTCAGGGAACTTCTCACAATACACACTGGCGTATATTAAAAACGCGGCTGTCCAATTTTCTATTGTCACCGGCACCTTAGGCCTTTTTGCCAACTCATACTCCTCCTCCTTGAAGCCCTCCTTGGACCTCACCTCCTGGTGCAATAGCTTCAGGAGTTCCATGCATTCCCCTTTCCATATACGCTCCTTGGTAGCCAGCATTAAATGAGCCCCCAATCGCTTTGTCACTCCCATACACGGCAATTTTTTAATCTTCAGTTCCTTACTCTGCAACAGCTCCTTACCTCCTCCAACAGCCTCCATATTGGTCCCACACTCCACCTTACCGCCCTTGTCTGCCCCTAAATCCTCCATCCCCCATCCCCACACCTGAGTCCTTGACATATGTCCCCTTATGCAGTTGTCCCTCGGTCACTCCCCCAATGCCCTCATCTCCCGTCCCCACAGACACCATTTTTGGTTTGGCCCGTGGTCTAATGTCCTCACCTGGCTCTAAGAAGTGTGCAGGGGCAGGCATCGCCCGCCTTGCCACTGGCTCTGCGTGATCCACCATTTGAGGAGCCCTCACTGAGGGGTCGTGCCCTCTCCTGGTTCCAGATCCCGTTGCCCTTTTCTCCGTTGCCTTTGCTGGTGCCTGCAAAACACTACAACAATCATGAGAGGACCCCCCTCTCTCGGTTCCTCACTTCCCCTTCCTCTGGGCTGTCTTCATCATAATCCAGGGTCAAAGGCTCCACCGCCTGAAACACTTTGGTAGCAAAATTCACACCCCGGGCCTTACCGAGCCCCACTCTCCCTGCACTGGCCTGACCGGCCCCTTCCTGACTTCAATGCGGGGGAGCCGACTGTACCCGCCGGTACTCCCCCGTTCGTTGACGCCTCTGAAAATCCAGGCGCCCACCTTGTGGGGCCAGCGAGGTCGCACAGGACCTTCGTGCGCTGACCGCGACGGGATCCCCCGCCGGTACAGGTTACGCCGTGCAGGTCTCTACCCTCCCTTCTCCTCAGCGTAAGTGGGCCACACCCCGCCCTACCGAGTCCGCCCGAACGCCATGCTCCCTGACCTGTAAAGGAAAAGGTTGGGCTGGTGTGCTGGGACCCATAAAACTAGCAGACCCCCCACCGGCCCACCAAACCGGCACGCTCGCCCAAGCCTGCCCACCTCCGGCCCGCTCAGACCCGCCTGTATGCACCCAGAGAGGGAATCCCCCCCTCCTCATCACCACTCTCTTCCATCAGCGCTTGCACAATCGCTGAAGCGGGGGCCTATCCTGCACCAGCCCGGTCCCCCTCCTAGGACCCCTGAGCCACCTGTCTCCGGCCTCCAACCCCGTGGATTGCCCCCTGGCTCCTTCAGGGTCGCCACCCTAGGGGGGTATCCGTCCGCCCGCCCCTCCCCTCCCCCTTCCTGCACCCCCTCTGCCCAGGAAGGGAAGAAATCCCACGCCGGGCACTCCCCCACCGGCTCTAACTCCGCCATCCCTTCACCCTCCATGCCCACCGCAAAGTCTCCCTCCACGAAACCCCAAGTTGTCGCCCAGGCCCCACTCCCAACCCTGTGGACTGTACCAACCCCTCCCTGGTCCCTACCAGGGGGAAAAATCCACCCGCTGCCCCACCCCCCACCTGGGCCCATTCCCCCTCACCCAATGAACTCCCCACCACCGAATCAACATCCCCCCCTACAAGACAGGGGCGGCGAAAAAAGAAGGAGGCTGGATATGGGTCCCCCAGCATTGACCGTCACCCTCTCCTCACTACCTTCTTCCCTGACCGCGTGCCCTGAGGGATGGCTGTCCCCCCCTAATTACCTGAGGGGCAGAGGCCGAGCGTGCAGGCCCGCCCCCCCTCTGAGCTGCCAGGCACCATAAACACGCCTTGGACCCGAGATGCGGCCGAGAAAAACCACCCCGCCCGCCTCCCAGCTGCCAGAGCCCACTCCCTCTTGCAACTAAGCTGTTCCTGCTCCCCTCATGAGCTCCGTTTTCCGCAGCGCCCGGCCGCCCGACGTCCAGAAACTGCAGCGGAGGAAAACGCTGCGCGACCGGCCTACCGCACCCGCTTCCCTCTCACAGCGGGTGCAGACATGGTGCGTCGCGGCCCTGCCGGTGCCGGAGGGCCACAATTTCACAAACCCCCAGCACCAGCGCCCCGTCACTTGCCGCAGGCCTCACCTCCCCGCTCCCAGGCCACCCGCCTCTCCTGATACACCCGATTCCCCCGCCTGCTGCCCGCAAGCCAGCGCCACTTTTTTGACCCGCGGGCGGCCCTTCCTGTTTATCGGGGATGTCTGCGGGCGCTTGGGGGAAGTGCAGGTAGCGACCCATGACCCTATCACCAAGTAAGTCGCTCCCTCAGTCACCACACAGCCCTCCTGTGTGCCCTTGACCTCGCTGCCGCCTCTCGCTCACTCCTATGCCCGTGCTCTGCCCGCTGTGTTACCACCACTGCGGTTGGTCTTTATTGTCAATTGTTGTTGCCAGCTGTATTTCCTTTTTGTTTACTGTGTGCTTTTGCCCTGCTGTACTGTATGACCCATTACCCTCGTCCCTCTGTGCCCCCTTTTTTGCCTTCTGTACCCCCGCTTCCCCCTCGTACTTTCCCGCCGTTGCGTCCCCTGCGGCCCCGCCCCCCTGGTTCCCATTCGCCGCCCGCTCCCCCCTCCCAGCTGCTCCTCCCTCCCACATCCCCTCATATGGAGGCCGTGCGCAGCGGGTGCGCCGCTGGCGCGCCAAAGGCAAGCTTGTCTACGCCCGTCCGCGCCTGGACTGCGCCCAGCATCAGAACCCCTGGCCCCCGCTGAAACCAAGAAACCCGACGAAGATATGACACCACCACCCTCTACGCGCTCAACACCGGCCGACCATCTGCCTGCTACCAAGCCACCCCGAAGCACACCCACGGACCCTTCTCCTGCCAAGCCTGGAAATTCACCTGCGTCCGAACCTGCACCCCACCGCCCAGACCAGGCAACAGCAACAACCACCTCAAATGCATCCTGCTCAACACCCGTCCGTCCACAAGCATGCTGTCGAACTCTGGGACCTCCTCGATACACAACAGCACCAGACGTTGCCTTCCTCACAGAAACCCGGATGAACGCCTCCTCAGCCCCCGACATCGCCACAGCCATCCCGGACGGCTACAAGATCACTCGAAAGGACCACGTCAACCAAACCGGAGGAGGAATCGCCATCATCCACAGGAACACCATCGGTGTCACGACCAACTCCGAAGTTGCCCTCACCACTGCTGAACACCTACACTTCCAGACCCACACCGACCCCAAGACCACCCTCAGAGGAACCCTCATCTACAGACCCCCGGGCCCATGCACACAATTCAGTGAAGCCATCGCTGACTTCATGAGCCCACATGCCCTCGCCTCATCAGACTACATCCTCCTAGGGGACCTGAACTTCCACCTGGAGAACAACAACGACAACAACACCAACACCCTGCTCAACAACCTCGCCAACCTCGGACTCAAACAACTGGTGAACACCCCCACCCACTACGCCGGCCATACGCTCGATCCCATCTTCCCTGCCAGCAGCCATGTCGCCTTCAGCCACTCCACCGGACTACACTGGACCGACCACAGCTGCATCCACTTCATCTTTAAGAAGACCACATCCCACCACTGCCCGCAACAGATCCCCCGCAGATGCTGGAGCAAAGTCACCACAGACCAGCTAACCACATCACTGAGCCAGAACCCACCAATCAACACTGCTGACACCAACGACGCAGCCCGCAACTTCACACAGTGGATCATCAACTGCGCCGACGCCCTTGCACCACTGAAGAACCCTCCAGGAAAGCCCGGCAACAGGAAAACCACATGGTTCACCGACGACCTCAAAGAATCGAAGAAATCCTGCCAAACCCTCGAGAAAACCTGGCACCGCGAACAGACGACAGAAAACCTGACAGCCCCCAAGAACGCCACTCGCAAACACCACCAGCTGATCTGCACCACCAAAAAGACATCGTTCAAAGATCGGCTGGACAACAACATACACAACAGCAAAGAACTCTTCAGCATCGTAAAACAGCTCTCCAACCCCAGCGCCAGCAGCAACGGCATCACACCGTCGCAAGACCTTTGCAACTCCCTCGCCACGTTCTTTCACCGCAAGATTGCCGATATACACAACAGCTTTGGCACCCAGACTCCGCCCCCAGCCACCGAACCAACGCCCCCTACAACCACCCTCAGCACTTGGACTCCCATCAGCACTGAAGACACCACCCACGCAATGAACACCATCCACTCCGGCTCTCCTTCTGACCCATGCCCTCACCACATTTTCAACAAAGCCGACACCATCATCGCACCCCACCTACGGAACTTCATAAACAATTCCCTCGCGTCCGACACCTTCCCAGAGAGCTGGAAGCACGCAGAGATCAACCCCTACTGAAGAAACTCACAGCGGACCCTAAAGACCTCAAGAACATCTCTCTTCTTCCCTTCCCTGCAAAAGTTATCGAGAAGATCGTCAATAAACAGCTACTGCATTCCTCGAGGCCAATGACTCCCTCGACCCATCCCAGTCCGGATTTCAAGCCAACCACAGCACCGAGACCGCCCTCATCGCAGCCACCGACGACATCAGGACCCTGCTTGAAATGGGGAAAACAACCGCCCTCATCCTCCTAGTCCTCTCAGCCGCCTTTGATACAGTCTACCATTGCACCCTAATAACCCGCCTCCACAACGCCGGGATCGAAGGTAAAGCCCTGGACTGGATCACCTCGTTCCTCTCCAACAGAACCCAGAGAGTCTGCCTCCCTCCCTTCCGCTCAGAAGCCACCAAGATCATCTAAGGCGTACCCCAAGGCTCATCGCTCAGCCCAACCCTCTTCAATATCTACATGAGCCCCCTCGCCGCCATCGCACGCAAACACAACCTCAACATCATCTCATATGCCGACAACACCCAGCTGGTACTCTCCCTCACCATAGACCAAGCCACATCCAAACTCAACCTCCAGGAAGGAATAAAAACGTCGCGGAATGGATGAAACTTAGACGTCTGAAATTGAACTCAGACAAGACAGAGGTCCTCATCCTTGGACCATCCCCATCCGCCTGGGACGACTCCTGGTGGCCCACAGCACTGGGCACCGCACCGACACCCACTGACCACGCACGCAACCTGGGATTCATCCTGGACTCCTCTCTCACGATGACCTAGCAAGTCAATGCCATCTCATCCTCATGTTTCAACACCCTGCGCATGCTCCGTAAGATCTTCCGGTGGATCCCTACCGGAACTAGAAAGACGGTCACCCAGGCCCTCGTCACCAGCCGACTAGACTACGGGAACGCCCTATACGCAGGAACCACAGTCAAACTTCAGAACAGACTCCAGTGCATACAGAACGCATCCACATGACTCATCCTCGACATCCCTCGCCACAGCCACAGCCACATATCAGCCCACCTGAGAGACCTGCACTGGCTCCCCATCAGCAAAAGGATCACGCTCCTCACCCACGCACACAAAGCGCTCCACGACATAGGCCCCGAATAATTCAACAACCGCCTCACATTCCACACTCCAACCCGCAAACTCCGTTCCGCCAGGCTCGTCCTCGCCACCGTCCCACGGATCCGCAGAACCACCACCGGAGGAAGATCATTCTCCTACCTGGCAGCCAAGACATGGAACTCCCTCCCAACCCACCTACGACTGACCCAGGACCACCTTACCTTCAGGAAACACCTCAAGACCTGGCTCTTCGAGCAGTAGCAGCACCCCCCCTCCCTTCATCACCTTGAGTCCCTTTCGGGTCAGTAGCGCGCTCTATAAATGTACTGATTGATTGATTGATTGATTGACTACTGCCACTGCCCCCGCCGAGGCCCGGCGCACAGGACGCGACGGCCCTGCCACGTTGCCCACCACCAGGTCCATCCGGCCCGCTTCACTCAGGAGCCGGAGGGCCTCGAGTACCCGGAAATCCCCGCGTGACATTCCTCGCACCAAAGCCTGCCGAAAATGAGCGAGCTGTGAATCAATCACCACTTGAGCAACAACAGCTGCCAGCGACACTACTAAACACCTATAAGCAAAAAACAATTAAGCCTAACCCCCCAGCCACCAGGTTACCAAACCCAAAATGGTGGCTGGGGGCGGCAGCCCAACCTATTTATGGTTGGGCTCCCTTTGGACTATCTTTTGGGCTTCAACATTTTGCAGCCCAATCTTAAATGTCGCCCTGTGGCCCTACGCCCATCCACACCCCCGCCCCTCCCAAACTGCCCAGGGGGAGAACCTCCCTTCGGTCGGTCACTCCCCCCAAGACCCCATCTCGTTAGAAGACATGTCTACAGCCCCACGCTGAGAAAAGTCAATCAGGGTGACTTTACGCGGCCAGTGCGCCCAAACAAGTGATGCACCGACGGTGCAATGGGCTTGTAAATGAGGCCCAGCCAGTGCATACACAATGCAAAAATTGAAACAGTGCTTGCACAATGCATTAATTGAAACAGTGTGTGAACAATGCATTAACTGAAACAGTGCACACACAATGTATAAACTGAAACAGAGCATGCATAATGCATTAACAGAAACAGTGCACACACAGGGGCAGATTTACAAGCACCTCTCGCCACATTTGCGCCGCGGTTGCGTTGCTTTTGTGACACGGCGCAAAGGCAGCGCCCTGCTGCGGGGTATTACAATGTGACGCATCTAGGGAGATGCGTCACGTTGTAAAGCCCTGCGCCACTTGTGGGCGTGACAGCACAGGGGGGCGTTCCGGTGCAGGAACGCCTCGCAAAAGTGGCTGAGTGAAATCTACAAGATTTCACTCAGTCACTTTTTCGGCCATGTTGGGGATAGGGGCACCCCGAGCCTTGCTGGAGCTGCGTCACGCTTGCGACTCAACTCCAGCAATGCGCCGCCTTTCCGCCGGGGGATGCGACACGCATCTGCCCATCCATACGCCACGGTGCGCCGCATTGTAACTGCTGTGCATCAGTGGTGGCGCACGGGAGGGCAGATGCATTGCAACTTTTCTGGCGCATCCCTGCTGATTAGCAGAGATGCCCCAGAAGCAGTAAATCTGCCCCACAATGTATAAACTGAAACAGTGCATGGACGATGCATAAACTGAAACAGTGTTTGCACAATGCATTAACTGAAACAGTTAATGCACAATGCATTAACTGAAACGGTGCATGCACAATACATTAACTGAAACAGCGCATGCACAATGTATAAACTGAAACAGTGTTTGCACAATGCATTAACTGAAACAGTGTTTGCACAATGCATTAACTGAAACAGTTAATGCACAATGCATTAACTGAAACGGTGCATGCACAATGCATTAACTGAAACAGCGCATGCACAATGTATAAACTGGAAGTGCATGCACAATGCATTAACTGAAACAGTGCACACACAATGTATAAACTGAAAGTGCATGCACAATAAATAAACTGGAAACATGCATGCACAGTGTATTAACTGAAACAGGGCATACCCAAAAGTTGCAGATAGGCCTGCACAGATTCCGACAGCATATCCCATGCTGCACCATCAGCTTCCCCTTTGGACGGCATCGAGGCGCTACCTTCAGATACTCCTGCTGCGATAAAATGCTCTCTGCAAACGCTCTGCTGCTCTCTGGGGTTAGTTTCATGAGAATACCTAAGCTAAGAATAATATGTGAACAAATCTTCATCCCCTGCTGGGTGATGTAGGTGAGACTGGGGGCGTCAGCTGATTCACTGCAGGTGTGCCAGCTTCTTATCAAATCCTACCAATGTACAGCATGGGGTGCCTGAAGAGTTCTACAAGGGCGCTGTACTCCTATTCCTTAAATAAAACAAAGAGATCACATTATTTAGCCATTTCCCATTGTTTTCAGTATCCCTTTTTTGCAAGGATTCAGTAAACCTGCCTTATTAAACTGGCAATTTGATTTTTTTAAATTCATAGCTATGTGTGTACTAAACAGTTCAATAAACATTACAAAGAAATTAACATAATGCAATATAACATTAATTGACTGTTCTACACAAAGCCTGGCATTAAAGAATGAGGACAGTATTTGCTTAAAAAAGTTAATTCTGTGATACATACCCCAAGAGCAACAATCTTTGGCAAAGCCAACATGTTGCGCCTCTGGAAGAGCGATTGGCTTAGTCAATTTCTTTTCGTCATGTTGTACAGCAGCACTGATGAAAAAAATGCTGTGACAGAATCAGCGCTGACCGCAAGGGGCAGTAATCTTTTTTTTTAGTGTGGGATTATTTTCTGCCTTCACAAAAAAAGTTTAATAATCTTATGTCTGAGCTGAAGTTCACTGTGTTTGTCCTGCATGAAGACAGCACCAAGAAAGTCATGCAGAGCAGAGAACTGAGTGTCCTCTGTATCTTTGCAGCTTCTTGAAACCTGTTGGCGTGACTTTTGAGTGTTTTTTTTCTGGACGTGAGGGGTTAGTAATGAAAAGGGAGAAGGTGGGGATTGGCAGGGCAAGCAACAACAAGGGGGCAGACGGATTAGACCGGACAAGCATCAATGCAGGAGGTTGTTGGGAGGGGAAGGGCAGGCAACAATGCAGGATGAGGTCGGGAAGGGCAGGACAGGCAACAATACAGGAGGAGGTCGGGAGGGGCAGGACAGGCAACAATGCAGGATGAGATCGGGAGGGGCAGGACAGGCAACAACGCAGGATGAGGTCGGGAAGGGCAGGACAGGCAACAATGCAGGATGAGGTCGGGAAGGGCAGGGCAGGCAACAATGCAGGAGGAGGTCGGGACGGGCAGGACAGGCAACAATGCAGGAGGAGGTCGGGACGGGCAGGACAGGCAACAATGCAGGAGGAGGTCGGGACGGGCAGGACAGGCAACAATGCAGGAGGAGGTCGGGACGGGCAGGACAGGCAACAATGCAGGAGGAGGTCGGGACGGGCAGGACAGGCAACAATGCAGGAGGAGGTCGGGAAGGGCAGGACAGGCAACAATGCAGGAGGAGGTCCGGACAGGCAACAAAGCAGGAGGAGGTCGGGAGGGGCAGGACAGGCAACAATGCAGGAAGAGTTCTGGAGGGGCAAGACAGGCAACAATGCAGGAGGAGGTCGGGAGGGGCAGGACAGGCAACAATGCAGGATGAGGTCGGGAAGGGCAGGGCAGGCAACAATGCAGGAGGAGGTCGGGACGGGCAGGACAGGCAACAATGCAGGAGTTCAAGTTCAAGTTCAAGTTCAAGCATTTGTATAGCGCACTACTCACCCAGAGGGTCTCAAGGCGCTTGGGGGGGATCGTTATTTGTCGAATAGCCATGTTTTAAGTTCTTTTCTGAAGGCGATGTGGTTTTGAGTAAGGCGGACGTGAGTGGGGAGTGAGTTCCAGGTCTTGGCAGCAAGGAATGAGAATGATCTGCCACCCATGGTGGATCTTCGGATGCGCGGGACTGCGGCGAGGGCTTGATTGGACGATCTTAGTTGGCGGGTGGGTTTGTAGAATGACAGTCGAGTGTTGAGGCATTCGGGTCCTAGATTGTAGAGGGCTTTGTGTACGTGGGTGAGAAGGCGGAAAGTAATTCTTTTGTTGACGGGAAGCCAGTGGAGGTCTTTTAAGTGTCCGGAGATGTGATCTTGGCGAGGGACGTCTAATATGAGTCTCGCTGATGCGTTTTGGATGCGTTGGAGTTTTTTCTGTAATTTTGCTGTGATTCCGGCGTAGAGGGTGTTTCCATAATCCAGTCGACTCGTGACCAGTGCGTGGGTGACAGTCTTTCTTGTCTCGAGGGGGATCCAGCGGAAGATCTTTTTGAGAATGCGAAGTACAATGCAGGAGGAGGTCGGGACGGGCAGGACAGGCAACAATGCAGGAGGAGGTCGGGAAGGGCAGGACAGGCAACAATGCAGGAGGAGGTCGGGACGGGCAGGACAGGCAACAATGCAGGAGGAGGTCGGGAGGGGCAGGACAGGCAACAATGCAGGAGGAGGTCGGGAGGGGCAGGACAGGCAACAATGCAGGAGGAGGTCGGGAGGGGCAGGACAGGCAACAATGCAGGAAGAGGTCGGGAGGGGCAGGACAGGCAACAATGCAGGAGGAGGTCGGGACGGGCAGGACAGGCAACAATGCAGGAGGAGGTCGGGACGGGCAGGACAGGCAACAATGCAGGAGGAGGTCGGGAGGGGCAGGACAGGCAACAATGCAGGAGGAGGTCGGGAGGGGCAGGACAGGCAACAATGCAGGAGGAGGTCGGGAGGGGCAGGACAGGCAACAATGCAGGAAGAGGTCGGGAGGGGCAGGACAGGCAACAATGCAGGAGGAGGTCGGGACGGGCAGGACAGGCAACAATGCAGGAGGAGGTCGGGAGGGGCAGGACAGGCAACAATGCAGGAAGAGGTCGGGAGGGGCAGGACAGGCAACAATGCAGGAGGAGGTCGGGACGGGCAGGACAGGCAACAATGCAGGAGGAGGTCGGGACGGGCAGGACAGGCAACAATGCAGGAAGAGGTCGGGAGGGGCAGGACAGGCAACAATGCAGGAGGAGGTCGGGAGGGGCAGGACAGGCAACAATGCAGGAAGAGGTCGGGAGGGGCAGGACAGGCAACAATGCAGGAGGAGGTCGGGACGGGCAGGACAGGCAACAATGGAGGAAGAGGTCGGGAGGGGCAGGACAGGCAACAATGCAGGAGGAGGTCGGGACAGGCAACAAAGCAGGAGGAGGTCGGGACGGGCAGGACAGGCAACAATGCAGGAGGAGGTCGGGAGGGGCAGGACAGGCAACAATGCAAGAGGTGGTCTGGAGGGGCAGGACAGGCAATAATGCAGGAGGTGGTCTGGAGGGGCAGGACAGGCAATAATGCAGGATGGGGTAAGGGATAGAAAAAAGAGGAAATAAAAATACCTCTGAAAGCAGTGAGCAGTGGAAGGACACTGGGCAAGGGAAGCAGTACAAACACACAAAGAGGAATTGAAGCCTGAAATCTCCACCGCCCCCCTGCCCCTTGGTTCAATGAATCCCTCAAAAATGAAAAATCTAAATGCAAAGTTTTAGAAAGGAAATGGCGCAAAAACTACAACCATGAAAATAGAATAATTTACAATAATGCAAGAAATGCGTATCATACTTCCTGTAGGAAAGCCCGAGCCCTTTATGTGGCAAACACCGTTAACAATGCCACAAACAAAACAAAGACCCTATTTAATATAGTAAAGGATCTAGCAGGTGCGCAAACAACGGCTACAGCCCACCCGTTAACAAAAAAACAATGTCAAGACCTGGCGACATTCTTTAATGAGAAAATTGAAATCATTGTCACAAATTTCACCGCTAGTCCCCAAGACATCGCTTCAAAGCAGTATATCCAAAATACCCTGGAGAAAGAAAAATCTCTTGAGAAATGGCTCCCCATAACTTTGGACTCCCTAAAAATGTCTTTGAAGTCCATTTCCTCAGGTTCCCCCTGTGATCCTCTCCCAGTTCGATTTTTAAAACAATTAGACACTTCCCCTTTAACCACTATAGCAAACGTGCTAAATACTTCTCTTCTAACTTCCACTGTCCCGTCAAGCTGGAAACACGCCATCGTGACCCCATTATTGAAAAAACCTTCAGCTGACCCCACGGTCCTATCGAATTATCGGCCTATGTCTTTAATCCCCGCCTTTTCTAAATTGATGGAAAGACACATACATGCCACCCTCACTTCCTTCACGCTGAATAACAACCTCCTTCCCCCATCGCAATCAGGTTTCCGTGCAGGACACTCAACGGAGACCGCTCTATTGGGTGTAACGGAAAAAATCCAAAAGCTCCTGGATGAGGGTCAGACTGTCGCACTCATTCTTTTAGATTTGAGTGCGGCGTTTGATACTATATCACACAAAATTCTCCTGACCACACTAGAGAGATTCGGCATCCGTAACGAGGCCCTTCAGTGGATAAAGTCTTTTCTAACCGATAGATCCTTTCAGATCAAATCTAGCATTGCATGCTCAGACACGTTCCCCACTCCCTATGGAGTCCCACAAGGCTCCATCTTGAGCCCGCTGCTTTTTAATTTGTACCTGAGACCACTGGCCGATCTAGCCGACTGCGTTGGCCTTACCTTAATGTCATACGCTGACGACTCTCAGATCATTTTTTCTCTATCTGAGTCAAATCCCTCAACCCCATCTGCTCTGAAAAATGGTCTTCAGGAAATCTTCAACTGGATGACCACCAACCAGTTGTGAAGTTAAACGGGGATAAAACTGAGGTCCTCCTTCTGGGAAGAAAAAAAGAACTTTGGTGCCCCTCACATTGGCCAACAGAGATGGGCAACCTTCCCATTCCAGCCACACAAGTGAGAAATCTAGGAGTCATTATTGACAATACTCTGTCGATGAAACAGCAGGCAAATAAAGTGGCTGGCCTCTGTTTCACCATAATAAAATGGTTAAAGAAAATTATCTGGATGTTGCCCCAAAATACCCAAAAAACCGTAGTCAACGCACTAATAACGTCACGCATTGACTACGGTAACATTCTTTACCTGAGCTCAAATCTAGCAGTGATCAAACGACTGCAAATGATCCAAAACGCTGCTGCACGTCTCCTATGCAGGATCCCAAAGTTTGACAGAATATCAAAACACTTAAATGATTTACACTGGCTCAGGATAGAACATCGGATTAGCTTCAAAACCTTGATATATATGTTTAGAATTAAAACCAAAACTGCACCCGGCTACCTACAAGCCTTGGCCTCCCCCTATCTCCCAACAAGGGATCTCCGATCTCAAACAGCAGCAAATTTCACTGTTCCAAGATTCAAACTGCAAAAAACGGGAGGACGCTCTTTTGCTGTGAGAGGGCCCACTCTATGGAACTCACTCCCCCCGCAGATCCGGAAAGAAGAAAGCTATACTAAATTCCGGAAATGCGTAAAAACCTGGCTATTTCAGAAGCAATTGCAGTAATACCACAATTTGGCTATCTTCCTTCTATCCAATCGAATGTCACAGGCGCCGGGAAACCCTTTTTGGGTAGCTGTAGCGCCATACAAATGCAAAAAATAAATAAATAAATAAAATACTCTCTGACCAAAGAGAAGCACGGAAATGAGTGTGATGATGAAGCCGACCAATGGTAAGCAATGGGCGGCTTTAAACCCTCTGTAAGTAAAAAAAATATGTATCCCAAGCGACTGCACATCTATTGTCTCAATACGACTCTCACTTACTCTAAAACTTTCCCAATGCCTAAAGTACACATGTGAAGGGGTCAAGGGGAAAACTGTCATAGAGGCAAAGGTGGGTATTTCTACATTCACCATGCAGTACTTCGCCACGCTGGTAAGTTTATTTTTTTTACATAACATACTTTCTATTTTATTTTAAAAACAGGATTTTAAAGTTTAGGGATGGGTAGAGGTATGGAAGATAAGGGTAACTGAAGGGTTCAGGGGTTGGAAGAGGGAAAGTTAGATGAGGGTGAATTAAGGGTTCAGGGGTGGTTAGAGGTAAAGGGAGGTAAGGGTGACCTGAGGGCACAGAGGTTTGTAGGGGTAAAGGGAGATGAGGGTGACATGAGGGCTCGGGTGGTTAGAGTTAAAGCGAGATGAGGGTGACCTGAGGTAAAGTGAGGTGAGGCTGACTTGAGGATTCACGGGTGAGTTGAAGTAAAGTGGGCTGTGGGTGATATGGGATTTAGTAGTGGGTAGAGGTAAAGGGAGGTAGAGGGAGTTTAGGGTTCAGGGGTGCGTAGAAGTAAAGACTGGTAAGGTGACTTGAGGGCTCAGGGGTGGACAGAGGTAAAGGGAGGTGAGGGTGACCTGATGGCTCAGGGGTGGGGGTGGGGGTAAAGGGAGATGAGGGTGACTTGAGGTTCAGGGGTGGGTAGAGGTAAAGGTGGATAGAGAGATTTTAAGGTTCAGGGGTGGGTAGAAATAAAGGCGGTTAAGAGTGATTTTAGGATTTGGGGATGAGTAGATTTAAACAGAGGTAAGGGTGATTTCAGGGATCAAGGCTGGGTAGAGTTAAAGGAAGTTAAGGGTGATTTAAGGGTTCAGGGGTGGATAGAGGTAAACGGGAGGTAAGGGCGATTTTAGGCTTCAGGGGTGGGTAGAGGTAAAGGGAGGTAAGTAAGGGTGATGTTAGATTTTAGGGGTAGGTAGAGGTAAAAGGAGTTGATTTTATGGTCTAAGTTTGGGTAAAGGTAAAAGTTAATCATAAACTTTTTTTTAAATCACCCTATATTTGGTGATGAATAAAACATCCTCTAAATTATAAAAGAGGTAACCGACAAATTAGTAAATTTGACCTAGCCGCAAACATTTACAGAAAAACATATACTGTACAGCAACAGTGTAAAACGAAGACAGATGACACGTTGTATTTTTTATCGATGGCAAAAAAATTAAGGATATGTGGGTCTTCAACACTTTCAATTGAACTATGAGTCAAGAGGCACAATAGAGAATCATGGGGTCATGCCTTTTGAGAACGTATGTATTTAATCACCAGACAAGGTATGGCACAGCATGGAATACGCGTTCCCGAACAGGAAAAACGCATCACAAACGGGCGGAACAAGCAACTCCGCGCGCTCGCGGTATTCTGCGTAGCGCGACTATGCGAACTCTTCCCAGGGTAATTAACATTAGATTATTAGATTGTGTATTGTAAAAACGTGCAAGTGAAGTGTTAGGTATTTTCTACATGTAAGACAAAGAATTAACGTTGTAATTGTATGTGTTTAGATGAAGTTTAAACGTGTAAATGTAGATTCATAACTAATGAACATTTTCGATATTAATGTTCATATATCGTGTTGATATTAATGACCCATATATGCACGTATTTTAAATCTTGTGTACTGTTCTTATGCTGGCTGAACTCTGTAGGCCTAACTTGTATTTCTCCCTGTTCGCTCTCATGTTAAAGGTTGTTATTTGGTTTAAGGGTGGGCGTAGTTCACGAAGTAGCGCTACGCGAAGCTACGCGAAGTGCACTTCGCACTACGCGAACTTCACATAGCACTATGCGAGCTGCGTAGTAGCATGTTCGCACTGTGCAAGATGCCTTTTCAAGTGATTGCACAGTGCAGACAATCATCCGGCACTGTGCAAGCATTGAAAACGGCATCTTGCACAGTACGAGCTGTAGTTTTCTGCTGCTCGAGTAGATTATTACTCGAGCTGCAGCTTTCTCAACGCGAACAGGTAGTTTCTCATTGAGAGCGGTCGCGAGCATGCGCAACCACTCACAATGACAAACCTGACCTCCTCGCGTTGAGAATCTTGCCGGGATGTCATTTTGCTTGCTCGCGGTCGCGAACATGACGTTCAGGACCGCGAACAAGCAAAAAATGACCGCTGCACTACGCTACGCTGCACTACGCATGTTCGCACTGTGCTACGTGCAGCTCGCGTAGTGCGAAGTTGCGAAAACTTCGCAAACTCCGCGAGCATAGCGTAGTGCTTTGCCCAGGGTTAATTTGGTTCCATGTGTTTGTGGAATTTTTCTCTTTGCACGTTTTTGTTGCAGGTGGAAGAATTTCACGATTTGGTGAGCTAGGTTCACGAGTTTCTGAAACCCAACCCTGGTGAGCTAGAAATGGGAAGATCCTATTTGAAGCAATCAGTTGTTACCCACTAGAGAGTGGGGAGGGAGACAAGTCCTTTTGTTAATATTACCCTCACATACCCTAGTGGTGTCATGCTTCATCATCGGGTCACCCTGTTGCCTAAAAGTCAGGGTGGGCTCGACCATATTCCAGGGAGCTCTTGCTGATATATGGCCAGGGGGAGTTAAAGATTAAAAATCTACTGACCGATACCAGTTTCCCTTTATTGGTGGTACTGCCAGAGATATTAAAATGCAAGAAGGGAGGGTCACTAGGGGGCATATTACCAAGCAATAGCGATAATTATCGCTATTGCTTGGTTAGAGACAACATTTTACCGCTGAGCTGCGGCGATTTTTACCGCAGATAAACCTTTTATCGCAAATGCGATAAAAAACGGCCGCAATGCATCAATATCGCTGAAAAGTCAGCGATATTCATGCATTATCGAGCTAATGCTCTTAGCCATGTTATCCACCTCCCATTGGATAACATGGCTAAGAACTGCTCAGGGCAGGTGTTAGCTTTTGGAGATATTCGCGCTTAGCGGGAATATCTCCATAAGTTGGTAATAGGAGATAGCGATGTTAGCGACTGTTTCCAGTCGCTAACATCTTGGCACGCCCACTTTGCATGTCATTAGTGATAAATATCACTGACATGCAAAGCGGGGCCCAAGATGGTCGCTATCTCCTACTAGCTGTCGCTAACTGGTGTTAGCGACAGCTAGGTAATAGGGAGATAATTTTATCTCCGCTTTCTTGGCTTTTAAAGCCAAAAAAGCAGAGATAAACCCCCTTGATAATATGCCCCTCGGAGTTTTATGCTCCTATGACCCTAGTGCCAACATGTTTCAGTCCTTATGTGGTCAAAATGGTCCTGGACTTTCTTCAGGGCAAGAGGAATAAAGTCCCCTCCCTGGTAGTGGGTGGAAAGGGAATCCCCTATCCTGATTTTTATATGTTTATAAGGGCAGAAAGCTGCTCCTTGGTAAATAACAGAAGATAATTTATCCTTGCTTTCGATACTTTACTCCATCCCTCTTCGGGAGAGAATACGAATCACTGGGGACTTCGAAATGTTTGGGGAGCCCTTTAGTCACACAGACATCAAGGATCCTGTCCCGCGACAAAACAAATTTGGTGCAAGCCTGGGGACTCGGACCAAATATGTTTTGTGGTGAAAATATAGCATCCATAGTGGCAAAATGGAATATCCTGTGGTGCCGTAGTTGGGGGGGGGCTCAATACTCCAGGGGTCTCCCAACCCTTCGAACCCCCCCTCATTCAACCCAAGGCCAATAAATACCTCTGAGATATGTGAGAATCGGGGACCCTCATTCCATTCTGCAGGTGAGACCCACCATTTTGTGTTATGCCACTGCGCATCCACGCCACCACGTGGGCGCCTTTAAGAGAGATTTACAGAACAATGGCTAATTTAAGTGCTCTACGAGCTTGCATTAAAAGTGCACGAGTTGGAGGCAGTTGATTATTTCTTTGGCTTCAGAAATCAGAAATCTCTTGTCTAAATTGGGAGTGGTGGCGTATGATATTGCGTCCTTTATGGATCTTGTTGATGGTTCTCCATCAGAATGTGGAGTAAGCATCAGTCACTGACCTGAGGAGATAAAGTGTCCTGTAGAGAGGTATGAGATATAAAAAAAAACATTAGCCAGATGTTATGCCTATGGTTGAGATGACATCTTGCACAACATACACTTTCTGATTTCCAATTAGAAACTTCAAATGACAATTTACCATAGAACTGGTAATAGATGTGAAGGGGATGATTTAGGGTTTGGCAGAGACGGTACTCCATCATACCGGTGACGATGTGCCCCCTCTGCCAAAGTGAATGTCTGCCCGCCGGATTTACAGACAGGCCGAGCTTAAATATGTCCGCAACGGAGACTACTCTGTCTTGATTGCAGACATACTCTTTCGACGAACTGAGGAAGATAGGGCCGTCGGAGGTTTGGTGATTCAACTCTCACCCAATTTAGAGTGGGCAGTCGAATGGCCCGTTTTTACCTCTCCGTACTACCCAAATAACCCCCACGCCATGGGAGATAATTCCCACAGTGTAGTAGTCATTAGTTTTAATATTTTCAAAAACATGTTAAAAGTTTGACACATGGTACTATCCTTTTGATAGACCTGTCTGTCAAACTTTTAATACAGTGACAAGAGCTACCACAACAACAGTTCCTGCCAATGTTAAGATATATCGGCTGGGCCACAGACATCTTCTGGTGCTTATTTACAAGCTCAGTGAGCCGGTGGAACACCCCTTTTTTGACGTTTCGGCGGCGCACTCTGCTTACCCATATCTACCAGGCCACAGAAAGCCACCCTGCGTTGCTTGTCATGGCCTCATAGATATGGTGTAAGGCAATGCAGCACAAGCCACTTGTTGCCTCACACTGCATGTGTTGCCTCACACTGCATTGGGGAGGCATGCCATGGGTGTTACTGTGGGTGTTCCCACTCAACGCCCATGGTTTTTAAACATTCCCAGATTTACAACATAGCATGAATCTGGAAATGCGTCCAAACCATGCGCCGCCCCAGGGCAGGTGCACTGGTTATTTTGTGAAGGAAGATGTCACTTCCTGTACAAACACAACCCGATTTCAACATTTTTACCATGGTGCAAGGGTGCTTGCGTTGGCTCAAGGCAGCCATTTGTGCGTCAGCGCAGTGAAAGAGGACAGGAATATGTCATATATCCTAGATACGGAGTATTCCTTCCTTGTTCTTTTGACGCAGGACAGCACAGCAAGAAGCCTTGCAAAACTGCCTGGTGCAAAAATGTTGTAAATGAGGCGCTAAATTTGAAGGGTGGCTGACTCCCGGTATGGCAGGATTTAAGTACTCCAATACACCTACATCTAAAAAATACCTGGTCTAAATCTGGCCTTATGTTCAGATTTGTAAATAGTGTTGAAGATTGTGTACATAGCTTATACTAAATATTCTTACATACGATATGCAGGGTCACTGGAATAATGCAATTCATTGGCCGCAATTTTCTCTGTATAGATATAGAAATAATGCGCTTGTACCATAATCTACCGTCTGCTGTATTAATAGAGCACAGTAAAAAGGAATTTGTTTATAACTCAAAGTGATCAAAGATGGCTAAAACCAATGGTGCTATGGAAGCAGTTGCTAGTCTTATTTGGGGTAAGGGCATGCTATGATATTAAGGCCCTATAGAGCTGTCAAAAGGCCCAAGAACAATAAGCCCAATTGTGCCGAGTATGCTAGGGTTGGGGTGGACTTCAGGGAATTTAATAAGGGTGGTGACCGAGATTTATTGCTGTGTGCTGCTCAAAGCTGTCAACTGTATCCTCGGTTGTCCCTGGAGGATTAGCATAGCCATCTCCTCTCACTGCTGACCTTGATGTGGGTCAGCCAATGAGAGGAGGCCACAGTTCCTTGTGTGGCACAGAGTAGGACTGGGTCATTGAGAACCCCACACATAGTAAACATAGGCATTCAGCATCCACACTAAGAGATGCCTGGGGGCAGAGAGATTATGAGCCTGGAAAAAGTCCATTCTGGAACAGATGCCTGCTGAAGGAAGTGACCCATTAGGGCCACCCGGGTCACTTGCGACCACCTCCCAGCCTTCCTCACAAATGTGGTCAGACAGTAGAGAATACAAATCAATGATATTTATTAGAAGTGCACTCGAGTGTAGTCCGGTCTAACCAGCCTCCGTAGATTGCTGCAGAGGGACTGACCTCCGACAACATGGTAAGGCATAAAGTACATTCCAATAACCCTAAAGACACGCCCAGACTGGATTTTTCCAATTGGGAGCTGGTTAACAAAAGAGATGCAGAAGGATGAGTTACAATCCTGGGACCGGGCACACATTATGTTGCATTCAAGGTTACTCTCCGTGCCCAAACCGCTCTGAGCAGTGGGAGCAGGTCTATCTAGTCAGAAAGTTATGCAATAATGAAATCATTCTATTCATTAGCAAAGCAAACTCAGGCATGAAGAAATACATACACAGAGGATACATTGGCAGCTGCTTTTCGGTGAGGCTGACACAGAACAGACAGAAGTTAGTTTTGATCGTTGCTCAAAATGGCGGCTAAATACAAAATGGTGCAGTGAATGATAACTTAAATCGTACAGTACATAGGGAATTCGGCAAAAGCATTTTTCCAGTCCAACACTGCCCAAGCACTGTAAACTAAGCCTTCTGGGGCCATCAAGGGACCACCACCACAACACTCACAGTAGATTGTACAAAAATCTGGGAATGACCAGGACGGGCGGAAAAGAAAACTACAGACCCTCCGACCAAGGGGACATCACAGCATCCGCCAGACCCCAGAAGCCTCCTCCTAAAGGGGTTGTTTCCACTTACAAACAAGTTCAACACCATGGTGCTGGCCTTCCTATTGATGTTCCCAAAAATCTGCCCTGGAAAGACAGAAGTCCTGGGACGAAGAGAACACATGTGGTAGCAAGTCCACTGGAGAGTTTTGACACCCCTGATGAGGACCACCACCAGAGATAGCAGATGTTCCTCCACCCGCACCATTGTTTGGAATGCCACCTCTGCCCTGTCCTGCACCTCGAGTCCCTGTAGTGATTCACATACTCCTTCACAGTGTTGTTGACTGTCTGCAGCACCATAACACTCAAAGGCCACTAGAGCTAGCAGAACTGCGAAGACCTCCTTCAAATTGGATGAGTGGGGCATCTCCTGTTCTGCACAGAGGCTCTTAGCAGAGAGTGAGCCAGAGACAACATTAACCAGCATCTGAAGGGCCCTGTCCAACATCACTAACTGTAGAGTCTAAAGAGGAAACTTATTTTCCAGATGGGCAGACACCAAGCAGCACTGCAGTTTCCAGGCAGTTTTCTCAAGCCACCGGTATCCTGCTGTGTGCTGCAGGGAAGCCAGATCTCACCATCTGAGAAGGCGCGATAACACCAGACACAAGTGGAGATGCGACCAGTGAACCACAAACGCTATCGAGGCCTGCAGACGGTGCATGAGAGAAAAGCCCTTAATAAATCACCGCAGTCAAAGCCTCTCACAATGGACCACTAATCACCATGTCTACATGCATCCATCTCCAGATCCCATACAGTGCTAGGCTAGGGATTCTCCCAGGTTCTAGTGGATGTGAAAAGCTCAGTACAGAGGAAAGGACATTATGTACAGGGCTGTCTGAAACCTGGAACGAGTAAGCTGTAGATCTTGGAGGTGCAAAAGGGGAGTCTTGGCGGCATTTATCATGAACCATAGAGAAACTGCTACAGGAGAAACACCATCACAGTACATGCCACCATCTTTTCCGAAGGGGGGTGGATTGCCCAGTTATCCATGTTGCCTGATCTTCCAAGCACGCAGCTGAGACAAGAAATTTGGGAAACAACAAGAGAGGCAATTCATTCCAGAGGGGAGGGCACTGAACTGGAAGGGAGTGGAGGCCACCACATACCTCAGAAATTAGCAATGGAAGTACCATACCGCAGTGGTGTAACAAAAGTCCCTGCAGCCCCAGCGGTGGGGGCGGTGACGAGCTCCAGGGGACCCCCTCAGCAAAAGTGGTAGGTGGTGGGCCGGATAGGGGGCCCCCTCCATAAACTTTGAAGGAGTGACCCCTCAAGTTTCATTACGCCACTGCCAGACTGGGATATGGAGAAAAGCATCTTCCAAACTCAAAACTGGCATTAAGCCCCTTGACTGGACCAGAAGCAATACTCTGAAAGATGCCCATCTTGGAGTGGGTAGTCTGGATACATTGATTCACTCCTTCAAAGATGATGATTGCCTGGAAAACTCCTGTGATCTTTGGTATCATGATGACCCGGGAGAAGATGCCCAAACCCCTCTCTTTGAGGAGAAACATGAACAGCGTTCCTGCAGTCACTAGGACACAGATCTGGTGTTGAAACGTTTTCTGGATTCTTTAGAAAACGACCCCGAAAATAGGCTTTGTAGATCCCCTGTCACATAGGGCCCGATTCACAGAATGAACTTAAGACTCAATCCTAAACTTACTACTATTTTGGTATTCACAGAATGCACTTACTACTTTTGGCATTCACAGAATGAACTTACTACTTTTGGTATTCACAGAAGTTAGGATTTTGTCTTAAGTCTTTCTTAAGTCTGTCTTAAGTCTGTCTTAAATTTGTCTTAAGACAAACTTAAGACAAAATCCTAACTTCTGTGAATGCCAAAAGTAGTAAGTGCATTCTGTGAATACCAAAATAGTAGTAAGTTTAGGATTGATTCTTAAGTTCATTCTGTGAATCGGGCCCTTAATATTCCAACAACTTTATTGTATAGTTTCATATCAATGCCATCCTCATGTCTTTGGCTTAATACACTAAACTCAGCACCAAAGGAAAAGCATCATTTGAGTTTCAGAGGTGGTTCACACTCTCATAATTGCTTTGAATAATGAAATTATTGTTCAATATAATACCATAGTCTACTATTCGCGTGAAGGCTGCATGTGCGTACCATTAGCCTTCAGCAAAAGTAGGTGATGGGATTCTGCAAGGCCTGTTTCATAACTTTACCTGACTATCATTGAATCTTTTTTAATAAAAAGCAAGCAGAAGGTGGCTTGATGCCCTTGCACTTAGTGTCATTCCGTGAAACCGTGTTCTTTGAATTATAATAATAAACGAGAAAAACAATTATCAGTTTTCATGAAACCTTGTTGACGACTCAGCAGTAGTTATTTTAGAACAGCGAAGGCAGCTCAGAAAAAATACTGCAAACACATTCCAGCAGACTTGATGATCACTGTGCAAAAAAGGTGATATTACATATTCTATATTTGTCATTTATACACAAATGATTGACATGCTTAACCTAGAAAGGAGATACCTAGAAGAGACTAAACATGAATATAACAGCTTAGGAGAGGAAACTGAATCCTGAACCTTTCACTCACAATGTCCATGACCCCTTTGTCTGAGGGCCCGATTCGCAGAACTAACTTAAGACAAAATCCTAAACTTACTACCATTTTTGTATTCACAGAAGGCACTTGCTCATTTTGGTATTCACAGAAGGCACTTACTCATTTTGGTATTCACAAAAGTTAGGACTCCTAACTTTAGGACTCCTAAACTGAGAAAAATCCTAAATTCAAGACTTTCGGTATTCACAGAAGGCATTTAGGAGTCCTAAAGTTAGGACTCCTAACTTCTGTGAATACCAAAATGAGTAAGTGCCTTCTGTGAATACCAAAATGGTAGTACGTTTAGGATTTTGTCTTAAGTTAGTTCTGTGAATCGGGCCCTGTGATCCCGTGCATCCCGCAACTGAGGAACTGTGCAATTCATCCACCTAAAGAGCCCACTGCCAAAGCCAATGGACAGCCAGGTACGCTGAAAAGGCCCCAAGAGGACCTAGTAGCCAGGACCCCTTGCTTCCTTCTGCATCTGGTAGCTCCACCCATTTAATAAGCCACAAAAGACTGCTATCACTGCCTGTGAGGTGCATGCAGGGAAGGGACCAGGCAGTCTTCTGCTCTGAACCTCTCACTGGAGGGCATAGAGAATTTCCTATTCTTGTAGGCTTTATGCAGAACCTCCTACACTTGCGGGCCAAACTATTTGGCCTGCAGCCGACCACTGAAATCCTGGCCATAATATGCATATAGATATGTGTTACAAGAAACATCCTTTACAAGGAGGTTTTTACCTCATTGTGCCTTTACCATGCATTTTTACCACATACATGCCTTTAAAACACATGCATTTAGCAAGTAAGTTGGGGTCCCCCCACAAATACATTGTTTTTATATATTAAAAAAATGCGTGGTAATGACATGCGTTGCAAAAGCATATTCGTGTAAAAACATGTGTGGTAAAAAATGCGTGGTAAAGGTATACGATGTATTTACATGTATTGTACCGTCGTACAACCATGTGTTACTTACTCATTATATCCCTGGCAGAATATACTTGCTATTCAAACTGCACCGAAAAGCCTGTGTAGCAGTAGAAATGGCTATAAATAAAGAAGTTAAGGAAATTAATAAACGCCCTAATAATCTCAATAGAAAATCCCAGGACTTCCCAGTGATATGGAATATATTTTTAATGAAGGGGTAGAAGCCATGTTTAGCAAGCTGTAGGACTTTTAATACAGTTGTACTTGCACACCTCAGCAACGTCCTAAATTTATAAGTAATGGAGTAAATCCACATCTAGGTCAGGACCCAATATATTTTTATTGAACATTATTGACAGTTCTTAGGTATATCCCAATTACATTTAGTGGGGAAGCACTGGCATTTCAAATCAATAGCTTAAGATCAATGGGCCCGATTCACAGAACTAACTTAAGACAAAATCCTAAACCTACTACTTTTGGTATTCACAGAAGTTAGGATTTTGTCTTGTTTGTCTTAAGACAAAATTAAGACAAACTTAAGACAAAATCCTCACTTAAGTCTGTCTTAAGTCTGTCTTAAGACAAACTTAAGACAAAATCCTAACTTCTGTGAATACCAAAAGTAGTAAGTTTAGGATTTTGTCTTAAGTTAGTTCTGTGAATCGGGCCCTTTAATATTAAAGTAGTTATGGATGGATGTTTGTATGTATGTCTGTATGTATGTTCAGGTGTTCGTATGCAAATCTAGTTTAGAAGGAATGGCATCCTTAACAATGGGCAGGTGCCCAATGGCTTGATTCAGAATAACTTACAGCTGGACAGGCGATGGGCGAGCTGCTTACGTGTGGGGCAGTAGTGTCTTCGTTTTTTTCTCCCTGAATGGCAAGAGGTTTGGAGCAGTTCTGATGTCGGCGAGGGCGCCACTCCATACCCTGGGAGCGCAGGTCGAAAAAGGAGGGCCTTTTGTGTTTTCCTTCCTTCCACATTTTCGTTTCCATCCTGGCCTTCTAGAATGTACTGTCTACCCGAGGTGGTTAATGTCTCAGCAAGGTATACAGGGGCATCTTCTAGTTGAGGCAGATGGACTTCAAGATGGTGTGGGCCTGGAACAGTGCTTTATTCCTGCCAGGGCCCATCTCAGAGAGTATTCCTAGTTTTTTGCCCTGTGCTGTGCCCTTCAGGGTAGCACTTTCTGCAATTCAAAATTACAACTTTTCAACCCTTCCTTAAAATACTTGGGGAATTAATAACTTTCCCCAGATATTTGAAGATTGGAGTTAGAATAGTAAATTTGACTTCCAGTGTCCACCACGCCCACTGTTGCACTGAGGGTGCAGTTCAGGGCAAGAAACACGAACGAGCATCTCAGGAGGCCACTGCAGCTAGCACCACCATTGCCACTGCAAGCACTGCCAATGGAAGTACCAACACAACTACTAACAATCACACTCCTACAGATGTGACACTTAATACTATTCCAGGCCACCCAAAGCTATATAAAATGCCTGGACGGCTCGTACTATCAATTTAATGTATGTTGACTTATTAAACACTGTTGATGTACTCACCTTAAAAACAAGGAAACAGTGCCACCATGTGGTGGACTCTCATAAATGCGGTTGTTAAAGAATTGAGTGCTGGTGCCGAGCACCGGCACACAGTGGTTCAAATTAAGCACTTGTTTGAAAGGGGAGCCATTGCAATTCCTAAACTTCTTAGCCAAGTCTAATATTTATAATATGACACTGCCTTTCAGAAGCACATTCAGAAGTAAATGTGATACAAGGATTTCCAACAGGACAGGCACTATTTTAATGGGACGTCATCAGCACTTTAGGAAACAGGCACCGTGACACAGTCAGCACGTGCAAATTGGTTTGACTACTTAGTTTTATCAGCACCCAGGACTGTGGTCATTAGGGGGCAGATTTACAAGCCCCCTGCGCCTCCAGTACGTCACTTTTTGTGACATACTGAACGCGCATTTCACTCCTCCATATTTACAAGGAGAGGAAAAGCCACCCTGCATGACTTTTCCTCTCTTTGTAAATATGGCCCCTTCACACGCAGCACTTTGCGTGAAAGGGGCGTTCCGTGGGTGTTGCTGTGGGTGTTCCCAGGCAACACCCATGGAACAAGACACATTTCCAGATTTACGAGGAATCGTAAATCTGGGAAAGCGTGTCATTGCTACGCCCCCCCAGGGGAGGCGTAGTGACGCGCAACGAAGAGAAATGTTTTCATTTTGCCTCGTTTTTTCCTTTTTCAAAGTGTGGTGCATTCTACAGCACGCATTGAAAGAGGAGAATGCCTTTAGTGATTGTTTTTGTGCAGGAAGGTGTCCCTTCCTGCACAAAAACAATCTCCCTAGACGCAGGCCCCCTTGCACCATGTTGCAAGGGTGCCTGCGCTGCGCATGGCTGCAATTTGTGCGCCAGCGCAGGGGAGAGCACAGGAATGCAACATATTATTGTAAATATGTCGCATTCATGTGCTTCGGAAGTGCCAGAGCGTGGCGCAGCCAAAGGGCTTGCGTTGCAGCGCTGCAGCACTTCCTTGTAGATCTGCCCCTCGGATATTAGGAGTCAAGAGGCTGGAGAGGCGGACAGCTCTGCAGAATAGAGGCTGCGGCAACTTTGAAGGGCTTATGACTCCATAACTTCTCGGGCAGCCTTTGTGGCCTTGGAAAAGTGAGGCCAAGCAGTCCAGATTTTGCTGCGGCCGCCGCGTGACAACGCGCACAGGAAATCTGAAATGATTATTGTTATAATCTGATCATTTGGGTACCAGACAGAAGTGGGAAACATGTCATCTGGTGAGGATGAAAGCGCCTGCCTGTCTTATCCGGCGGGGGTCGCGGCGCTCTGTGCTGACACCCTCTCTGCTGCAAGCATTAGGCCGCGAGCTCCCTTTTATCTTGACAAGGCACAGAGTCGGCTCCTCTCTGAAGTGTTATGTTGACAGTATAATCGCAGTGTTCTGATGTCAGAGCGCTATTATTATAAGGCTGGCGAGATGCCGTCTTTTATACTGTAATAAACATCCCCCCTGTGTTATTATCCCTGTTCGTTCTGTGCGGGAGGTTGGGGGTCGCCATTGTTGACTCGAACATGTTCCTGTTGCCTCCTCTTTCCCAGCATGCATCCTGTCTCTGCTCCTGGGTTCTCAGCGGCCCATAGAGAGGGTAGAGCGCCCTCCTGAGATAGGCAGCCTGGGCAGGACCAGCTTTAACATTGGTGTCGCCCTGTGCAACTATGTTTGTTGGCGCCCCACCCAAATGACCACCTCTGCCACGGATTCCCTCACTGGCACCCTTTAGCAGTACCCCTCAAGTCTACATACCCACTGTCTCTCAGATGTATTTAGTTTTATAGCACCACTCATACCAGTGTAAGGTGTCTGAGCACTTTACATCGCACACACATTGCACAGAGACAATCATATGTGTATAAATCAGTGTATCAGAAATGTTACATCAGACAGGACTATAATGTGTAGTGTAGGCGTGACATGTCAGCGATACTGGTTGGCAATATAGTTAAAGAGTACTTACTCTGGAAAAGCACAAATTCAGAATTTAAAACATAACATCATTGTCAGGGGTTCTCTTTAATGATAAGAATTGTTTTCTACCCAAATGAACCATTATCACAAGATTAGGATCATGAAAGACTGTGCAAAAAACATATAACCCTAACATACACCTTGCAGTTTGCTTGCAGCTCTTTGATGACAGTCAGTAGCTCAATGTTTCATATTAGGATTTCGACTTATCAAGGACAAGTAACAAAGGGCGCTCTCTTACAGAAGCAGTAATCCACTGACCCATTTATATGATATGCACTTTGTGATCTGCATGGTACACGTTCTTAGCAGCAGGCATTTTAACCCTCTGCGCTACCTTAGGATGAGTCAAAACTTCCACTAGACAAACCTCTTGTCTCTTTCCAGGAAGATGATTAATCATAGGAGTTATGTTGACTTTTTAATTGATACCAAAAAACAAACATTTAGAAAGAGGGTCCAGAGGCTAGATTAACGACCCTGTCAGACATATGCCCCAATACTAAGCATAAACAACACACAAAGTGTCTGAGGGTCAACGTGAAATCCTAATGTGTGTAGTAGACGGTACAATCAAAAGGTTGGATGAAAGTGCAATATGTGCTACTCAACACAATCCCACAATTGGGAAAAAGTGCCCATCAGTTCCCACACTGTTCCGCCCTAGTCATCATCTGGGCTCTCCTTACCCAGGAGAAAGTTTTTTTAAAGTGTATAAAAGTCCATGAGTGTTGTAATGACTTTTATTTGACTAGATGTAGATGATACATAAAGTATGTGATGAGTGGAACCAATGCTGAAACATGTTGACCCTACTTGCAGGCGGATATTTTGTTAAATCTGCCAGTTAATTGATATTCTCATAAATTTTAACATTGGGAGAGTTGAGAGAAATCATTAAAATATATTCCCTTCGACTCAATCTCTACCTTACACGTTTGTTTTTTCACTTTTGAGCACTGCAAAACAGTTACCCATATTTACTACAAATATAATATATTTTGGTTCCACTCATCACATACTTTATGTATCATCTACATTGATCCATCACCGTTATTTATCTCACTGCCCCATCCCAGCTCAGAACCTGGCTATATGCAAATTAGTCTGTCCCTGGCCCAGTGCATCATGGGAACAGGGCAGACCAAACTACCAAGCCAATTCTTCACCAGAAAGGAGACAAGCTACAGGGGACCGGTTTCTGGCATTTCAGCCTCTTCGGCCCGGCTTGCTTGAATCCTGATGGAGCAGTGAGAAAGGGACTCATGTCTGAGTATACCCTTCCACGCTTAGGGTGGCCAAAAACGATTCAGAAAAGGGGGTGGTGATGAACAGAGTGTCTGAATTAAGCAGACCACTCTTACCCAGTCCAAAGATCAGGGCTTGATCCATCACCGTTATTTATCTCATTGCACCATCCCAGTTTCAGAACCTGGCTGTATGCAAATTAGTCTGTCCCTGGCCCAGTGCATCATGGGAACAGGGCAGACCAGACTACAAAAGCCAATTCTTACACTGGGAAGGAAACAAGCTTCCGGGGACCGGTTTCTGGCATTACAGCCGTCTTCGGCCCGGCTTGCTTGGTAATACCAAGGTTTATCTGTGATAAAAATCGCCGCAGCTCAGCGGTAAATTTTTGTCTCTAACCAAGCAATAGCGATAATTATCGCTATGGCTTGGTAATATGCCCCTTTATGTTTTAAAACATGGGTCAAAATGTGCCTGTTAACACTGCACAGCAAGCATGCATGTGCTGTTTTGTATAGTATTAAGAAATAAGAGGAGCCCTTGGAACACCCAGTGGGACTGGGGCACTTAAACAGTGAAAACCAGAAATCCCACGGGATCAATTTCTATGTGGATAATTAGCATAATCCACTACTCTACAATATATGCGCTCCACACTTTACATTCACATTCAATCAACAGTCCACAACAGGTTGTGCCATATATAAAACTAAAGAACCACTGGGTTTTACTAAATTGGTACACAAATGTATTTGTTCCAAATTAATCAAAAAGCACAAGTTAAAAACCGCTGAGCAATCAGCTGTCGTTCTACAGGTTAAAAACAATGCAAAAACATTACACTCAGAGTCTAATAAAAAGAAACATAAAATACTAGAGAGTTTCACAATCAGACCAGTGCACTTAGTCTTGATATTGTACACATCCGATATCACAATATTGTTCTATCATTGATCGATAATGATGTTTCTTGCTATTCAAACCAATGGGAAATACACGGAGTGAATATTTAATTTATGCATCGACGCGTTTCGATGGTTCTTCTGTTTGTTCCATCTTTGTCAAGACCAATTCATTTCTCTCATAGTGTACAGTTGTATCAATTGTTCACCTATAAAACATAATTACTATTAAAACTATATAGAGTAACCACAGTGCAAAGTTTACAGTAATATGCAATTCACTATTACTTGATATGTTTGAGAAAGCAAAATATAATCTTCCACTTAGACACATGTGTATTACCTATCTTCTATCCCACATTTGTCATTTGTTATTTTATACCGTACATTCTTCTGGATCATAATATAAACAGCAAATTAAAAAAACGGGGTTCCTATTATATATGGCTCACTCCTCACTGTTACTCTAAGCAGAAAAAGTTACCACAGACACTCCTTTGAAACACATTCACTCAATCAATCGCCAGCTTACTTGATTTTTCTCGTTCAATTTTCCGTGGATTATAAAAATGTCCAATACCTTGAATTCATAATCTGGTACATCTCACCTGTTTTGTATAGTGACAAAGAGATCTGCTGACGAGGCGTCTGAGTTCTTTGAGACACCAGGCACAAAACAATAAGGGCAGTCAGAATATGCAGTCAGTTTGAGCACAAGTGTATCATCGAACAGAAAGTGTGGTGAGAATGCAAGGTGATGGGTGCACCTGAGCGCTGTGTGTGATGGGAAACAACCATTCCAACACAGTCATTACAAAAGCCTACCTTTACAACTCAACTGTTACAACGCAACTGCCTTTACATTGCATGACATTACAACGCATGCCATTACAACGCATGTCACTACAACACCTGCCATTATAACGCATACCATTACAACGCATGCCATTATAATGCATTACAAGGTAAGTATTGGGGATTTTTTTAGTTTTAGGGTGGGTATGGGGTTTGGGGTACATAAGAATAGTAATTTTTATTCCTACACTATCCAACACTTACCCTACTGTTGCACTCACTGGAGTGGGAATAGTAATTTTTACCCCTACACTATCCAACACTTACCCTACAGTTGCCCTAAAAGTATCATGCATTGTAATGGCATGCGTTGTAATGGAATGCATTGTAATGGTAGTTTCTAAAAATGCGTTGTAATGGCATGCATTGTAAAATAATGCGATGTAATGGTAGTTCCGATGTAAAGACTGTGTTGTAAAAGCATGCATTGTAATTGCTTGCATTGTAACGTCTTATATTCTGTTTGACGCACACACATTCCTCAACATCACCACCATCTAAAGCGAAAACTGGTGATAGACAATGATTCACTGAGGGATAGTCCCAAAATCATTGTTAGTCTCTCAGAGGGGATGAGGTTTTGTATCAGTGCAGGCTTAGAGTGGCTCTGTCACACTGCAACCAGTTTCAGCTAATGCCACCCCATGCTGTACTCATCCACTTTCATGAACACAGAAAATAAAATCCATCTAAGTTCATACATCTTCTCATCTTCTATGGCAGTTTTACAGCACTGCATCATTGAAAGGGCACCTGTGCTGGGAGCATTCACTCTCACCTGCTCTGGAATGATTGTTCATTTGGAAAACAAAAGGCCATATCTGTAATTTCCACATGTCCTGGAAATATTTGAAAACAAAAACTGCTCCCAAGAAGCTCATTCTTCAATATGTACCACCTGCCATTCAGTCCTTATTTTAAATAGTGTGAAGGAGCAATAAACATAGATTATGCATGATGAGCTCCAACAGGGGCCTGGCACTGAAACAGCAGAAATGAGATGACTCTTCTCTTGCCAGCCTTCTGCCCATGCGCTGCCTCGTCTTTTTAGGGCTGACATTAATGAAGCGCGTGAGAGACAGTGATTGGACTGGCATGGTGGTGGACACACAATACATGACTTGGCAAAGTAGTAGTCTTCCCCTTCAGCAACTATTTACTGTTCGTTTAGAGGATGTGGCCTAATGGCTAGAGGGTCAACCTCGAAGCTGGGGAACCGGGTTCGAGTCTCTGCAGGGATGCTCAACATCCTGTGATTCTAGGCACATCACTTAATCTCCCCGTGCCTAACAAAATGAATGTGACCATCTGTAATGCAACTGGTGCTCATGTAAAGCGCCCTGATTCCTGGTGGTGGCTCCTCTGCTAAGGCGGAAGAGCGTGCCCCACTGCTTTGCTGCGGTGAAATAAAGGAAAAATATAATTATAACAACTCAAGCTTATTATCATTTTATTTTTTCCCTGCTGCTGCAGCTTTACAGGCGCGGTGGGGCGGTTCTGCTGCGAGAGCAGGGGTGGAATGGTTTGCACTGTCAAAATGCGCATGAATGTTTGGCCGGCCGTCTTGGGCCGGCTAAAGATTTATGTGCACTTTGCATGTTCTCCACCAAGGCTGCATTACAGCCTGGGTGGAGAACATGCCCAGGCACCCAGTCCCCGCCTGAGCTCTGAACCATGGCGCTCAGACCAATCACAATGCTTCATTGCAGCATTGTGATTGGCTTAAGGGAGCCTCAGCCTGGGTGCTTCCTGTTCCTGGAACACCAGCCGTGAGAGATGTCGGCGGGGTGATAGAGGAGAGGCGCGGTACAGGGTCACAGTTTTTTCTTTTTTTACAGCCCCGTATCCCCCACCCCCCACTCTCCACCCTCCATCCCTGATCAGTGTCGCCGCTCCTGCTAATACCTTTAGGTCAAGTTTGCACTATATAAATGGAACAAAAAAGACAGTGCCATTGGGCAGGTCACATACACTCACCAGAATCTAAATGCAGGGCCGGGAGAGGTCTTTCATTCTGCCAGACAGGTCCCCGGTGGGCTGGATCTCACGAAGGTCAATTTTGACAGCCCAGGGCATCCCTAGTGCCTTTGACACTTTCCCCAGCTCAGGAAGATTTGTTGCAGCAGGCACAGGGAGGCTTTAAGAGAGGGAGGAACAGGTAATGTAGAAATAAAGCCATCAGAGAAGAGAGAAAGCAGAGAATGAGTGAGAGAGAATAGATGGGTGCTAAGAGAGTGCGAGAAGACAAAAGAAAGTTAGGCTGGTTTGTGCATTTTTGCCATGGCTGCTTCTTGTTCCTCGGTAAGGCTCTGGATAAAACTGAATGCCCGATCTACCACAACATGACTATCAGGGTCACAATGTCATCTTTAGCTCATTCTTTGGATATTTGCAAGGATAATTGGGACATTGTTTGATGATTTGGCTGACTATCTCAACGATATAAAGCAAGAAGTAGATTGTTTCCCGATCACTAAAAGAAGGGTCTCCCTTTCAAGACAGGGCCTTATGCCGAGGATTATAGTGAAGGACATGCAACTTGTCTTGGAGTTCACCTATAACCTGAATGGACATATTAGGTGACCTTCAAAACTTAAAGTCCAAGTAGCTACATTGATGACCTAACATAAAATGGAATTCAGCTGATAGCCCGATGTACAGGACTTGTTCAAGGTTTGCAGGCTGTGAGATAAATTACCTTGTTGGCCTAGCATATAATGGTATTGAGATAGGTGACTAAAAAGGCATGACATATGCAGAAAGTTCAAGTTCATTTATTATGCTCTGTTCCTGGCAGTCTGCCCCCACATGAAATGGTGAAGGATCCTAGTGATCTAACTCTCTAGCACAAGCCACGCCTTGCAACCTTGCACCCTGGGCTCGCGGAGAGGCCCTGATATTCTAATCCTTCCCTCCTACATGTGCAATCAGCGCATAGCATTTCTCCATCCGTACACAACAAAAAGAATAATAAAAATAAAAACAAAGATTATATTAAGCATGTGTTCCAAACTAAAGGAAGAGCCAATAGTAAGCGAATATATCTCTTTACAACAAATGCGCTACAACGCATTCCATTACAACGCGGCTGTTACAACAACCGCGTTGTTACAACGCGAACCATTACATCGCAAGTCATTGAAACGACTTGCTCTTTGTCATTGATCACTGCTGCCAAAAAGGCTAAATATGAAGAACTTGTACACCTCGAATCCGAAATAACTGTGCTTGAGAGTGATCTTGATGGTGATGCTACCCGTGCTACCCTGCATTCCCTTTGCTTGAAACAGGCCGATTATAGAGCCCTTGTGACTGACGCCGCGAAGGTCATGAATAGAGAGCAGCCAGGTAGAATGTATGATGTGGGTGACAAAGCTGGTAAGCTGATTGCATGGTTGGATAAGAAAGAGAGAGTGAATCGGGTTGTGCCTGTGATTGAGAGGTCGACTGGTGAACGTGTTTCCGACCCGGCTGGGATTGTTGGGTGTTTTGTGGATCATTTTCAGACTGTGTATGCTTCGGTCAGCGAAAGAGATGAACATGATTCTCGGCTGTTGTTGCGCGAGATTGCCTTGCCCTGCCTCTCTGATGAGGATAGGGCTCTAATGGATGCGCCTATTACGGTAGATGAGGTCGCAGTAGCTACCCGTGCCCTCCGGTCCGGTAAGGCCATGGGCCCCAACGGTTTGCCCATTGAGCTCTATAAGCTACGACCTGACAAAATGGCGCCTCACTTAAGGGACATGTTCCTCGAGGCGCTCGATTCTGGAGTCCTTCCCGTCGATCAGCGCCTAGCTACCATCGTTGTAATTCACAAGGAGGTTAAACCACGTGATCGTTGTGCTTCGTATAGACCCATTTCATTGCTCAATGCCGAACCCAAAATACTTGCTAAATTGTTAGCTAACCGATTGATTAAGGTGATTGGTGACTTGATTCATCCAGATCAATCTGGTTTTATTCCGCACCGGAACACCGCCCTTAATCTTCGGAGGCTCCATGGAGTTCTCGCAAGAGCCGGGACTCTAACTGATGCCACTATGGCTTTTGATACCATAGAATGGCCGTACCTCTGGGCTGCTCTCACTAAGTTTGAGTTCGGTCCGACATTCATTGCCTGGGTCAAGCTTCTCTATGAAAGGCCGCTGGCCCAGGTGGTTGTGAACGGGAGGGTTTCCAGCACTTTCACGCTCGGGAGAGGTACCCGGCAGGGTTGCCCATTGTCCCCGTTGCTTTTTGCTCTTGCTTTGGAGCCATTAGCTGAGTGGCTTCGTTGGGAGCCCTCGCTGAAAGGCATTCGGTGGACTCCCGATTTTGAGGACCGAATCTCGCTATACGCGGATGATATACTCCTTTACCTCACGTCCCCTCAGAAGTCCCTTAATGTGCTCTTTGATGTTCTGACCTCCTTCGGGAAGAACTCGGGTCTCGTCATCAATTGGACCAAGTCATGTGTCTATGTTTTGGCTGGAGATCTCCCTCCGTTGCCCCGTAGATTCCCAATTCAGTTGGTTACGTCCGGCTTTAAGTAACTGGGAATTTATGTTTCCTTGGATTCAGCCGTTCGTTACGACCTTAACCTTCGGGCCCCTCTTCAACGGCTCAAGCTTGACGTTGTAAGATGGCGCCGGCTGCCTCTGTCACCCTTGGGGCGTGCGGCCCTTTTCAAGATGATGTCGCTCCCCAGATTTTTATATGCACTCCAGAACTCCTTTGACCCTATTCCTCCTGGCTACTTCCGTGAAGTGGAGGGCCTTCAGAGACGGCTGATTTGGGACGGGCGTGCGCGCATTGCCTTCTCCAAACTCACTCTTCCATGGTACGATGGTGGCATTGCCCTCCCGGATATCAGACGCTATTACTGGGCCTCCCAGCTGAGTGCGGTCAATCATGCAACTTATGCCCCCGGTCCAACGCCAGCCTTTGCAATGGATAAGTATCTTTTGCCTGGTGGGAATTTCAACAGGGCATTCTACTCTAAGGGACCCTATAAGACTCTGGCTTGACCCACTAAAATTGCTGTGCGAGTGTGGCGTGATGCGACTGCTGCTCTGGGATGGTGTGATAGATTATCCCGCGCAACCCCGTTGTATGATTCCGATGGTTTGGGCAATTTGTGGCGGACGAAAGGGTTTGATAAATGGGACATGATAGGTATCAGTAAGGTTGATGATCTTTGGTCTAAAGGGAATGTTAAGACTTTTGAGGCGCTTAAGATGGAATATGAGCTTGACGATAAAGAATTCTTTCGGTATGTTCAGGTACGGCACGCCTTGTTGTCTGTCTTCCCCAAGGGGACGGAGATTCCTGAGTCCTCGCCTCTCGAGAACTGTGTCCTTGATGGCTACGTACCTGATAGCACAATTTCTTTGATTTATAAAAAGCTCATCAACAACAGAATTGACTTGCTTGTGCGCCTCAGGGCTTTATGGACTGCTGATGGGTTGGAGTTGGACGATGAGGACTGGCAATCTGCCGTGTCCTCTCCTAAGGAGGTGGCCATCCCTGCCCGCCTTCGGTTCGTCCAACTCAAGACCCTTCATCGCGTGTATGTTACTGGTCCGCGTCTGGTAAGGATGGGGTACTCTGTGGATGGTCTGTGTAAACGCGGGTGCGGTATGAGTGGTACCTTCTTCCATATACTGTGGGAATGCCCTGAGGTGGCTGCGTTTTGGTCCCGAGTACATGCCACCATAGAAAGGGTCACGGGGGTTTCACTCCTACCCGAGGCCAGACGCTGTCTCCTAAATGTATGGGAGCCGAATGATTATACCACGGCGCAGATCTGTTGGGCGACCCTTGGTAACATGATCGCGAAAAGGGACATTGCGCAGTTATGGGGTTCCCACAGACCGCCTACAATATCGGCTTGGAAGGAAAACATGGACTGGTGCATGTTCAGAGAAAAGACTGTGTACTTGTCACGGGGCCGACCTAAGAAATTGCACAGAATTTGGTCTCAATGGAATGCTTATCGTGGGAATGTATGTACTCCCCCTCAGGACTTTACCCTTAACATCCCCTTGTCTCCCTAGATGACATTCCAAGTCCTCACACGTTAACTATATATACCGTGCGGTTTCCTCGCTGCCCCCCCCGTAATTGATGTTTAATGTATTGTATGCATATGTTATTGAACTAATCCCCGTGAACTCATGTTTCCCGAAAGTGACTATTGCCTTGTGAAGTGTACTGTGTTGTTTGTTTTTTGATTTTCAATAAAAAAAATAAAAAAAATAAAAACGACTTGCTCTAGGGGGCGCGCTGGACTTAGCAATAGTATAATTTACTATTCCTACTCCAGTTTGTGCAACAGCAGGGAAGGTGTTGGATTGTAAATCCAACACCAGCGCTCCCCCTACATCAAGTCGTTGAAACGACTTGCGATGTAATGGTTTGTGTTGTAACAACTCGGTCGTTGTAAGGACCCCGTTGTAATGGAATGTGTTGTAGCGCATTCAATGTCACTGGTGTTTCCCATTGTAAGCTTAAGGTTCTAACTGAAGAAGATGAAGATTTACCACCGGAGGATATCTAATGATCTGCAGGAGGAATTAATTTAACAATTTTCTTAACCTAGTTCATTCTTTCTTCATTCTGACATTCCTTTCTACTCCCCCATGTTCCATTTTCTGAAGGAGAATTAGGAGATTTGAGACAAGCACCCTTAGTACAAGCATCAGACCCAGACTTGGAGCCACAGGCATTGGAGTGGACACAACTTTGCTAGTGTGCCCTCACTTTCCACCAACGTTTACTCCTCTCTCTCTCTCATTTCCTACATCCATTCCTTTGGACTAAACTTAGACATTCCTTTCAAAACATGTTTGGTACAATTTATTCTTACACAATGTTGAACTTCTTCCCAAAATTTGGAGAATGAGGATAATGTTGTCCTTTACTGACTTTTTGTGCATTCTTGATCTTTCTAGACACATACTCATTCTTTGTTCTCATATCACTGTCTTCAATCTTCTCTCCTCTCATCCACATAAGGCAAAAGTTGGAATATGCACTATACCCTCTAAGTTGGAAAAAAAGGAAGGTGTGTATCCAGAGATTGTGTGACCACATTTTTGGATGTCTAAACATTGATTTGACTGCTTAAGGAACAGCTTTTAATATGAGACAAGCCATAGCACACTCTCTGAAACCATATGATTGACCTTTTTATTTAACCCAGTGTACCGAGGGTGGTACAGTGAAGTTCTCCCCAGCTTAATCCACCAACTTTGCAAGGAGGAAAATAATTTTACCTGAGGTGAATTGCTCTTCATTATCTGACACCAAATGTGTAGAAAATTATTTTCTGTCAAAAACTTTGTAAAGAAAATGAATTACTGCACTGGTACTAGGTTAAGAAAGAAAACTAATTTCCACTAATTTACAAATGTAATCAACTTAAACTACAGCATAGGTATAATGTGTTGATAACATAGGAAAAGACCTGAAGAATTCCATAGCTAATTTACATCACGATTCAGAACAGCAACTAGCACAATGGAGTGTGACTCATTTTTATAATGTTTACTTATGGACAAACATTAGACACAATGCTCAATCTTAAGGTTAATGGGCCCGATTCACAAAAGTAATCTGAGACAAAATCCTAACTTTACGACTTTCGGTATTCACAAAGGGCAGTTAGGAGTGGTAAAGATAGGATTTTGTTTCAGTTAAACTTAAGTTTTGGTATTAAGTTAAACTTAAAACCAAAATTTAAACTTAAGACCAAAACTGTGTCTCAGTTAAACTTAAGTTTTGGTCTTAAGTTAAACTTAAGACCAAAACTTAAACTTAAGACCAAAACCTTGTCACTGTTAAACCTAAGTTTTTGTCTTAAGTTAAACTTAAGACCAAAACTTAAGTTTAACTGAGACAAAATCCTACCTTTACTACTCCTAAATGCGCTTTGTGAATACCAAAAGTCGTAAAGTTAGGATTTTGTCTCAGATTACTTTTGTGAATTGGGCCCAATATCTCTATCAACGGAGGGCCACCAATATTGCTCCCACACTCTGAGTTTGGTAAGAGTGTACCACATTTTTTTTGTGTGTGTGATGTCAATGATGTCATTTCTGAAAGGAATGGGAGATGCACATTTTCCTCCTCTAAAATATATATAGTATTACTAATGTATAGAGATTTTAAAATCTTCTAATTTGATGTAATGATAGAAGAAAAACGTTTCTCATTGGGACAACCTTCAACCTGTTGGATCCTTTAGCCTTTTAAGACTGATGGGGCCGGGTTCCACGTTCTAGGTTTACTTAAGAGCCCCAGGTCGAGGGGTCGTTGGTTACTGCTTAAAAGTGTGGAGGGGAGAAATAACTTGTTCAATTAGATTTTATCCTTTCAGTAAACCATGACTCCGAAGAATCACTGACTCCAGGTTCTAGGTTCAGTTAGTTTATTACAAAGCCAGGAACAATTGGACATACAAACACCTTAAGATGAGGGTGTAAAAATACATCGGAACTAATACAAAGCCAAACCTATGGGTGAAATTAAGTCTGCAAAGCATATAAAGAACAACCAATTCTAGAAGCAAGACGCAGAGTATAACTGAAAAGCATTAGTCTGGCCCTACTCTGCCACTAACGTGACAACCCTACTTTTCAATTCCCAGGCAAGTTTAGGAAAAAATGTGTCAGCGCAGGAAGACTTACAAAGAAGTACACTCACGTTGAATGGGTCAAGTAGCATAAAGCTATGTAGCTCGTTCAAAGATGCTCCTACCCTCTTCATCAGGTCTCCTCTCCTAACTCTCGATCCCCGGGGCACTGTCCCTAATCCCAACACCAAAATCCTAAAACACACCTATCATCACAGCACGGGATTGTCCCATCCAGCTAGACACCTCCTCCTAGGTAACTTTCCAGGAAGCTTCGATCCTCCCAGCCTTTAGGTTGATGACCTTGATTCCCAGGCCTTCTCCAGTGAGAAAGAACACCGTTTCACTTTATCAGCATCGCTTGTTCAAATGTATCCTCTCCTCCCTGAGCCTAACTCCTAAAACAAAAGCGGTATTCTAACTAACAAAGGTGAGTTTCTCCACCTGCAACAGAAACGTGAGAAAGAAAAGATTCTACATACACATGAATTTTACTAGCGAGCTGTCGAGAGAGCCTAGGAAATGTACACATGAGGCCTAGGATTTTGGCTAACATAAGACTCAATATAGAACTTCACTAATCACGTGTATACATAAACAAAATTGCTGTGCATGTTAAATCAATGTATTACATAACACCAAATCGATTTCAGTAGTCATTAGTAAAATAAAAATATTAAAACTGCACTATTAAATCACAATTACGATGTTAATGTCTTCACGTTATACAAAATATCTCCATTATTTCATTTACAGATTATCACATTACACCTTCTAATGACCAAATGTTAGCACGACAAAGGATTAAATATGCAGGTGCGAACTACCCATGATTATGATGCACCAATACAAATTAAGAGCACCACCGCGCTCTATTAAGACCCTAGCTTTCATTTGTCTTCTCCCTGTCACTCTTGCTCCACCTTCACACACAAAGATAAAAACAACATGCTAAATTATACAAAAAAGTGATGGATGGAATGCTTAAATTAATATCAACCTCTGGTAATTACTCGGGCCGCACCGCGAAAATCCCTGAGGAGGGGATGGGGCCCGCGAAAGGACCTCAAGGATAAGAATTAAGTCCTACTGACAGGTTCGTAGCACAGTAGAGACTGTCCTAAGAATCGGACATGACCAGCGAGATGACCATGTGGTGCAAACATGAGACGTGACAGGACGCCACATCTAAGTTAGGAACCTGGTCGAAAACAAAGAAGAGCGTTGCTAGACGCCACTTCGCGAAGGAGGAGAACAGTGTGGTAGGTGCCACTTCGCGAAGGAGAAGAGGATAGTGACATGATGCCACTGGGCGAACAACCACCACAGGTGTGCAAGAGGGAAAAGGAAAAGAACGATGGGACAAAGGATTCGTGCCAGCACTGGAGAAGGTGTTCATCAATACAAGCCAGCCACCGGGGTGCAGAGATGTCATTGGAGACAGCTCCGCGTGGGGACCTACCGTAAGCCGCTAGCAAGCGCAATCTGCGTCCTGGCCGGGCTTAATTTGTGCTGGGGCTTTCCGGTGCTTAGCACGGCACCTTTTTATCAGGGCCGTGTCTACACTGCCAAGTTACTTCAATGACGCGACTGCACTGCAGTCTGCACGTTATGCGTCAAAGTATATTAAATATATTTGCATAACAGCAGTGTTTTTACAGACAGTCTCAAGTTTACCCGAGCCTTCCGTTAAGAAGTGTGTTGATGTGAAGTGATGCTGAGCAAGCGCAGCGAGCCCGATCAGTTTTCTCTCAGTGTAGTCGGTGGGCGGGCCGGGCCACCGATTAGGTTGCTTTTGGTTCTTCTATTGGGGTAGTGGATTACGCCAGCGTGCCGTGCCGTGCGTAACCTTTTTCAGTCCACAGACGTCAAATCAAGGCGGGCACTTTAAAACAGCAGCACAGCAGCGCTCTTAATAAGGCAGTGTCACAGCCAGAAACTGCAGTAAGTAATATTAATCACCAACGCTCCTTTTTTTTTCCTTGCATTTGGTGACTGGTGATGATTATCTGAACCGAGTCAGAGGCCCAAGCAATTATGCCACTGGCGCCAGGCGGGGCACCGTGTGCAATGCTCCGCCCCGGACCCGGGTCGGGAGGCGGCCGGAATGGCAGGGCCTTGCCGTGTACATTTACTGTTTTCTAATCAATCCACGGGCTTGTATACTCATACAGAAGAGCAAGAGGAGAGGTTTTTAGACAAAAACGGTCAGGAACATGCCTTGATATATTCTGTAGTGTATAGATATTCCCACAGTTTCTCTCTTCAGAATTATTTCTGCTGAAATCAAATGCTAGTTTAACGATACTCGTGTAAACCAGTAAAAGTTTTGTTTGGAGCGCATCTCTTTACAGTCTGCCATGTTATGATTTTACATTTCCCTTCCTGTAATGTTAATATGCACAAGGGTAACTTCCAGATAGATAATGAACGTGAACTTTTGTTCGCTGTCACAAACACTTTTCAAGCGCCCTGGGGATTGGCTAGGCAGTGATTTGAAGTGCCGACTTTCTCATCATAAACATTTTTGTTTACGCAAACATGTCCTGTGCCATTTTAGTAGCGGAGTTCCCTGGCATTTGCAGGAGTGTTTTCTGAGAGGGACATGAATGGAAACTCACCTGCCCCTTCTTTAAAATCAGATTTCAGTTCTGTACCTATGCATTTGTGTTTGGTGGCCGCCTCACTAGGCTGGAAATGGTATTGAAATACTGTTGATATTTTAAAAATGTTTAACAGAAAGAAACAATGGCGAGGATTTTCTCTCCAGGCTAACCAACCCAATTTGGGAATTAATAAGGGTGTGCAGCACAACGTCTGTTTTCTTACTGTATATTGGAGCCTCATCTGAAGATTGTACCCTTGCATCCAGTTAACGTTTAGTATTTGAGATTTGCTTTTACTGTTTTAATACGAGCAGTCTTGTAAGCTCATTTTATCACAACGTGCCTTCTGTGTTTTGAGATCGTTATTATGAGTACCACGAAGTATAGGAATAAAATAAAGAGAATATTAGGAGCTAAGCCTTGCTTCAGATTACACTTTATGAATTGTTTCCTTTTTTTGTTTATGTCCCATGGACATTGGCATTAAAATAAAAAAAAGTGCAAAGGCCCAAAGATTTACTTAAGAGATGACTGCCTTTGCTGCCCACATATCCCTTTTCAATGCATTAGTCGTTTTAGCTTATTTATTCCAAAATTGTGCTCTTTTGATTTGATCTTTTTTTAAAATGTTCCCAGGGCAGGGGAACCTCCTATCAAAACCTTACATGGAGGAAGGCTCCCTTGCTGAAATTCAGATTGGGCATTCCATTTGACTTTCAACAGTTCCAGTGAGGATATGGGTGGAGCCAATAGAGTAATTGGGTGGCGCCAGTGGCGGAAGTGTGTGGAGCCAGGGGATATTGGGCATGGCTCCAACAAAAATTTGAGCACCTGGACTTCATATTTTACAAATTAAGCACTGGCCGCACGCTAAACAGTGCGACCGTCCACTCACCTGTCACCAGCTGCTTGGCATTGATGGCATCACGCCTAGCAAGTGCACCGGCCAGAAGATAAACGTGAGTGGCCACAAAGTCCCTCCAGTCCTCCTCACTCACGAAGTCACCTAAGGCAAGAGATCGCTGCCTGTTGCCCAAGTGTAAGAAAATGATCATACTCATTATCCAGGTGCATCACCACCAAGAACACCTAAAGAGCATTGCACCAACAGAGTGGATCCAAGCCCTCAAGGCATCCGGAGTTCAACGAGACACTCCTGGCGCCGTGGGAGGCAAGCCACCCGGGAACCTTCTGTGTGCCCCCATAAACCTGGGGCCTGTGGAAGAAAAGCATACCCGACACTGGACTATACACCCTTGGGGTTACACGAGGCTTGGCCGTGGCCATGTTGGGAGTTCCGCAGTGACCCCTTAGCACGGCCTACAAAACACGTGCACAGCCCATGCAGTCACGTGGCAATCCTGGGGCGAGACCCTCAACGGGAGAGATGCGTCGGCAGCAGCTCCGCGACAGGCACCGGGAATCATGGAGGCCGCAGATGTAAACTTGTCACCCCACAGCTATCTGAGGAAGGCCCTCATCCACCAAGGTCATCCTCAGTTGTTGCCGGCCTAGCCATCCACCGGAGCCTGAGCGCCCTTAAGAAGATCTCCTAAGTGGACTCCACCACCTCTCCAGATGCACTGCTATTTGAACTGTATAAATAGACTCCCACACCACGAGACCAGGCTGTTCTGAACTACATCGCTGAGGCGGACCAAAGCCTCCTGACTTTGTGGTCCAGAGCTCCAGCACTACCCGGCAGATAGCCTGAAGAGACTCATTGGTGCTGTGTATTGTTGTTTGTTTTTCCATAGGTTGGGAGGGATGGAGTGTCCTGCTGGACACGTTCTAGTGTTCCGCCTGGTGTTGCACCCATACTTTACGGATCACTGACTAAATATCGAGACCAAAAATATAGACATCCACAAATATCGAAGTCAAAATATCGAACGCCAAAATATCGAATTCCTATCTACAAACAGTTAAGTACTAAAATATCGAATCAAAAATATTGTTAAACAAAATATACTTAGTCCAAATATCGAATTTTTTTAAATGTGTTAAAAATAATTTAAAATAATGAAATATTAAAAATAATTAACTAAAATACACTTAAAAATACTTATCAACAATAAATTATTAAATAATTAATTTAAATTATAAAAAAATACAATTTTATTTTTCTAAACATATATATATATATATATTAACATAATATTAATAAAAAAATATACAATATCTTTACCGTAGGATAGCATAGGGGTAAAAATTACTATTCCCACTCCAGTGAGTGCAACAGTAGGGAAAACGTTGGATAGCGTAGGGGTAAAAATAACTATTCCCACTCCAGAGAGTGCAACAGTAGGGAAAGCGTTGGATAGCGTAGGGGTAAAAATTAAGCATGGGTGTAAAATCCGTTCCGTTGGCGGAAGTTGCGGATTTTCTGCAATTTTGCGGTCTGCGAATCTCGCGAAATTGCAGAAAAATTCGCGAAATCGCGTTTGGGACGGATTTTCAAAAACTTAAGTACATGAAGCACTTACAGGGTTACAGCAGGTGCCCAAGTTGAAGCTAATTTCTTTGTAACCATTTACAAAATGGTTACAAAGAAATTAACTTCCACTTGGGCACCTGCTGTAACCCTGTAAGTGCTTCCTGAGCGACGCCTCCAGAGTTGTTGCCTACTTGCAACTATTCTCTGACCCGGCTCTGACCCTCGAAGCAGGGTCAGAGAATAGTTACAAGTATGGCACAATGCTCCAGGCTGTCACAAAAATTAAACCACAACAGGAAGCACTTACAGATAAGGAATCAGGTGCCGGACTTGAAGCTCAAATTCAGTAACACATTAACCAGTCCCCGGTTGAGGCTGGGCAGGTGTGCTTTCTCCCCATAATCTACAGTGGTGAACCAGAGGGTGCTGTGATGAACCAGAATGTGCAGTTGTGAACCAGAGGGTGCAGTGATGAACCAGAAGGTGGCAGTGGTGAACCAGAGGGTGGCAGTGGTGAACCAGAGGGTGGCAGTGGTGAACCAGAGGGTGGCAGTGGTCAACCAGAGGGTGGCAGTGATGAACTAGAGGGTGGCAGTGATGAACCAGAGGGTGGCAGTGATGAACCAGAGGGTGGCAGTGATGAACCAGAGGTTGGCAGTGGTGATCCAGAGGTTGGCAGTGATGAACCAGAGGGTGGCAGTGGTGAACCAGAGGGTGGCAGTGGTGAACCAGAGGGAGGCAGTGGTGAACTAGAGGGTGGCAGTGGTGAACCAGAGGGTGGCAGTGATGAACCAGAGGGTGATAGTGATGAACCAGAGGGTGACAGTGGCGAACCAGAGGGTTGCAGTCATGAACCAGAGGGTGGCAGTGGTGAACCAGAGGGTGACAGTGATGAACCAGAGGGTGGCAGTGGTGAAGCAGAGGGTGGCAGTGATGAACCAGAGGGTGGCAGTGATGAACCAGAGGGTGGCAGTGATGAACCAGAGGGTGGCAGTGGTGAACCAGAGGGTGGCAGTGATGAACCAGAGGGTGGCAGTGATGAACCAGAGGGTGGCAGTGATGAACCAGAGGGTGGCAGTGGTGAATGAGAGGGTGACAGTGGTGAACCAGAGGGTGCTTTGATGAACCAGAGGGTGACAGTGGTGAATGAGAGGGTGACAGTGGTGAACCAGAGGGTGCTTTGATAAATCAGATGGTGGCAGGGGTGAACCAGAGGGTGTCAGTGGTGAACCAGAGGGTGGCAGTGGTGAACCAGAGGGTGCTGTGATGAACCAGAGGATGGCAGTGGTGAACCAGAGGGAGCTGTGATGAACCAGAGGGTAGCAGTGGTGAACCAGAGGGTGCTGTGATGAACCAGAGAATGGCAGTGATCAACCAGAGGGTGACAGTCATGAACCAGAGGGTGGCAGTGATGAACCAGAGGGTGGCAGTGATGAACCAGAGGGTAGCACTGGTGAACCAGAGAGTGCTGTGATGAACCAGAGGGTGGCAGTGATGGACCAGAGGGTGACAGTGGTGATCCAGAGGGTGGCAGTGAGGAAAAACAGCCCAGATTACAACCGATGCCCAGGCTGCTGGCACAAGACGCCTCTTAGTTCCCATTTTGGTCAGTTACCAAATAAAGAGACGGGCGCTGGAAGCGGGAATGCAAGAACAGATTTTTATTTCTCATGAGGAGAGCCTGTCATTTCGGACACGCACATAATGTCTTCAAGAGGTGCTCTAACCGCATCTCTGAGGCCTGGCCTCTTATACACAGTTTTATGGCTTTATTACATTTGTTCCTTGTGTGAGGTGGATCTGCACACCTATACTCAATGGTGAAAATGGGTTATGTGGATGCTGAAGAAATCTTAGCGTGCTTACTAGTGTGAGGGTTGTGTGCCGAACTCCCTCCTAAGTAACAATCATGTAAATACTAGCCCAAGGCGACCCTGGGCTGCTAGAAGCACAGCAATTGGGCAAAAAGCCTCTGTAATTTAAGTGGAATTTTCTCACATGTACTCAGACTTAAATTTTTCATTTATTTTTCAAAGGATAACATTTTTACTCTTCAATAGTATTCATCAAAAATATATATATGTACACTTGTTTACAAGACATTCATGGTCAAAACATAAAGCTCCTGAAAATATTAACACAACATATTTTCAATTCCTGTAAGATAGTATTTAACGGTTCATCAATAATTGATGTTCAAAAACAAAAACCAACATCCCAATGCATTTCGGGTACATAAAAGCACCCTTCTTCAGGGGATTAAACATATACAAGCAAAATTCAATGGTCCTTGAGCGATTGGTCTCTCAAAATGCAGATTCGACAGGATCTAAAAGACAACAACATACCGAACTATAATCAGTGTTTTCGTATGTACAAGATATCATCTGAAAAGAACGTTCTGGAGTGAACACTGAGGAAAAAGCAACCAAAGTACACGCCACCAGAAAAACACACCCGTGTTTTGTTAAGCAATCAATGAATGTGAAATATGAAAAATAAAAACAACTTATAAATGAGAGTAGATGAAGATTTAAAGTGTTTCATTCTCACAGGTGAGAAGCAAGCTACTAGCCGTGACATCCAAAAACAAGCTGGTGACATTTTTGGCAAGGGCGGTTGCCGTATAACCTTCAACTCACTACGAGTTTTGTCTTTAGATATAGATTGTTGCTGGGCGACTATTTTTGAGCAGCGTGTGGACCCGCTTTTGAAGGTGGCGGTAAGACATGTTCCGCAGCTAGAGTTAAGCAGTTATTCTTTACACATTGCACGATAGTTGTAACAGGCTGATACTTATCTGTTGTTCAGGTGTTGGCACAGAAAGGGATATTTTCGCTGGACAAGCCATAGGATTAACGCAAGGTTGCTTACATGATCGTATGTATTTCTTTACATTGAAGTAGTACTTTTCTACTTAAGGGCTAACATTTGATTACAGTAATTCATTAGGTGAAAATGTCACCAGCTTGTTTTTGGATGTCACGGCTAGTAGCTTGCTTCTCACCTGTGAGAATGAAACACTTTAAATCTTCATCTACTCTCATTTATAAGTTGTTTTTATTTTTCATATTTCACATTCATTGATTGCTTAACAAAACACGGGTGTGTTTTTCTGGTGGCGTGTACTTTGGTTGCTTTTTCCTCAGTGTTCACTCCAGAACGTTCTTTTCAGATGATATCTTGTACATACGAAAACACTGATTATAGTTCGGTATGTTGTTGTCTTTTAGATCCTGTCGAATCTGCATTTTGAGAGACCAATCGCTCAAGGACCATTGAATTTTGCTTGTATATGTTTAATCCCCTGAAGAAGGGTGCTTTTATGTACCCGAAATGCATTGGGATGTTGGTTTTTGTTTTTGAACATCAATTATTGATGAACCGTTAAATACTATCTTACAGGAATTGAAAATATGTTGTGTTAATATTTTCAGGAGCTTTATGTTTTGACCATGAATGTCTTGTAAACAAGTGTACATATATATATTTTTGATGAATACTATTGAAGAGTAAAAATGTTATCCTTTGAAAAATAAATGAAAAATTTAAGTCTGAGTACATGTGAGAAAATTCCACTTAAATTACAGAGGCTTTTTGCCCAATTGCTGTGCTTCTAGCAGCCCAGGGTCGCCTTGGGCTAGTATTTACATGTTTATTACATTTGTGACATCCGTGGTACCGCTTTGAAGTACGGAAAAGGCATCTTTGGAATCCCCGGTTCAGGCCCGTTCCCACACACATCTACAGTAGAGTTCCCACCCCAATCTCAGCATGTGGTGGTTGTCGCGCAGCTGGACATTCCGCTGGGAACGGGAAAGTGGGTGATCTGTCGGATCTGGAGGTGTGAGGGTATTGATTAACCACCGCTCCTTTGATGTGAGGCGAGGTCCTACTGTAGGGGGCAATAAACTGCATCTGTCGGGCTAGGTGATGGCCTGGGATGAGGCTGGACAATCGGGCAGGGAGGAAGGGGTTGTCAGAAAGGGGGTGTTCCATGAATGGGATGAAAGAGCGAGGGGGTTCAGCACGGGATATGTCTCGGAGACAGGGTCGCGTTAGAGGTGCGTTTATGGCCCAAGCAGGAGAGACCGGGGGCTGTCGGGGCGCGGGGGAATGCTTGCGAGGCTGGGGAGTGAGGGGGAGAGACGCGCAGGCTATTGGTAGTGGGCAGAGAGGTCATGACACACAAAATGGCTGCCACCTACGTTCGTGATGGGGCCTAAAAGGGACAAGATGGCGTGGCCACTGCTTCGTGATTTTCGCTTTACTTTCAACAGTGGCTGTGGTGAACACAAATGAACGCCGCTTATGTACATATACATTGTCATTTTCCACAGTCGCCGCTTTTTAACATAAGTTAGTTCATTTCCGTGTTTATCATAACTGACGGGGTGTACATATAGCCATGTGTGGTCAATGAAATAGCGTTTGTCAATACTGGTGGATTGCATATAACCATGTGCAGTCGATGCGATAGACGAGGTGCAATACATATGAATTTACATTTGTTGTGTTATATATATACGAGTCTAGAGATCGGTATACTACTCAGTCGGAGTCAATCAAGGAAATGTTCCGACACATTATGGAACCATGTTCTGACTCTCTCTCCGGCGGTATCAATGTACAGTTAAAAGTGACCGATGAAACATTTTGAAAGCAATACAAAGTGGTTGAGGGAGGAATTTAGTTCAATACAAGCAATTAGTCAGGGGGGGTAGAAAGTTCAGAAAGGGGAGGGGGGTCTTCGCCACAGTGTCTTTTTAGCAGCGAGCCATCACTGGTAGGCTCTAGTAGTTCGTTTTCTTCCGTTGGCGCTGTTGAGCACCGGCGGTGGAGCTATAGGTCCAGCTCGGATCCATCCTTACACGTCGCAGGGTGCGATCTGTCCTCTGCTGTTAGACCACAGTCCTGTTTCCTATCTAATCTTTTTAAGGGTGCCTCATGCTGGGCACCTGCATTTCTTTCTCCTTCCGTGGCAAACCCTATTCTACCTAAATGCTGTTCTTCTTCTCTGAGTCAAAATCCATGTGAAAAAAAGGGGGGGGTTGTCGGATAATCGAGGGAAGAGAGGGCGGAGTGGGATCAGATCTTTGAGACAAACCAAGGGAGCAAAGGATAACGAGCAGGCAGGCCCATTAATCGGGCTCAAAGGGGCGGGGACTTCTGGCACGCGTGGGTCAGCAAGCAGAGGGCTTCAAGGCAGCCCTCCATCCTTTCATTTTCCGTGTTTGAGAGTGGTGCCTCGTCCCGCGTCTCGTTGCTCTGCGGCTCCACCTTTGGTCGAAGTCACATGTGCTTCATGATCTGCGGCCAGGCTGTGCGTCACGTCCGGCCCCTCTCCTCCGGTGATTGTGTATCTTTGAATGGGTACAAAACAAGCTTTAGAGAACTGGCAGGAGAAGACATTTATACATTTCAATTCCGCCCCAATCTTAAGTAGTTGGGGATACGTTCATCGGTCACGGTCAGAAGTTATCACTATGGAGTATGTATGCGGGCATTTCTACTGAGTTTGTACTAAGTCTATTTGGCGTTCATTCATGACGTATATGGAGAGAAGTCAGACTCCTATCAACTGCGTATTCCATCAAACTCGAAATCGGATCCTTCGGTAGAGACTCGTCTTTCTAACCCGAGCCCTGGCAGTCTTCTATCATCATGAGAGAGGGACAGAGGCTAAACATTCTTTTCTCGGGGAGCAACGGTTAATCAGGGTCATCAGTTATACTTCGGGATATGGAGCTGGTGTCAATCGGGAGAAAACGAGGATGCTTTGGACATCCGTACTTGGGTGCAGAGAGGTGGGGCAATCTGGGCATTGGGGATTGTGTTTCTGAGAACAGAAGGCCACTGACATATAGTCCCCTTATAAAAAAGGGCCTGATTAGGGGACATCAGTCGTCTTACCTGTCCTTTCCTTCTTAGCCAATTCAAGTTCCATCATTTTACAGAAAGGAGAGGTAGTAATATGGCAAATTACAATTGTTTTAGTTTCTATCAATTTTGCCGAACACCTTTGTGTTCAAAAACCAATTAGGCTTGTGCCGGCGGGGCACAACGTTACCACACAAAGGAAGAGGGAACAGGGGGACCCTCAGAGAGAGAGTCGTCCGCATTTTAAATGAACTATTCGGTACACGTACGACATGGAGAGAGAGAGAAAGAGAGAGAGAGAAACGTGTACAATAATAGGCCATTTAGTGCGCACACAACACAGAACAGCAGGGGTCAAGTTATATAGAAACACAGGCTGAGGGACGACGTAGATCCATACATTACGTACACATGAATTTAGGCGGGGGGGAATAGTACATGTATTGTATACAAAAATCCAAGACAAAACATAGAACAGTACTTGGCCAAAAAGATTTCTTCCTGCATGCTGCGCATCCTTAGTATCCTACTTAATTCATCTGGCTGCCTTTGCTGGTGGCCTCGGTTGCAAATACTTACACCTTTGTCAATTGTTCGGGAACTAACCTGGTCGGGCTAATACTCACGGTGGGATCTTCGAATCATTTTTTAGCGAATGGGTATCCAGGCTGAGGCAACGGAGGGTGTCAGTCGGGAGAACAATGGGGCAGCTTTGAGTTTCATGTCTATGAGGGTGCAAGAAGGAGGTGGTAAATCTTAAACATTGACAATATTCCTAGTCTTCCAGGAGGAGGGTACTTGGGTAAACCTCACCCCGGAATATTCCTGAACCTTTCCCTATTTAGTTACCGTATGAATTTACTCATGGGTGCACGTCATTCTTGGTTGCATTATTTGGGGTGCCGGTTGGAGTCATGTTTTGTCATACTGCAATAACCCGCCAAGTTTCTGCTTCAGGCCACCCTTCCAGTCGCTGGGTTCAGAGAGAGAGAGACAGTCGTTTCTAAGTAAGGGAGTGCTATATCTTTGTTTGTTCGTCGTGTATAGGCACCATGTTCAGACCCCTTTTCCCCATTCCATCGGCCGTTCGATCATCACTTAAGTCATACATAAAACATTTCTCTTATCAATCCAAACGTGTGCAACGTGTATTCAGTCGAGCTATACACATCAGGGCATACACGCGTGCATTCATATCACACAAATTCGTCACATTCTCAGGGGCAGTCCCCATAGATACTATACAATGTATCCGCGCGGAACCATGGTGTGTTGCTTAGGTCTTCTCCATACTTTAGTCGACATTCCGATGTGACCTGCAGAAAGAAGGGAAAAAGAAGGGGTGGGGCAGCGTTTTAAAACACATCAGCGTGCATAAACCCGAAAATGCTTTTACTTACCACATACTCGACCTATCTCCGCGGGATGCAGTCCCTTTCATCTCGGCCTTTAAGCCCAGAGGGACCGGTAGTGCGGGAGAGATAATCATTGATGGACTGTGTATTGCATAGATCGCCCAAGTGTGGTATTACGGATCGTGTGTAGGGAAGGGTCAAAACAAAGGGCAGTCAGTGTAAAGTGGGGGGTGAACTCGTGCTCTCCTTCGAGGAGGAGGGATGGTCTACAGTGGTACAGGGTCGTTTTTGTTCATCAGGCACGGAAACTAGAGGGGCTAGGTGGCATTCCTTCGGAGTGGCTTAGGGGTATCTGAAACAACTTCCCTGATACATGTGGCATATAAAGTAAAGGCTAAATACCGGGACCTTTATCGATTGCTTTACGTTGCACGAAAATAAAAAATTCACACAACAAACCTGGACCATTCACATTTGCAATATTTCTGTGTACTTTGCTTTTTAACCTTTAACCCCTTCCACGCTCATGACGAGCTGGGCTCGTCATGGTGTAGCCTCCTCGCACGCTCATGACGAGCCCAGCTCGTCATGAAACAATGGGATTCACGATTTACCAGCACAGCAGGGGAATATGCTCAGCAACAATGAGGTTAAGTAATCGAGTTGCTTCATTTCACCTGTGTTTTACTTATATCGGAAACAGTGGTCATTTATTCGAAACTTACCAATCTAAGCGCTACAACTATGTTTGCTTTTCAAAAAAAACCTTTATTTAAAAATGTTGGCGCACAAATACGGGCCTACAACCACGTGGGCCGGCCACGGAGCAGACTGGAACTGTACATGAGGGGATATTTATTTGAGGGAAACGTAACGGAGTCGGTGGTCGTTGATTTCATAAAGGTGCGACAAGTGCAATAAAATCATATCGAAAATTCATTGTGGGCAAGTACCATAAGTGTCGAAAATTCGAACTTTCAATAATACGGTAATCAATGACGCGTCAGAACTTAATATCAATTCATTGTCCGAATGTTCAATCAGTACCCATCCCCTCCCGCCATGCGCTTCAAAAACTGCATACATATCTCATGATATCAAGGCTGAGCAACCGGAACACAACAGGGAGTTGCGAGTTTCATTTGTACCGGCGCCATTTTGGGTGAGGTCAGGCAGGTCCAAGTATAGTCAAAATGTCTCCACCAACTCGTGGTTGGACCAGAGCCTCTTTCGGCAGTCCAAAAGTTTCGTAAAAGGGCAACAGAAGGGACCGGCGATATGAACCATCAGTCAAAGGGGGGAGGGAGGCAACAATCTTTCCTACCGGGTCATACTGGTGTTCCACCGGAACTGATCAAATTGGTAGTCTGCAGGATTTTGGTCATTCAAACTGAGGCTGGCGCCAGCATGAGAGCGCCAACGTCTCGTGGCTACGTCTTGGTCGTTCCGCGGGCAATCATGGCAGTCATTCCCCATCGGGGGGGCCCGCGGGGGTCGGGGGCCCCTGCAGTTCTCGTAGAATCTTCAAAGCTGAGGAGAACGCTTCTGGACGGGGGACTCATTTTCTAGCTGACAAGCGACCAGATCATCTTTGCACGCCAGGCCCAATCCTGCAGAGTCGACCGCCATTTTATGAGTTCCGCGGCAACCGGCAGTCGCTGGATCGCAAGAGCAGACGTACTCCAGCCTGTCGGGCGTGGCGTTGCACCGCAAGAGGGGTGGGCGCAACTCAGCTGGGTGACTGTACCGCAGGAGCGGACGCAACTTCATCTTGGTGAGTGAGGCGCAGGGGTGCAGCGCTGTGTCCCAAGAGTGGGAGGAACTCAGCTGGTTCGGGCGAAACGCCGTTGTATCGCAACAGTGGACGAGACCCCGCTGGGTGAGTGAAGCGTTGCTGCACCGTAAGAGTGGACGAACCCTTGTTGGGTGAGTGGAGCGTTGGGGGTGCAGCTGAGGGGCCTCCACCTGGGGAGGTGGGAGAGGCTCGTCCGCGCCGCCTCTCCCTCCCAGTGCACCCCACGCCGTCTCCTGGCGCTGACATTCGTGATGGCCGGACCGGGCGATGAGAGAGGGGGGGGTCGGAGGCATAAGCAAGACATCCCCCCCCTGTGGCCTGCAAGGCGCCAGAAGAAGAGGATGGGAGGACCAGTACATTCCGGGCCATCCACCCCACGACCTCTCCGGCCGATGGCGGCCAGCCGGGCCCCGCCCTGCACGTGTCGAGGCCTCGTCTTCCGGATGGGCGTAACCGTGGACCTGTTGCACTTCAGGAGCTTCCGGAATGGGGGTAGGTATCTGCTGACTTGTATCTATCTTATGTTACCGTTATTGGGCGTGGCGGGCGGTGGGACAGACATGTTTGGAGCAGTGAGGGGCGGCGGAGCCTAGCTACGTCGTGGCTGCCGTGATGTCAAGCTTGGCTTCTCTCACCACTTTCATGTTTCTTATTGCGGGCTATTTCTAACGTTTCTTATTTCTAGCGAAATCAAAAAAAAACTCATCAGTGGCCTACTGATTTTGCTCGATTTCTTTTTCCTTCCTTTTCTAGTGTGTTTCATGCTAAAGTTTCTGTTAACAGGATACGGTGATTACTTCGTATTTTACATATGTCCTTTTTATTAGGGGCGCCCTCCGGTTGAGCCAGATGATCTACCTCTAATAAATGGTCCGGGTGGAACTAGTTTACCAATCAGTGGGGAGTAGATAGGCATGACAGATTACAACGGGGGACAAAGGTCCGCATTACCTACCCTTCACTACTTGCAAAGACTAGACAGAATAATTCTATTCCACGTTATTTGCAAACAGAGAATACCTCAAAAGAACTATTCCTTGAACAATAAATGTCCAGACAATCAATCAATCAGTGGGGAGAAAAACAGGCATGACGGATTACAACGGGGGACAAAAGTCCGCATTACCTATCCTTCGCTATCTGCAAAGGGAGACAGAATATTCCTATTCTTCTCTGTTTGTAGACAGGGAATATCTCAAAAGAGCGATAATCGATAAAAATCGATAACAAACAATCAGTGGGGAGAAAGATAGGCATGACGGATTACAATGGGGGACAAAAGTCTGCATTACCTACCCTTCACTATCTGCAAAGGGAGACAGAATATTCCTATTCTTCCCCGTTTGTAGACAGCGAATGTCTCAAAGAGCAACAGAGCAACCAATCAATCAGTGGGGAGAAAAATAGGCATGACGGATTACAACCGGGGACAAAAGTCCGCATTACCTATCCTTCACTATTTGCAAAGAGAGAGGAACGTTCCTATTCGTGGCTGTTTGCAAACAGAGAATGTCTCAAAGAGAACCAATACTTCAAGTAGCAACCAAGGCTAAATGAACCAATCAATGAACAATACCAGTATTTAAATACCGATTCCAATACAAACAATCAATCAATCTATCAATCAGATGGATAAAGCCATCCTATCAATCAGACGTAAAGACGTCCTACTTAACCTTACCCGGACTGGACCGTGTGGACAGTTCTTCGCCTTCCCTTTCCAGCGCCCGATCGTTCTCTTACTCCATGTTTTTACCGCAGCATTCCTGTGGGATCCCAGTCAGGACAGTAGGTCGCTTGAGAGAGGTCCGTTCGGAATCGGTGAAGTTCATTCAATCGGCAGCCGGACGAGGGCCCTCTCAAGGCAGGTATACTCCAATCGTTCAGATGTTCACCCCATCGTCTGGACCTCTCTTACCGGACCTTATGTCGCTGATGGGCCCCACGTTGGGCGCCAATTGAGGAAAAACAGCCCAGATTACAACCGATGCCCAGGCTGCTGGCACAAGACGCCTCTTAGTTCCCATTTTGGTCAGTTATCAAATAAAGAGACGGGCGCTGGAAGCGGGAATGCAAGAACAGATTTTTATTTCTCATGAGGAGAGCCTGTCATTTCGGACACGCACATAATGTCTTCAAGAGGTGCTCTAACCGCATATCTGGGCCTGGCCTCTTATACACAGTTTTATGGCTTTATTACATTTGTGACATCCGTGGTACTGCTTTGAAGTACGGAAAAGGCATCTTTGGAATCCCCGGTTCAGGCCCGTTCCCACACACATCTACAGTAGAGTTCCCACCCCAATGTCAGCATGTGGTGGTTGTCGCGCGGCTGGACATTCCGCTGGGAACGGGAAAGTGGGTGATCGGTCGGATCTGGAGGTGTGAGGGTATTGATTAACCACCGCTCCTTTGATGTGAGGCGAGGTCCTACTGTAGGGGGCAATAAACTGCATCTGTCGGGCTAGGTGATGGCCTGGGATGAGGCAGGACAATCGGGCCATGGAGGAAGGGGTTGTCAGAAAGGGGGTGTTCCATGAATGGGATGAAAGAGCGAGGGGGTTCAGCACGGGATATGGCTCGGAGACAGGGTCGCGTTAGAGGTGCGTTTATGGCCCAAGCAGGAGAGACCGGGGGCTGTCGGGGCGCGGGGGAATGCTTGCGAGGCTGGGGAGTGAGGGGGAGAGACGCGCAGGCTATTGGCAGTGGGCAGAGAGGTCATGACACACAAAATGGCTGCCACCTACGTTCGTGATGGGGCCTAAAAGGGACAAGATGGCGTGGCCACTGCTTCGTGATTTTCGCTTTACTTTCAACAGTGGCTGTGGTGAACACAAATGAACGCCGCTTATGTACATATACATTGTCATTTTCCACAGTAGTGGCAAACCAGAGGGTGGCAGGGATGAACCAGAGGGTGGCAGTGGCAAACCAGAGGGTGGCAGTGGCAAACCAGAGGGTGGCAGTAATGAACCAGAGGATGGCAGCGATGAACCACAGGGTGGCAGTGATGAACCAGAGGGTGGCAGTGGTGAACCAGAGGGTGCTGTGATGAACCAGAGGGTGGCAGTGATGAACCAGAGGGTGGCAGTGATGAACCAGAGGGTGACAGTGATGAACCAGAGGGTGGCAGTGGTGAACCAGAGGGTGGCAGTGATGAACCAGAGGGTGGAAGTGGTGAACCAGAGAGTGGCAGTGATGAACCAGAGGGTGGCAGTGGTGAACCAGAGGGTGGCAGTGGTGAACCAGGGGGTGGCAGTGGTGAACCAGAGGGTGGCAGTGATGAACCATAGGGTGGCAGTGATGAACCAGAGGGTGGCAGTGGTGAACCAGAGGGTGGCAGTGATGAACCAGAGGGTGACAGTGGTGAACCAGCGGGTGGTAGTGGTGAACCAAAGGGTGGCAGTGATGAACCAGAGGGTGGCAGTGATGAACCAGAGGGTGACAGTGATGAACCAGAGGGTGACAGTGGTGAACCAGAGGGTCATAGTGGTGAACCAGTGGGTGGCAGAGGTGAACCAGAGGTTGGCAGTGATGAACCAGAGGGTGGCAGTTGTGAACCAGAGGGTGGCAGTGATGAACCAGAGGGTGGCAGGAATGAACCAGAGGGTGGTGCTGCTAAACTGCCCGGGAGCCCTGTGGGTGTGAGCCCCTGCGCTGCTGAGCTGCCCAGGGGTTGTGAGCCCACGTGCTACTGAACTTCCCGGGGCCCAGTGGGTGTGAGCCCCCGTGCTGCTATACTGCCCCGGAGCCCTCTCAGTGTGAAAATCATTCGTGCTCAATTGCCTGGGAGCCCTCTGGGTGTGAGCACACATTGTGCTAAGTGTCCCCCTGCCCCCAGTACATATATACCCGTACCGCACAGCACCATTATGCTCTTGCACCATGAAGTCTGGTGCCTGGATGCTCCTGATCCGTGTAGGTGATACCACTGTCTGGTGCAGTCAAAATGTAAAGTCATAACTTGCTACACAGCACCAATAAACACGTGTCCCCCCGGCACTGGTATGCGCATGTACCAGGCATGGAGCACCCGCATGCCACTGCACCCTACTGCCCAGCGCCAGCATATGCCTGTACGGGGCAGTTTAGTATGAGATGGGACATTGTCCAGCCGCAGCAGCTGCATGCGCCTGAACCCACTGAGCAGGATCAGAATGGCTTTGTACCAACACGTGCAGCAGAGCTATCTTGGACATCTGAAGGATTCTGGGGTCCTGTGCCAAACGTATTTTTGCATCCATGAGTTTCCCGAGCACCATCCCCGTGTAGCTCCTGTGACCAGGAGGCTGCTTTCTCCTCATCTGCTGCTCTGCTCGGTCTCTGACCCTTTATAAACAAGATGCATGTGAACTTGCATAGAAGCCCCGCCCGTTTGGCCCCGTCCACCACACACTAGCGGTATGAAACGTCTTCCCGCCCGTCCCCACTATAATGGCCAGCTCACTCAAGGGACCTCGGCGCCTTTTGGTGCGCTGGCAAAGTTACAGGCACACGTGGTCACATATTAGTGCAAATGGCACAAAAATCCGCGAGTTTGCGGGAAATTTGCGAACTCGCTGACTTTTTTGCAATTTCGCACGAATTTGCGGACCGCAAATTCCGCCAATACTTAGTAAAAATTACTATTCCCACTCCAGTGAGTGCAACAGTAGGGAAAGCGTTAGATAGCATAGGGGTAAAAATTACTATTCCCACTCCAGAGAGTGCAACAGTAGGGAAAGCGTTGGATAGCATAGGGTTGAAAATTACTACTTCCACTCCAGTGAGTGCAATAGTAGGGAAAGCGTTGGATAGCGTAGGGGTAAAAATTACTTTTCCTACTCCAGAGAATGCAACAGTAGGGAATGCGTTGGATATCGTAGGGGTAAAAATTACTATTCCCACTCCAGTGAGTGCAACAGTAGGGAAAACATTGGATAGCGTAGGGGTAAAAATTACTATTCCCACTCCAGTGTGTGCAACAGTAGGGAAAGCGTTGGATAGCGTAGAGGTAAAAATTACTATTCCCACTCCAGAGAGTGCAACAGTAGGGAAAGCGTTGGATAGCGTAGGGGTAAAAATTACTATTCCCACTCCATAGAGTGCAACAGTAGGGAAAGCGTTGGATAGCGTAGGGGTAAAAAGTACTATTCCCACTCCAGAGAGTGCAACAGGAGGGAAAGCGTTGGATAGCGTAGGGGTAAAAATTACTATTCCCACTCCAGAGAGTGCAACAGTAGGGAAAGCGTTGGATAGCGTAGGGGTAAAAATTACTATTCCCAGTCCAGAGAGTGCAACAGTAGTGAAAGTGTTGGATAGCATAGGGGTAAAAATTACTATTCCCACTCCAGAGAGTGCAACAGTAGAGAAAGCGTTGGACAGCGTAGGGGTAAAAATTACTATTCCCACTCCAGTGAACGCAACAGTAGAGAAAGCGTTGGATAGCGTAGGGGTAAAAATTACTATTCCCACTCCAGTGAGCGCAACAGTAGGGAGAGTAAATACTTCATATATTAATAAAAATAAATTAAATATTAATACCAATTACAAATTAATTAAAAGTAGTTACCAATTTAATATAATATATAATATGTAATCAATTAAAAATACAAATAAAAATTAATTATTAAAATTCATTACCTATTAATACAAATGAATTACCAATTAACAATAAATTAATTAGCAATTTAAAAATAATTAACAATGAATTCAAGATAAATACCAATAAATACATTAAAATGTTTAATTAATTATAATTAAATTACTTCCTACCCTATTCCCCTATAAACCCACAACACGCTACAGAAAATAAATGAATAAAATTAACATAATTATAAATTATTAATTAAGTAAAATGAATTGCCAACTAAAATGTAATTAATTACCAATTAAAAATTAATCAACAATTAATTCAAAATAACATAATTATCAAGAAATAAATGAAGTAAAATTAATTACCAACTAAAATTTTATTAATTACCAATTAAAAATTAATTAACAATTATTCCAAAATAAATACCAATAAATAAATTAAAATATTTAATTATTTTTAATTAAATTACTTCCCACCCTATTCCCCTATAAACCCACAACTCGCTCCAGAATTAAATTACGCAAAAATTAAATACCATAAAATTCATTACTTACAATAAGTTATAAAATAAATATACACTTTTCACATATATACTAACATACAAAACACTTAAAAAAATTCGATATTATTAAAACATCGATATATTTAATACCTATATTATATACTTCGATATTTTGACTATCTATATTTATGTAAATCGATATTAAATTACTTACCTTACATTCAATATTTTTGTTGCCTATATTCTGTACATTCGATATTTTGTCCATTCTATATTTTAACTTCGATATTAGTGGAAGTCTATATTTTTGACTCAATATTTTGGGTGTTTACCATACTGTACACCCACTCATCACAGGTGTCACCAGTCAGGTGACCCGGCTAATAAAAGGGGCCGGGCGCACGTGCCCTGTGCCAGTTCAAGTACCACATACTAGGGGGCAGATTTACAAGCCGTTTGCAACATCTTTACGACACCGCTGCGTCACTTCTGTGACGCAGCGTCGTCGTAAACAATGCGCCACTATGCGACATATTTACAACGTGATGCATCTAGTGTGATGCGTCACGTTGTAAAGCCCTGCGCTACATTATACCTGCGTCAGGTATAATGTAGGCAGGGTGCGCGTTCTGACGTAGGAAAGCCTCGTAAAAGTGGCACAGTGAAATCTACAAGATTTCACTGAGTCACTTTTACAATGCCACTGCGTCAAAACGTTACCCCTGCTTGAAACAGGCATTCCTAACCATTGCTGGAGTTGCGTCATGCTTGCGATACGACTCCAGCAATGTGCTGCCTCTCCACCAAAAGATGCGTCACGCATCTTTCCATCCTTGCTCCACTGTGCACCCTATTGTAAATGTGGTACAAAAGGGGGTGGTGATGGACGGAGCATCTGAACCAATCAAACACTCACACCCAGTCAACAGATCTGGGTTTAATCCATCACCGTTCAGACATGTTCAGACTGATTTGCATGTGACCATGTTTGAACTGGGGTGGCAGAGTGGGCTAAAGAACGGTGAAGGATTAAACCCAGATCTGTTGACTGGGTGTGAGTGTTTGATTGGTTCAGATGCTCCGTCCATCACCACCCCCTTTTGTACCACTTTGTTTGCCATAAGTTGGCAGGGTATGCTCAGGCGTGAGCCCCTTGCTCACTTTGCCACTGGATTCAGGCAAGCCGGGCTGAAGACGTCTGAAATACCAGAAACCGGTCCTCGGAAGCTTGTTTCCGGTCCAGGGAAGGCATGGCTTGGCAGTTCGGGCTGGACTGTTCCCATGAGGCACAGGGTCAGACTGATTTGCATATGGCCATGTCTGAACTGGGGTGGCAGAGTGGGCTAAAGAACGGTGATGGATTAAACCCAGATCTGTTGACTGGGTGTGAGTTTTTGATTGGTTAAGATGCTCCGTCCACCACCACCCCCTTTTGTACCGTATTGTAAACGTGGCGCATCCAAGGTGGCGCAGGGCTATTTTTCTGTGACGCAAATAACTGGCGCAGCTCTGCTAATATACAGAGATGCGCCAGTTATTGTAAATCTGACCCTAGGTGTCTGTGTGTTTCTTTGCACAGCATGTGGGCACAGGGCCCACTACACCACAATGGAGACGCCCAGTGCCGGGACTCTGGGTGTCTGTGACATAAACCCGCAGCAGCTGCACAGTAAACGCGTTTATGCCTCACGCAGAATTGCCCATTAATGTTCATGAATTATATAAGACTATCAAAGGAAGGGGGGGCGGGGGCACCGAGGCGCTCACTTGTAGCACATGAAAACGTTTTCTTTCCTGCTCTGTCTTTTTTACGCTGCCCGGTTACGTTGGAGTAAAACACTTACATTTTACAGGCACAACCATCAGATTACTCAATTTTATTTTATGGCCAGGGATTGATAAATCCACTCAGAATAAACTGCTGGGTAATTGTAACACGGCGCCGGCTGGAGGAGGGAAGCGGCCTGATGTTCTCGCTGTAAAATACGAATTAAATCAGACGGACTCACAATGCGCGCACGTGCCGCTGGAAAGGCTACCTTACACAAACCCCCGCAAAGGAGACAAGGGCGCGTTCCCGGGACGTGAAGAATGGGCTTGAAAGCAGCGTTTCAAGTGGCGGGCTGTCAGCCGGGCGTGATTCAGAGCGGCTGGAAAGACATCATGAATTTTTAAGGGAGTCTTCGGGCGAAGCGCTTTACAATTAATCCAGATTGGCTCCGAGCGGACATTGTCAGAGAATGCATAAACTGCCGCTGTCTTTTAATAGTGTCTCGGGCAGTGAAGTGCAGACCTGCCAACTTTGAAATTAGTTTTACCGAGTGAGAGGAAAGTGCGAGGGCTCGAAGGGGCGGGATCTGGAGGGGGCGGGGCTTTCAGCCCATCGCCAGCTGGCCAATCAAGGAGGTGATGGGGGCCAAGGAAGAGGGGTGGATCCTGGGCAGACCCCACGCCCCCCCTCCCTCTTGTACCTTCCTTGTACCTCTACCTCTGCCTATACCAGTGCTTGAAATGGAAAAATAGAAGTGCAGGTACTCTGTAGCAGAGTACCTGCTTGTTTTTGAGAAGTGCTGGTACTCTCCAATTAAAAGTATAGCATCTCTCTTGAGAAGTGCCGGTACTCCTCCACTCAAAATAAAAAGGTGCCGGTACTCCGTACCGGACAGTACCGGCCCATTTAAAGCACTGGCCTATACCCCAGTACTTCTATGCTGTTCTATATTGTATTGTATTGTAATTGCATTTATGTAGCGCTTACTATCCCTGACAAGGCGCTTTTTCGTTGTGTAGCACGCTACTCCGGAACCCAAGAGGGATTAGTGTTGAATTAGTATAGTGCAATATTAAAGTAATGTGAGTGGTGGATAGGTTAGTATTGTAAGTTATTTGGATTCAGAAGGATAACGGAGGGATAGAAGATGTAAAAAAGGATTGCATTTATATAGCGCTTGTTAACCCTGATGGGGTGTTGAAGCGCTTTTTTTGGCGGGTAGCACGCTACTCCGGAACCCAAGAAGGATTAGTGTTGAATTAGTATAGTGAAATATGAAAGTAATTTCTGTATAATAGTACACCTATTTATACCCTTGCACTACTTCTCCTACATATACCCTGCTACCTCCACCCCTACATATACCAAAGTCTTCATCCACGACCTATATTTCTTTTTACCTCTACCTTTAACGCCTTAGCTGCGGCCGTTATTTCGGAGCAGTGGTGGGCGTTCCAAAGAGTGGGCGGGGCTGCATCGGCCGTTGAACGTTCGCAGCACCAGCCAGGTAGTGCTCCGAACGTTCAGCGGCTGACGGCAGCAGCAATGGGGTTAAGTGTAGGCTATTACATCTAACCATGCCTACCTGCACCTCTCTACCCCCACTTATACCATAGCATCTTCAGCTATACCCAAGTACCTCTACCACAGTCCATTTACTAGTACCTGCACCATAGCAACTCTACCTCAACATATTCCCTAGTAGCTGCCATGCACTTACACTTACATTCCCATTTATACCCCGCTGAGTAAGGGCCTACCTGTATTAACACCTACCAACTCCCTTTTTCGTTTACTCCTCCTCCCTTTTTCATTTACTCCTGCCTCCTTTCTCTTGATCTGTTTTCTTCTCCGTATTTTTGGTGTATTTATTTATCAAATTTACTCACATTTCTTGGGGAAATGGATTTCCTAATTTTGGAAATTCACCAAAGCAAAGTTCCATCACCCTGCGGTGGTCAGTTTGCTGCATTCCATTTTATTTTTGCTATGAAAAGAGGTAGGTCTCAGTGTGGGCAAGAGTGGGGCTTTCACACCAGGAGGGGGTGAGAGATGTTTACGAGGGAGACACGGTTTAGTTTACAAACATTAGGAAAACCTGAGAGCAAATAAAGTGAATGCAGTTTGATGTATTTTTATCATTTCTTTTAACAGTCTAGTAAATCATTTTTTGATATTTCACCTTTGTTTTTGCAAATTTAACCTCCCTTTTCACAGAAATGACCCGTTGTTTGAGTCCAGTGGGAGTATCCAGATTAACCAGTCCCGTCCTGTAGTTCAGAGCATTCATTTAAATCTCTGGAATTTTCTCTCCATGGTGTAAAGTCACAAGAAGCACAAGTACTTTTATCACAGACATAGGTAAAGTTGTGGAAGACCAGGAGGCCCATCGAAATGAAACATGACCTGCCCTACAAAAATATCTGAAGGAGATTAGGAGTAGATACAAGAAGGATTTAGAGGTGCACTAAGTAGTATCATCAAAGGCTCCTGAAAAGTCTGCCCTATTCACAAGAAAGGAGGTTATTCATATGGTGTGTACAATGTGTGGTTTAGTTTAGCAAATTATGTAAAATGTTTGTGAATTTTCACCATTTTACGTACAATGTGTTTCACCAGTATCTAGAGTACATTTTCTGTGAGAGTAAACCTTGCACAAAAAAGTAAACGAGGTACCGTAGAAGGCTGGTCCAAAGAGAAAATGTCTCCGCCATGGAGAAATTGTCTCTCTGTGAAATTGTCTACTCAATCCAGTCTTTGTGGGCAAACAAGACACACACAAATTGTCATTATGCTGAAGGAAAATGTTTTTTTTCCTAATTTTCCATAATGCAAAATGTGAGAATTATGCAAGATTACGCAGGTGTAGCAAACATTTCTGACAAGTTATAGGGTATCATAGGGGATGACGTTAGGCAGGCTAAGTGACTCAGGAGAGTACTTGCTTTCAGGCAGTGTGGTAGATGCCCTAAGTAACCTCCTATCTCCATCTGCTGATGCTTTTATTTTATTTTATTTTAGAGAACTATACTCAAACTGAGCCTCAGGGCTCTTACACCACTTAACAGATCAGACAGCAGCAGACAAGGAGTTCAACAACAGAGAAAGTCAGGTTCTCAGGTTCTTGATGACTCTGTGATAGTCATCAGTGGCACATAGAGAATAGGTGAAAGATGTAGTGACCTGACGAGTAGGGACCAAGGACACTAGGACCCTGTGGGTCATGAGGGAGGTGACCAGGTCACCGGACACCACATCCGGTCAGGGGACAGGAAGAGGGCAGTAAGGACGAGGACGAGGACAGGAATGGACGTGTGTGCCGAGCTGTAATGAGCAGAAGAATAAAGGAATGTAATTACACTCATGTAAACATAGAGATTCTATCAATGTGTAGAGGTGCCGAATATTTTATGATTTTTTGTTTAGTGAAATAATAGGCTCTCTCTTAACAGTGGAAAAGATGAGAGCACGTGTGCTTTGTTAAAATACCCCTCACACACTAAAAAAATCCGTTAGTGTCATGCTTCATCATAGGGGTCTTCCCGTCCCTATAACGGGGCGGGGCGTGCTACGACCAAACGGACTACGCGGGAGCACTGTAGATGTGACAGGGCTATGTGTAGGTGCAGTGGTGTCAGTGAAGTGTAGGGATCTATCTAGTGAATGCACAAAAAATACAAAAATTAAAAATTCCCTGGCTAGTAGAACAAATATATTTTATTGGTTTCTCTAGCTGGAAATATTAAAAAGGGGGATAAAAGGTAGAGCAATTGCTGACTACCGAGTCGACATGTTTCATAGGCAGTCCCCAACTGCCTACTCATCAGGACCTTTCAGTGATCCCTACTGGGAATAGCTCAGTTCTACAGTGGTAAGCCTACTGTCCTACAAATATACCAGCAAAAATAAGCTGAATATTTGTGCTTCGGGGCATGAGCTGGCCCAAGTGAAGCAAAGCACCAATAATCAGTGCCAAAAAAGAGTGACCAGTGGTCTCTGTAAATGAAGAGGAGAAAAAAGGAGAGAAAGCACAAACATATTCGTATTTTCACTTCTGATCATTCATTGTATCTTAATATTTCGAAGTTATATTTATAAACTGCTAATTCTGCAAAATCTCGCTTGGTTCAGTGGCATTCATTTTGCCATGTTTGTTGTGTATTAATCTGTATACACCTCTTATTACTGGGCTGTATGCCCGACGTTTTCATCCAGAACCATCCAAGTGGAAGAGGTTCGTAATTAACTCATCACCCATACAGTCGTGACTCAACACATCCACACCTCCAATCACCCAAGTAGGATAAAAGAGACCCAAATATCATATATTTTCAAAATCGATATTCTACAAATCGGTATTGGTAAAGATGGTAATCAATACACTGTAAAGCGGTATTGGTAAAGGTGCTAGTCAATACATCCGTTTTATACATACTTTTCCGTTAGTTTGGCAGTGCCCCATGAGCTTGCAGGCGGAGGAAGTTTTGTTCGGTCTACTGTAGAAATAAATAAATATTACCGCCCTTATTATTAGATGTGGTACGTTCGGGTTTTTTTGGCGAAAAAGTGACCCTGAGACCCATTTATTAGAGACTCGAGGTCCGAGTCTATTACTTACGTTACCGGCATGGCAATTCGCCTCTCATCCCTACCGTGCAGCTCCGAGGACGTGTGGTCACTCGTCTGCCGGGTAGATATACTACTGGCAGATCCTTCCGTGTTGCTTCTTGCTTGACGGGAACGCCCAGGAAGGAAAAACTAGAAAGCTCAGTTCTAAAATGGCCGCCGCTTTTCGGCACCATGTGAGGACGTTGGCGGAAGTCTTTCTTCGCTTTCTCTGGGTGACACGAGGAAAACGAAGAATACTACACAATTTGTGCCGATAGTATAGTGGTAGAATTCAAAAATAGATATTATAACTATTTATGTTAAGCTCATTGGTTAGAGCATGAATTTGTAGTATTTATAAAAAAATGTTCGTGTAAATTATGCTCAAGGGTCTGTCTAGTCATTCGCCATGAGGTTCCCTCAGCAGGGTACAGTGCCATATCTATATTATTGTAAAGGTTTGAGCATGGTATGGTAGTATTGCCAGAAAAGGGATTCGGTAGAATCAAGCTCATGGGTCAGTAGAGTCAATCGCCCAGGGGTGCCCTCAATAGAGTACAGTGTCATATCCCTTTTGTTGAAAGGGTACAACCCAGGGGTTATCAAGATTCACTCACAAAATGGACAAAGAGTGGTGTCATTATATATATATTGCGTGAAGATCAAATGATGACGTTCAAGGGGTAGGGGATCATAACTGTCCCCAAGGTATGTCATCGTTCAGTCCCCTTTTATGAGATTGAATGCGGAACACCCATCTTTGCTCTTTTTCCAAAAGGAATCTTTCATTATTCACTTGCTCTATCACAGTCCAGGATATTTCATCAGGTTTGTGGTTCATCTCTAGGAAGTGATTCGTCAGTTTTGTGCTGATTTTTTTGCATTTTATGGTGCTTTTATGTTCACCTATCCGAGTTTTCACTGCCCTACTTGTCATTCCTACATACTCCAGTCTACAGGGGCATGTGATTAGGTAGACAACATTAGTACTATTGCAGTTACTAAAGCTCCTTTGCTCCCAGGTGGTTCCGTTACTGAAGGTTAGATTGTTACTTTTCCTTGTGAGACAACAGACTTTGCAGTTTCCACATGGATGGTGACCATGTACAAAGTTGGGATTTTTTTGCACAGTGTTGCTGTTTGTTTGTTACCCCTTGAACGTCATCATTTGATCTTCACGCAATATATATATAATGACACCACTCTTTGTCCATTTTGTGAGTGAATCTTGATAACCCCTGGGTTGTACCCTTTCAACAAAAGGGATATGACACTGTACTCTATTGAGGGCACCCCTGGGCGATTGACTCTACTGACCCATGAGCTTGATTCTACCGAATCCCTTTTCTGGCAATACTACCATACCATGCTCAAACCTTTACAATAATATAGATATGGCACTGTACCCTGCTGAGGGAACCTCATGGCGAATGACTAGACAGACCCTTGAGCATAATTTACACAATTTTTTTTTTATAAATACTACAAATTCATGCTCTAACCAATGAGCTTAACTTAAATAGTTATAATATCTATTTTTGAATTCTACCACTATACTATCGGCACAAATTGTGTAGTATTCTTCGTTTTCCTCGTGTCACCCAGAGAAAGCGAAGAAAGACTTCCGCCAACGTCCTCACATGGTGCCGAAAAGCGGCGGCCATTTTAGAACTGAGCTTTCTAGTTTTTCCTTCCTGGGCGTTCCCGTCAAGCAAGAAGCAACACGGAAGGATCTGCCAGTAGTATATCTACCCGGCAGACGAGTGACCACACGTCCTCGGAGCTGCACGGTAGGGATGAGAGGCGAATTGCCATGCCGGTAACGTAAGTAATAGACTCGGACCTCGAGTCTCTAATAAATGGGTCTCAGGGTCACTTTTTCGCCAAAAAAACCAGAACGTACCACATCTAATAATAAGGGCGGTAATATTTATTTATTTCTACAGTAGACCGAGCAAAACTTCCTCCGCCTGCAAGCTCATGGGGCACTGCCAAACTAACGGAAAAGTATGTATAAAACGGATGTATTGACTAGCACCTTTACCAATACCGCTTTACAGTGTATTGATTACCATCTTTACCAATACCGATTTGTAGAATATCGATTTTGAAAATATATGATATTTGGGTCTCTTTTATACTACTTGGGTGATTGGAGGTGTGGATGTGTTGAGTCACGACTGTATGGGTGATGAGTTAATTACGAACCTCTTCCACTTGGATGGTTCTGGATGAAAACGTCGGGCATACAGCCCAGTAATAAGAGGTGTATACAGATTAATACACAACAAACATGGCAAAATGAATGCCACTGAACCAAGCGAGATTTTGCAGAATTAGCAGTTTATAAATATAACTTCGAAATATTAAGATACAATGAATGATCAGAAGTGAAAATACGAATATGTTTGTGCTTTCTCTCCTTTTTTCTCCTCTTCATTTACAGAGACCATTGGTCACTCTTTTTTGGCACTGATTATTGGTGCTTTGCTTCACTTGGGCCAGCTCATTCCCCGAAGCACAAATATTCAGCTTATTTTTGCTGGTATATTTGTAGGACAGTAGGCTTACCACTGTAGAACTGAGCTATTCCCAGTAGGGATCACTGAAAGGTCCTGATGAGTAGGCAGCTGGGGACTGCCTATGAAACATGTCGACTCAGTAGTCAGCAATTGCTCTACCTTTTATCCCCTTTTTTAATATTTCCAGCTAGAGAAACCAATAAAATATATTTGTTCTACTAGCCAGGGAATTTTTAATTTTTGTATTTTTTGTGCATTCACTAGATAGATCCCTACACTTCACTGACACCACTGCACCTACACATAGCCCTGTCACATCTACAGTGCTCCCGCGTAGTCCGTTTGGTCGTAGCACGCCCCGCCCCGTTATAGGGACGGGAAGACCCCTATGATGAAGCATGACACTAACGGATTTTTTTAGTGTGTGAGGGGTATTTTAACAAAGCACACGTGCTCTCATCTTTTCCACTGTTAAGAGAGAGCCTATTATTTCACTAAACAAAAAATCATAAAATATTCGGCACCTCTACACATTGATAGAATCTCTATGTTTACATGAATCGTTCAGGAGGGTGATTCTATCTCTACCTCTATGCTTCCCCCTTTGGTTTTTTGATGTAATTACACTCACCTGTGTCCTGCGTGTGATTTGGGGGCTGCAGAATACATGCGGAGCCGACACGACAACTGGCGACGAAGGACGGATCCGGTCCCTGCGTGCAGAAACGGCGATTTGAAACTAGGAGCCCACCCTGGATCGCGTCGTAGCCAAAAGGAAGAGGGAAGAGTGAAGCGCCATCCGGAATCAGCAGCGACGTGGGAGCCCACCCCGACCGCCGCAAAAGAAAAAACAACAAAGCCGGTAAGCGCCAGCAACAGGAGCGCGAAAGTTTGAAGAACAGAAAGCCAGCGCGAGCTCTCGCGAGAGTCTCGGCGGCCATTGTAAGGCCAGGCGGGAGAGCCAATAGAAAGGAAGAAGAAGCGCGGCGGCCATCTTAAAGTCAGGCGGCACTGCAATTGGTCGCGAAGTCCCGCGAGAAGACGGCGGCCATCTTAGCGTCAGGCGTCTGAGCCAGTAGGAACAAAGAACAAGCGCGGCGGCCATTTTGAGGCCAGGCACAGCGCGAAAGAAAAGAAAAAGGGCAGAAAAGTGCAGAACAGCACAAGAAAAGAAGAAAGAAGATAAAGAGATAAGAAGAAAATAAAGAGGAAAGAAAAGAAGAAAGTAGATAAAGAGACAAGAAGAAAATAAAGAGGAAAGAAAAGATAAAGGAAAGGAAGAAAGAAAAGAGGAAAACAAAGAGCAAAGACCAAAGAGAGATAAGAGTAAGAACAAGGAAAGCCTAGAAAAGGCTAAAAGAAAAGGAGAAGAACAGAGGAAGAAGAGAAAAGGGGACACAAAAGAGAGAGATAAGTGAAAAGGACAAGGAAAGCCTAGAAAAGGCTAAAAGAAAAGGAGAAGAACAGAGGAAGAAGAGGCAAAAATGGCAGATCCAAAGCCCAGCGCACAATACAGGAGCCCACTACCGTTCAACTTATCGGAGCCACAGGCAGGAATAAGGTGGGAGAAGTGGATAAGACGATTTGAAAGATACGTAGAAGACACAGATGTAGCAGACGGAAAGAAACGAGGGCTACTGCTAAACTTAGCAGGGGATGACGTCGAAGAACTTCTAGTGACACTGCCTACCGAAGAAACAAAAACGTATGAAGACCTAAAGAAATGCCTAACAGCTAAATTTGACCCACAACGAAACATTGACTTCGAACGATATACATTTACGGTTGCGTGTCAACGAGCAGGCGAAACACTAGATGACTTCGCGACAAGGTTGAGAAAACTGGTGACACATTGTGAGTTCGACAAATTCGATAACGAACAAGCCATAAGGCTGAGGATCATAGAAGGCTGTCGCGACACAGGATTCAGGGCAAGAATACTCAAGGAACCAACGTCATTGGAGAACATCCTGTCACTAGCCAGAGCAGAGGCGAGAGCAACGGAACATGCCAAGGAAATGGAAAGAGGGAAGAGCGTTGAAATAGAAAACGCACACTTCACGACAAACAGAGATCGCCCAGGCCAAGGGAAGAATGACTGGAGGGAACGAAAGGAAAGGAGACCACGCGAAGAAACTTGTTTCCAGTGCGGAATGGGATTTCCTCACAGAGGCGCATGCCCAGCGTTTGGCCAGACGTGCAGGAGATGTGGTGGAAGAAATCACTACGCCAGTATGTGCCACAGTGCACAAGTGAGAGGCGACAAGGAAAGAACAGGAAGACAACAGGAGTCGACGACAAGACACGTCAGGTATGTCGATAACGAAAGGAGAAGTATGTCACGAGAGTCGAGCGAAGAAGAGGAAGAAGAGAAAGTGGAAAGATTATACCACATGTCGGAAGTGCACACAGAGCCAGCAGACAAAATCATCCGAAGGAAGACAGACAATGCAAAGATAAGAGTAGGAGAGCACGAAGCAGACTTTTTATTGGACAGTGGGGCAACATGCAACGTCATGTGTGTATCAGAGTTCGAAAAAATGGAAGTCAAGCCGACACTGAGAGCGTCCAAGGTAAAAGTGTTCACCTGGGGGGCAAAGAAAGAGATAACGAATTTGGGAAAATTCACAGAGGAACTGAGGTACGAGGACAAAGTAAATAAGGAAGACATTCATGTTCTCAAAGGCGATGCCCCTGGACCATGCTTGATGAGCAACAGCACCGCTAAAAAGATGGGCCTCATAACGATGACATATGAAAAAGAGAAAGGACATGCCGATAACAAGCGAAGAGAAGAGGTAGGAACAAGAAAAAGAGGAGGAGAAGGAAAAAGAATGAGCGAGAAAAAAAAGACAGCAAAGGGCGGCCGCAGAAAGAGAGGAGCAAGAAGCAAAGCGGAGGGCGGAGAACAACGACCAACACGAAGAGAGGCTGACAAGAAGAGAGCAGACGGAGGACAACAGAAAGGCAGAAGAAAGGATGACGGCAGACAAGGACGACCAAGGAAGGGGTGCAAGGGGACAAAAAGAATACGTAGGAAAAAGTAGAAGAAGAGACTGGGGAGAAGGGTCGACAAGACTGTCTCTCTCTCTCTCTCTCTCTCTCTCTCTCTCTCTCTCTCTCTCTCTCTCTCTCTCTCTCACTATATATCTGTTTCATTTTCTCACCACGACAATAAGAAGGAGAAGAGCACCATGAACATTTATTTGCAACAAGGGGGGAGATGTAGTGACCTGACGAGTAGGGACCAAGGACACTAGGACCCTGTGGGTCCTGAGGGAGGTGACCAGGTCACCGGACACCACATCCGGTCAGGGGACAGGAAGAGGGCAGTAAGGACGAGGACGAGGACAGGAATGGACGTGTGTGCCGAGCTGTAATGAGCAGAAGAATAAAGGAATGTAATTACACTCACCTGTGTCCTGCGTGTGATTTGGGGGCTGCAGAATACATGCGGAGCCGACACGATAAAAGAGTCCCTAAGTTTGGAGCCTAATATTGTGTGTTCAAGATGATGTATCCATTTGCCTACCTACGGAGGTGATGGACACAATAAACAGCCTGACAGCTGATTGGTGGACCCTGGCCGCAGATGTATGAATGTAAATGTAAATGTGTGTATACTTGTAAAGCGCACTATCACCTGAAAGGTATCTTGGCGCTGTACACCGCTGTGGAACCCCTCCTGGCTTTCTCTGTGAGATGCCCCCTTACTGGGCACCTCCAAGGTGAGGCCAGGCATCCTAGCGCTTTCGGGGCCGGTGTGGAGATTAAGCAAGCTATTGCCCAGAGTTGCAGAGTGGGACCCATGATTAGAGTAGGCACCTAGGCGAGAATTATCGAGTCCGTGGACATTGAGCCCAAGACCTATGAAGAAGCCTGCATGAGAAGATGTTGGTGCATCGAACAGATTTCAGCCTGGGTAATGCTTGCATGCATGAAGCAGCCTGTCCACTGAGGAGGTGCATGCATCATGAGGCTGCTGGAAGGGAATGGAGCTTCTGAGTGCATCAAAGAGCATGCTGAGGATGGCTCAATTATACTACTTGCAGAACAGGTTGATGCATTACACACACTTCTTGCAGAGGCAATAGAAGCATCACACTTGCATGTAGAAGTTATAGATGCATACAAGCATCCTACTTGTGGTCCATGGATGAAGCAGTGGTCTCAATGGGGTAAACAACAAGCTAACCACAAGGTATATTTTACCCTTACATAGAATTAGATAGGTCTTGATTTACGTGACAACAGTGTACACTAGAATTGTTTACTCTTGTAATTACTAAAAAACTCGTTCTTTTATTATGAAATTATTTATCATTTTTCAGTTGTTTTTCTTTTTTATAATTTCATCATATATATCAAATATATATTTATTTTGTATGTTTTTTATAGTATTTTTTTTCAAATATACATATCAAGACACACAGATTGTTTTTCACAAACATACATAAACCAATATTATACAGAATTATTTTTCTATTTAAAACCTAAAGGAGGGGTTATTGAACAGTTTAAAGGCTGGCGGTCGATGGAAAAAGGAACACAATGCGCGTTTCGGCGTTAAGGCCTTCTTCAGGTTAACCATCTCAACTTTTTCTATTGTTCGTTCTTGGACCTCAATTTCAATGATGAGGGCCAAAGTATATAAAGAACTTCTCCGTAGTCCAGGATAAATCAACCAAACAATGGTATCTGGTTGAATCTAGTCTAGTTGTGCCGAGTAAACGTTGTACTTCTATTTATATCGATTGTACTGTAGTATATTCTGTATTTTAGTTTTTAAATAGTCTCTTCTTTTGGTGTAGTTCAATAAAAAGGCGTTTTAAATCGATATTGACATAGATGTCCTGTGGAGAAGGAGTGGCCCAAAATGAGGATTCAAAGGAATGAATCCACTTGATTTTAGGGTCTTCTAGTGTGAGTAATAATCCAGATATATCATTATAAAATGAAAGAATCCGAGACCCCATGAGCCTGCTCTGTCCCACGGAGCAGTGGTCTCTGCATCAATCAGCTTGTCTGCCAAACTAATGAACAGAAGCAGTACACGCAGCAAGCAATCTGCAGGTGAGATGTTGACTACATCAGACAACATTCAAGCAAAACTGGTAGGTGCATAATGTAGCTTACCTGCACAGGTTATGGATTAGTGAAACACTCTAACCGATGGTGGACATATCAAGCAGTCTCTCAGTAGAGGTGGAAGTTGTGCGAAGAAACCTTCCAGTAGATGGGTAGGTGCTAGGGGTGGGTGGGATGTTTTATTCCACCCACAGAATCAGAGGAATTCTGGTCACTCGCTGTTATTCTTTAACATAGAGTTCCGGCTGAATTCCACCGATTGCCGGGTGGTGGAATTTTTCTCCTGTGAGGCTCCAGAAAATGCAAGTTGGCGAGTGCCAATGAGATTTGGCATCCCCTAGCACGATTTTCTAATGTGGGCAGGAGAGGGTGGTTGCGTTCAGAGTAGATGCGTTACAGACATTGCTAGCAGAGGTTGCGGATACATTATTCAGCCTGCCTACAAAGGTAGTGGATGCATCAAACTACCCAAAAGTAGAGATGGCAAATGCATTAACACCTTCAGCGCGGCGCGAATTTTCGCGCTGTGCTGAAGGTTCTAAAAAACGGGCAGGGCCGTGACCGAACGGTTCCGTTATAAGCACAGCCCAACCGTCGCTCATGACGGAACCGTTCCGCCACAAGCATCGAAGGGGTTAAGGAGCCTGTCAAAAGAGGAAGTGTATTCATTTTGTGGATTCCCAGGAACGGGTATGGATGTTTTATTTAGCCTCCCAGCCAAGATGATGGATACTTCAAGATCATGAAAGCCCCATGCAGAGGTGGTGGACACATGCACTAGTCTACTTGCAAAGTTGGTTGATACATCAGATGGTCAGCCTGCAAGAGTGGTGGATCAAAACCCACCAGCAGAGGCGACAGATACCCAGAGCATACTGCCACAAGAGGTGGTGGATGCGTGAAACAGCCTAGCATCAGCACAAAGCACTGTGGGGCTTATTTATGAGCCCTTGCGTCACTTTTGCGCTGCTGGTCCAGCAGTGTAAGCAATGCACCATGTGTGTCATATTTACAAAGTGACGCATCTAGGTAGATGCGTCACTTTGTAAACCCCTGCGCCACATTATAACTGTGCCAGGTATAATGTATGCAGGGGGGCATTCTGACGTAAGTGAGCCTCGTAGAAGTGAGGCAATGAAATCTATGAGATTTCACTGCGCCACTTCTAGGACTCAAATGCGTCAATATCTTGCGCCTGCCTCACAGCAGGCATGAGACTGACGCAGGCACATTTGAAATGGGACTTGCCCATGTGAAATGACCCATTGCTTGAGTTGCGTCACTTTTGTGACACACTCCAGCAATGCGTCATTTTTGCGCCTACAGATACATCAGTAATACTGATATATCTGTAACTCCTTGAGACATGATGCGTCATACTGTAAATATGATGCATCCAGCGTGTCGCAAGGAGGGTGCAATGAAAAGTGACACATCGCTGTTTTCACGCAGTGATGTGTCACTTTTCATAAATGAGGCTCTAAATAATGCCAGGTGGGGACTCCTAATGGCCCTTGATGAAGACAGAGAAGTAGGATGCAAGTGGCTGCTACCACTCAAGACCCCAGAGAACCCAGGAACCCCCAATAAGTTCTGACAGAAGTTTGATAAACAATTCTTTTAGCATTCATACATCTGGGTCAATTCGCAGAACAGGCGTTAAGGCGCTATGAGGAAGTGGCTGGGCTAAAGTGCTTTGTGTTGCACTTCGAATGGCAAAGGCATTTTTGCTGTCCTCTATTTCTATATTTATTGATGTGTAATGTAGAAAAATTTGAATTTCTTTAGACCTTAACACTGGGATGTCTGGAAAAGGAACTATTGATTTAGCGCACTGCTCAAGCGCACGCGTCTCACCTCTCTGGTCACGGAATCCTCTAGTTCAAGGTGGTGTGATGGTTGTTTGATTGCTGCGTTTTTGGACAGCTTAGCTGTCTCACACCTATTATGGCAATGGTAATGGTAGTAATGGTGGGTTCTGGACATTGAACCATTGAGGTCTACATACATAGCCACTGGTATTAATTTGCAAGATTTTAGCTTTAAATTGTGAAAATTGTGTAAAACAAGTTATAACATTGCCACTGTGGGTGAAGTGAGGAACCTGTAGTAGAGATTTACTTGCACACCATATTGAGCAGAGATGCTTATAAGGCTGAATTGTATTCTATAGAAAAGACAGTGACATTCCCTGCACTAATCCATGGACCTCACAAAGAGTTGTAAAAAATAGAAACACTCCAGGAACAAAGTCATAGTCCTTAAAGTTAAAGAGTGAGCGATTCGATAGATATTGATCATTCGATTCGCAGTCCGCAGACTGTAGTCTCCACTAACTGCAGTTGGTGGAGAAGATAATCGTTTGACCCAGTAGCGGCTGATACAGGGCTGTAGTGGTGGGGAGGGGCGGGAGGTTAAAAAAAAAGAAAAATCCACTTACCTGCCAGCCGCCTCGCCTCCATCCGACGCAGGAAACAGGAAGCACGCAGGCTCCCAGACTTCCCTAGCCAATCACAACTCTGCTGTGACCAGCATGACAGCAGCATCGTGACTGGTCTGAGTGGCGTGGTTCGGTGCTCATATAGGGAGTGGGAGCCTGTGCATGTTCTCCACCCGGCCTTGCAAAACAGCCAGGAGGAGAACATGCTAAGTGCGCATGATGGTTTGTTGGCCCAAGACAGCCGGCCAAACCAACATTCGCACTTTCAAAGTGCCCACCACTCCTCCCCCTTGTCTGCGGGCAGCCCAACCCTACCCCGCAAACACCTAAACATAGCCAGTTTGGAAAAATAAAATGATAATAACATGGGGCCTGATTCACAGAACTAACTTAAGACAAAATCCTAAACTTACTACCATTTTGGTATTCACAGAAGGCACTTACTCATTCACAGAAGGCACTTACTCATTTTGGTATTCACAGAAGGCACTTACTCATTTCGGTATTCACAGAAGTTAGGAGTCCTAACTTTACTACTCCTAAACTGAGAAAAATCCTAACTTTAAGACTTTCGGTATTCACAGAAGGCATTTAGGAGTCCTAAGGTTAGGACTCCTATATTCAGTGAATACCAAAATGAGTAAGTGCCCCTGTGAATACCAAAATGAGTAACGGCCAGATTCATTAATGTCCCGTTTTGCGACTCCTTAATAGCGCTTATTAAGGAATCGCTATTAAGGACTCGCAAAACGGGATTCATGTAGAAATCGCAAAAATAATTGCGATTTCTACAGCTTCCTTATTTGCGATTAGCAAATTGCTAATCGCAAATAAGGATGCGATTTCAAGGGTGCCAGGGGTGTCCAAAGGACACCCTGTAGCACCCCTGAAATGGTGATTGACACTAGTGTTGCGCACACACATGTCCAAAGGACATGTGTGTGTGTAACATACAACTTAGAAAAATGCACTAAAGTGCATTTTTCTAAGTTTCCCCTATTTACCATGAAGTCAGACTTTGTGGTAAATAGCGGCCAAAAATTGCGATTTGGCAATTCTAAAATGGTTCATGAATTGCATTTAAAGAATCTCAAAAAGAGATTCCTTAAATGCAATTCCTCGCAATTTAGCGATTTCGCAATTTGCGATTTTTGCATTTGGGATGATGAAACCCAAATGCAAAAATTGCGCTCGCAAAGGGCCAGATTCTCAGAATCTGGCCCTTTGCGAGCCGAATTTCCTTTCATGAATCTGGCTGTAAGTGCCTTCTGTGAATACCAAAATGAGTAAGTGCCTTCTGTGAATACCAAAATGAGTAAGTGCCTTCTGTGAATACCAAAATGGTAGTAAGTTTAGGATTTTGTCTTAAGTTAGTTCTGTGAATCGGGCCCCATGTTATTATCATTTTATTTTTACTGTGCGGGGGAGCCGCCGCAGGTTTCAACCCAAGCTAAGGTTTACACAAACCTTGAGCGACCTGGACATTTATGGCTGCGATTTTGATTCCCGTAGGAAGAGTTGGAGTAATTCTTCTTAAGCTTTTCATGCTGATGGAAGCTGAAGCCTGAAAGTGACTAGATTTGAGGTGGGGTTCAATGTGAACCCCAGATTTTTCACTGATTTCCTTTTAGATCTAATTTGGACATCAAGGGGCATATTTATGAGTTTAGTGGTGCAGGGCAGCACAGCAAGCCACCTAGCTGCACTGCCCTGTGTCACAGTGAAAGGGCAGGAATGTGCCATATTAATCCTATACAGTGCGTTCCTGTCCTTTTCCCTTGCGCTTGTGCCATTTGTCAGCCTAGCACCAATGCAGGTAGGCTTGCACCATGGTGCAAGGATGTCTGTGTTGGATGGGGGATTGTTTATGTGCAGAAAGGGAAACCTTCCTACACGTAAACAATCCTCAGAGGCTTTCTCCTCTTTCTATGTGTGCTGCAGAATGCCGCACACACGGAAAGAGGGAAAACGAGGAGCGATAATGATATTTCTCCTCGTTACTCCGCTCCTGGAGAGCCTTATCTTTTTGGCTCATTACTAGGTTCACCTGGTCTTGTAAATTTGGGAATGCGTCAAAATCCATGGATGTTGCGTGGGAACACTCATGAAACACTCATGGAAACGCCTCCCTGGTGCAGAGAAATGCAACGCAGCGATTTGTGCTGCATTACATTGACTCAAGATTTATGGAGCCCCACAGGGCCACGCAAGGTTTTCATAAATGTTGGGATCGAAATTTGATAACATGCATTATTGGCCTAGTATATACAATATAACCTCGTAATTATATAATCATGTAGTTATGGTTCTCTATGATCACCTATTAACCAATTTTTCACCTTTGCCTTGTTCGCTCCTATTGGTATAAACTGAGCCATTTTGTTTCGTTTCTCTATGTGCAAGAGCTGTTTCCCTGAAATCACGTGGTTACGCTTTCTGCTCGAAACCACGACGGCAGCTTGCTGCCTACTGTAGTTGTTAGCTGGTAGCTCAAGGAAACCCAAGGGGACATCTGCTTTTCTGGTGGGATGCGCATATTCTAGCAGAGCCCGTTCCTGTACTCCCCGGGCTACAGATAGACAGGGAGGCACCTTACTGACCTGCCCCCGGAATAGCTTGGGCTTAGGCTACTAGCAATCAACTGTGCCTTATATGGGTATTCCTCTTGGCTTACTTACAAGTTGTATTTTTCCTTGTAGGGTGTCATCTTGAACGAATGAAACGTATATATGCTTTGTATTTTGAACATGTAATCAGTCTCCTCTGCGCACCTCCGTGGGTTGTGTAGACTGAGGCTCCCCTGCCAGGGCTTGTATTCGATGAATAAACGATTGAACCTTCTCCATTGCCGACTGAATCATTATTACGAATAAACGTATATGGGCTATTGGTGAGTATAGCCCGCTAGATTAATTTTGTATCCTTCAGTTGGCGACTCCGCCGGGACTCCGTGATAGGGTCGTCCCCTCCTGTAAACAGGGGTGACGGGACAAGGAGGAGTTCTGGCCGAGTGGGTGGACAGAAAGAGGATCCTGATTCGAAACACCCGTTTGTGGTATGAAAGCAAGCCGTTCCACTCTCGAGCCCAGTATCCCTCCCAGCTACTGAAGCCCCTACGCCGGAGTCCTACGGGCTTAACCCGAGAGAAGAACAGACTGTCTAGGTGTCGGCAGTGGAGAACTCGCAATCGACCTGAGTGCACCAGGTGAGTGATATTTGTGATTGGATTGGATAAGGATCACTCAGCGGAAGTGTTTCTTTTTGGATAACAGTTAACTGTCTTTGTTTGAAGGTGGCCGGGGAAGCCGGACCACGAGGGAATCTGGGGATCTACCGTTGTGGCGGAGGGGCTGCGCGGGTAGAGACCCCACAGACTTGTTTGGTGAATAATTGAGACCACACCTGATGCCTTAGCAGAGTACGGCGTTGCTCGCTTGGCCGAATTCTCTCCGGGAAAGCCCTGGGAGCAACTGGGTAAGCTAGGGTTCTGGAGACGTGTCCAGAAGCCCGGCCCAACCAGAACAGGACCATGGGATGGCCTGTGAGAGAGTTTGTGGTTCGCCTATCAGGTGCTCTCAGAACAGTCTGAAGACTGTTCCCTTTTGGTGAGATTTTGTTGGTCTGGAATTCTTTTGAATCGATTCCCCGAACAAGAGTCGACGGGCTCTGTCCGTATTTGAAGACGTCATTTGCATAAAATAGGTTCCGAGAAGTATTTGCCTTGCACTGTTTTACAGCACTTTATTGTGACGATTGAATGAAGAGTGTATGAGTGACCGAGGAAAAGGGACGCGTCCGAATGGGCATGTGTTTTGTGATTTTGTGTAGACAAAACGTGTAAGAATCATCGTAATGTCTTGTTTTAGTAAAATATGTTTTGGGTGCTGTTGTCGGCGAGGTGCACGTCTTGAAGAAAGACAGCCGGCCCCTCCTGAGGGCAGTCCCAGTTTCGATATGTATGTCAAACATGGTCTACAACCAATTTTGTTTAATACCCTTTGGAACAAGTACACTAAGGATAAATCGGATTTACAATGGCCTCTAACGGGGTCTTTTGATGAGAAAAAGATTAATTATATACAGAATAAATTATTTATGAAGAAAAGCCGTCAGTCGATGTTTGATTCCTTGAACTCATGGTTGAAGGAAGCAAAAAGACGACAAATTCGAGAGGAGAAGCTGGGGAGGGTGAAATCAGGTCAGACAGTCACTCAGAAATCCGTGGCGTATGATAAGGAAAAGGTGGAAAAAAACATTGAACAAATGAATAGGCAGTTTCGGTTAGAGACTGCTAAAAGCTATGTGGCTAGACCAGAGACAGGAGATGAATTAGAAGAACTGTTGGAAGCCCAACCACCTCCTCCTTATGCCCCGCAAGGCTTGTATCCGGCCGTGCCTGTGGTACGAGTCGATCATACGGGAGCCGCTTCGACCATCAAACCACAGATAGGGGTGGTCGCCACGGCCCCCGTTGACAGATCGGGACATGATGTTCCGTTTTCCCCTCCTTCTCTTCGACCAACTACTTCACCCTTAATATCCCTTCAGCCGGACACGGCTGTCCCTTCTCCCTTGCACCCTGTGTTTCTCTCCCCTCCGACTCAGACTACTTTAGATCTCCGAAATGCAATTAGTCCGGGTGCCACGCCCAAGCGACCGTTGTCTGACTTGAGTGATCAGCGAGCTTTCACTCGGTCGCTGTTGGGACAGGAGGAGAGGAGAGCTATTATAATTCAGGCATCCCAGTGGATGCGGAATCCTATTTATACTTTGGAAGATATTTGGAGTACTATGAAGGATTTTGAACCCGTTGCACAGCAGCTGGCTCTAGAGAGCATGGCGATCCGATTGATTTCATTATGGGAACAGTGTTTCGAGGAAGGATTGCCTCCTCAAATACTGCGTGACATCAGGGATCATGCTCATAAATTCCATCTCCAAATTGAGGAAGTGCATCAGAATGTGACGACGCTTCTGCATTATTGGGAACGGATGCACCGAAAGAGTGCTGAATGGGGAGCGCAGCACCCCATGAGAGAGGTGCATCCTCTTTTCTTCCCGGAACTACCTGAAATAAAGGATAACGGGTGCAATGTCACAAGAGCACGAGTGGACGCTAGACTTCAGGAACAATGGTTCTACACCCCATGGAAACAAAGTGAGATCCTTACGCTAAAAGCCCAGCTCCCTGACCCCCGTAAAAACCCTACAGCTTATTATAAAGAATTGGCCGAAGCCGTCAATTCCGCCATCATGACCATAGCTGATATCGAGCTATTTTTTGGTCTCCTGATTCCGGTGGATATTTGGAGACAAATACATGATACAGACCATGTCCCCGAGTTAGGAGGAACATGGGATCAATAAAAAAATTGGGATAAGGAACGAAAGCCAGGTGAAAAACCCCGGGATGAAATATTAGCAGTACCCGATAAAATTGTTACATACATGAAGACTCTTCTCCCTCCTAGGAAAGTAGACTGGGATAAATTGACAGCGTGTAAACAGAAAAAGGATTAAAGCGTGTCTGATTTCTTTACTTGGTTTGAGAAAGTTTTCATAGATTTCAGTGTCCAGGACCTCTCCACAGAGGGAGGAATTTGATTGTTTGTAAATAGATTTGTTACAAATCTGCTCCCGGAGGTAATGACCCGTCTCCAATCAGCTGAAAGCACTTGGACTACGGCTGCACCATCCGTTATTCTTAGTATGGCCCAATATTATGAGCATTGCAAAAATGAGAGTAAGGAAAATTCTGAGAAAAAGACTAAAGATCTAAAAACAAGAGTACTGCTGCAGCAAGTCAGCAGAGGGCAAAATTCAGGACGGGGAGTGCGAGGCACATTTCAGAGAGGCCAGATGACAGGAAGAGGTAGAGGAGGCCCTCCGAATATTGGGATAAACCAATGTTCCTATTGTAAAGAGGAAGGTCATTGGAGGGCGGATTGACCTCTGTTATCGGCAAGGAACGGATCTAGTAGAGGACGAGGGAGAGGTCGAGGGAACATAGGGCCCGATTCACAGAACTAACTTAAGACAAAATCCTAAACTTACTACTTTTGGTATTCACAGAAGTTAGGATTTTGTCTTAAGTTTGTCTTAAGACAAACTTAAGACAGACTTAAGACAGACTTAAGTTAGGATTTTGTCTTAAGTCTGTCTTAAGACAAACTTAAGACAAAATCCTAACTTCTGTGAATACAAAAAGTAGTAAGTTTAAGATTTTGTCTTAAGTTAGTTCTGTGAATCGGCCCCATAGATCGCAATAGCATGAGAAGGGAGGAGTCACAACATGAAGGTTCTCATAAGAATCATTTTGATGACCCTCAGAACAGACAATACTACAATGAGACTTATCAGGATGACAGGTATGATGAACGGGATTATGCATGAGACAGCCATGGACAGAGCGGGGACCATATTACAGTACCAGTTGACCAAGAAGGACCTTATGTAAAAGGAGAACTGTTGGGTACATCAGGGAAGTTTTTAGTGGATACTGGGGCGATGAGTAGTTCAGTCGCCCATACACTGGTCCCAGGGGCAGCTCTGTCTGGCCAAAATAATGTATCAGTAGGATTCTCTGGGATACTGGTAGTGAGCCCCGTTTCAAAACCTCTGCCTTTTACGATAGGTCCCATCTCCATGCATACACCCTTTCTTCTAACTTCTAATTGTGGTGAAAACCTCTTGGGGTTAGACATCTTGAAGAAATTACATGCACGTATTTATTGCTCCCCTGATGGTGTTTTTCTGACAATGCAGAAACCACCTGTGAAAGAGACTCAATACTTTGCTAAAAATGAGACCCTGCCCCCTGAATTCTCTACCATTCCTCGGACACTGTGGGCGACGGGGGACACCGATGTTGGTCTGTTAAGAATAGCCCCTGTGTCAATAAAATTGAAACCAAATGCACAGATGCCACGCATTCCTCAGTATAAGATTTCACCAGAATGTGAACAGGCCTTGTTACATATCATTCGTGACCTCATTGACAAGGGGGTGGTGGAAGAAACAGCTGCTAACGTTTGTAATAGTCTGATTTTCCTGATTCTGAAAAAGACACCAATTGATGGTGCCCCTGATTATAAGACTGAATATCGTTTTGTGATTGACCTTCGAGCGGTCAATAAGATAGTAGTCCCTCAATACCCAGTGGTACCAGATATTACAGCGATTCTTACAATGGTTCCCCCTACTGCCCAATATTTTTCTGTAATAGATTTAACGCTTTCTTTAGCATTCCAATTCACCCTGATAGCAGACATAGCTTCGGAGGTGCACAGACATAATATCGACTCCAAAATATCGACTGGAAAGAATATCGAGTTTTAAATATCGTTTGGAGAAAATATCGACTAGACAGAATATCGACAGTCAAAATATCGTTTTTAAGGTAAGTGAAGTAATATCGACTGTAAATCATATAGACAGTGAAAATATCCAAGTATATAATCTAGATAGTAAAAAATATAGTTTTTTCAATAATATTTAATTATTTATAGTGTTTTTATGTTATAATATATGTGAAAAGTGTCATTTTTTTAAATAATTATTTTTAATTAATAATTTTTTTTATTATTGTGTAATTTTATTCTGTAGCGGGTTGTGGGTTTATAGGGGAATAGGGTGGGAAGTAATTTAATTATAATAAATTAAATATGTAAATTTATTAATTGGTAGTAATAATTAATTAATTGGTAATTAAATAATATATGTTAATTATTTACAATTTAATTGGTAATTAATTTAATTTAATTGATTAATTGCTAATTATGTTAAATTAAAGGGGTATTTTTAGGGTTCAGGGTCAGTTTTCAGTTTTTGGGCAAAGGGGTATTTTTAGGGTTCAGGGTCAGTTTTCAGTTTTTGGGTAAAGGGGTATTTTTAGAGTTCAGGGTCAGTTTTCAGTTTTTGGGCAAAGGGGTATTTTTAGGGTTCAGGGTCAGTTTTCAGTTTTTGGGTAAAGGGGTATTTTTAGGGTTCAGGGTCAGTTTTCAGTTTTTGGGTAAAGGGGTATTTTTAGGGTTCAGGGTCAGTTTTCAGTTTTTGGGTAAAGGGGTATTTTTAGGGTTCAGGGTCAGTTTTTGGGTAAAGGGGTATTTTTAGGGTTCAGGGTCAGTTTTCAGTTTTTGGGCAAAGGGGTATTTTTAGGGTTCAGGGTCAGTTTTCAGTTTTTGGGTAAAGGGGTATTTTTAGGGTTCAGGGTCAGTTTTCAGTTTTTGGGTAAAGGGGTATTTTTAGGGTTCAGGGTCAGTTTGGGGTTTTTGGGGTACATATACAATATTGCCTATTATTTAACTAAATTTTGTTACTATATATATATGTTTTAAGAAATATGATGAAAAAAAAATATTTTTTTACTTTCATTAATTATTTAATTATTAAAAGTTATTTTAAGTATTGTTAATTATATTTTAGTAATTAATATTTTATATTAATGTAATTAAACATAGTTTTTAGTAAAGTCGATATTTTTAACAACGATATTTTTGTAAACGATATTTTGTACTCGATATTTTTGTACTTACCTGTTTGTAGATAGAAACTCGATATTTTGTACTCGATATTTTCTCAACGATATTTTGGGTAGTCGATATTCTTTCAGTCGATATTCTTTCAGTGATCCAGCTTCGGACTCTCCTTAGGAGGCCGAAGCTTTAGATTTACGCGTGCACCCCAAGGCTATACAGAAAGTCCCAGCATATATAGCCAGGCTCTGAAGGCAGTCCTGGATGAATTAATTTTGCCTGGGGAAATGCAATTATCCAGTATGTGGACGATATTTTGGTGGCCTCCGATACAGAGGAAGGCTGCAAGGAAGCAACTGTGAAATTGTTACATCATTTGGCTGATAAAGGAAATAAAGTCTCCCTCTCCAAATTTCAATATTGTCAACAGGAAGTGACCTACCTTGGCCACTTACTGTCGAAAGCGGGGAGACGACTAACACCAGAACGAATATCTGTAATTACTAACATGTCTGTACCTCGTACTCAACGTGATGTCCGTGCTTTTCTTGGCATAACCTCTTACTGTCGCCAATGGATTCCTAACTATTCACTTATCTCTAAACCCTTGTTGTATTTGACTACCAAAGATGTGCATGAACCCCTACCCTGGACGGATGAATGTCAAGAAGCCTTTGACTCTTTGAAATCTGCTTTGTGTTCTGCACCTGTCTTGGGTACCCCGGATTACCGGAAGCCTTTTTCACTCTATGTGCACGAGGTGGACGGTTGTTCCCTTTCAGTATTAACACAGGGTTTTGGCGGAAAACAGAGACCCTGTGCTTTCTTTTCATCAGTACTAGATTTGGTCGCACAAGTCATTCCCAGTTGTCTAAGGGCCACTGCGGCGGTAGCAGTGGCCATCCGGCAATCAGAAGGTATAGTTTTGAATACAGAGCTCACAGTCATGGTACCACATGCTGTGGATATTCTGTTGAATAGAACTAAGAGCCAGCACCTTACGAGTGCTCGTTTAACAGGATACGAACTAACCTTGTTTGCACCCCACATTACAATTAAAAGATGTGCTACATTGAATCCAGCAACATTATTGCCTCTCCTTTCCAATGATAAAAAGGATGATATTCATGATTGTATATTTAGAACTGAAGAGGAAACAAAAGGGCGTGTAGATCTTACCGACACCCCTCTACCAGAGCTCCAAGGAGAATTGTATGTTGATGGTTCTTGTTTTAAATTGCCAGATGGTACTGCCACAGCTGCGTATGCTATTACTACTCTAAAGACGGTGGTGGAAGCCGCTAGGATTTCACATCACTCAGCCCAGGCAGCTGAACTAATAGCCTTGTTACGAGCATGTGAGATCAGTAAAGGCTTGAGAGTAAATATTTACACAGACAGCCAGTACGCCTTCGGTGTTGCCCATAGTTTTGGGAGGCTGTGGAGGGAAAGGGGTTTCTTTACCACGCATGGCCAGAAAATTCAACATGGTCCTTTAATTGACCGTTTGTTATTTGCCTTGACACTACCAGATAAAGTTGCCATCATCAAATGCAGTGCTCATAAGAAAGTCATTGATTCTACGGGAAAGCGAAATGCTTATGCTGACTCAGTAGCTAAGGAAACAGCACAAACTAAGATGACTCCCATGTTCCCTAGTGCTTCAGCTCGGTGGGTGGCGGAAACATCGGTGTTTGACAATACCATTGAAAGTGTAAAAGAGTTGCAGAAAGAAGCTACCATAGATGAGGCACAAAGATGGGAACAGGAAGTGGGACAATTGGACAAGAATGAATTGTAGGATAGATCGAACTGAGAAGCAGCGTTGGTTATTTCCGAATGCATTGGTATATGCTGTAGTGACCATGGCTCATGGTCCAGCGCACATAGGAGCAAAAGGTATTTGTGCAGTATTAGACCCAGTCTGGAATAACCCAAATATTCCCAAAACTGCAGTACACGTGGTTAAGTATTGCCCTGTGTATTTGCGTTACAGCTCAGGGGGCAGAGAATCTGTCCTGAGTGGAAATTTTGCACCCCCATCTTTGCCATTTGAAGTTATACAAATCGATAACATACAAATGGAGAGAGTGAACAATTTGAAATATGTATTGGTGGTGGTTTGCGCTTTCAGTAAATGGGTTGAAGCCTATCCCACCAAGGAAGCCACCGCAGTTGCAACTGCCAAAGCCTTGGTTAAAGAATATTTCCCTTGATACTGCTTGCCTCGAATTATCTGGTCTTATACCGGGAGACACTTTAATTCCTTGCTGAGTGTTTGTGATGGTTTACAAATTAGACAGAAATTTCATGCAGCCAGGCATCACCAGTCAGCTGGTTTAGTCGAGAAATATAATGGCACATTGAAACTGAAGATTGCCAAAATGTGTGTTAGTACTGGGTTAAAATGGCCAGATGCCCTCACAGTAGCATTATTGTCTCTAAGAACACCACCACACACAAGAACGGGGTTATCACCCTATGAGGTAATCTTTGGCCGTCCTGCCAATGTGTGGGGAGTCCCTAGGCCCAGGTCCTTTAGGGATATTGATTATCCTTTGATGACAGATTATTTGTATGCCTTGACTAAAGATCTGCGCTCTATTCATCAACAGGTATCCGAGACATTGCGGCCGCTACCAGAGGGTCCTGGACATCGGTTGGAACCAGGCCAGTGGGTTCTGGTAAAGAACTATCAACGGAAATTGAGTTTGGAACCGAAGTGGTCCGAACCCTACCAGATCATACTTGCCAAGTAAAACACCAGTGCACTTCCAAGATAGTCACTTTAATCCATACGCTATTGTAGCGTTTCAAACACTGTCCATATCCTTGATCACAAGCCAAATCCAACACAGATAGACGATGTAGAAAATTCAAGCCTTTATTTTGCACATGCTAAAATCCACAGCCACGAGGACGGCTGTGAAGGTGCATGGGCGCAAGCATTGGATCCATGTGAGCCATCTGAAGCGCCTCCCGCTCCCTTTGCCCTTTGATTTGCAAAACCGCAAAGGAATTCCAAGCCAAGAAGGAGAGTCGCTTCGGAGCCTTGTACCTTTTTCAGAAGCCCGAGAAGAGGGGCAGCCAAGTGAAGCGTTGCCCTCAGGTGACGGGGCGGCGGCTCAATCAGCGGAGGCTGTTGTTTCTGGTGCATCACCGAGTTCTAATACATCTGATGCCCTTGCAACCGAGTTGTTTTCTGACCAGGAGCAACCTGGTCGCTGTAAATATGACCTGCGGCCCCGAAAACAGCGCAGTACCCCAGATTCTTATTAGGGAAAGACTTGAGTTGAGAAATATCGGATAGACCCACACTGGGGTACTGAGCGAGACACTGGACTGAACCCGTTGAGAGCTTGGAACATTGTGCTAAGTAGCTCTGTTCAGAAAGAAAGACTGAGTTGAGGGCTGCGGTTGTTCTACAGGACGAAGGAAATTGTTTGCCGTCTTTTCCTTTTGATGGATGACGAGAGTCTGCCTGTGAGGCTCTAAACGGACACAGGGAAGAAGAACCCCTCTGGTGGAATGCGTGCTTTGTGGATACAAAGATAGTTTTTGGACTTATAGAGAGGGACCGAGTTAGATCTGAACTTATAGAGAGCATGTTTCCCTTTGCTCGATTTGCAATGGAGGATGAAAGGCCACTAGCCCCTCGGCGATATGTGGATAATATGCAGTTGTTTTCCGGATGGTCCACCAGAGTGAAGGTGGCATTCGATGCTTTTATCGTTATCATTAAAATAATTATGATGTGTGTATTTGTATACTTAGAGTTTCAGCATCCTGTACAGAAGCTGTTAGGTACTACTGTTGCCCCGGAGGAGCATATCTTCTATTCTTTGCCCCCTCATAAGGCAAGACATAGAGAAACCTATATGAAAAATGCTTTTATTGAAATGTTGCATCAGACTCACAGCACCACGAACAAAACGAATTGTTGGGTATGTGGGTTACTTCCCTCAGTGATGCATCAGCATGAACTATTCATCTCCTTACCAATGTCTTATTTAGCTAGCTGTGAAGCCTGGTTCCAATTATTGTCTTTGATGTATTTACATTATGTAGCTGAACCAAAGATTTATACTGAAAAAGATTATGAGGCCATTTTGAAGTATATAGAACGACATCAAGGATTTGACGCAGAAGGAAATTGCGGAGAGGGCTCTTTGGACCCCAATGCTTGCATGAATGTAAATACAGAATATAAGAATATTACGTGGTTGATGGAGAAAATGCAGGATTTTGAACTTTTTAATGACACTATGTATTTCCAGCATTTTAAAGAACGAAATATTACGAATGACAAAGCACTGCCGATCCCCATTATCAATACTACCTCTCCCTTCTGCATACAGGGACGAGGCCATGTTAAGGTAGGGAAAAGCAGGTGTAATTATACCTACACTCTACAGGTATATAGTACCCCACCTATGATTACTCCACCGGATGTATATTTTGTCTGTGGTGAGAATGCATACACATGGCTCCCACGGGGATGGGCAGGAAGTTATTACCTCTCGTTCCTTTACCCTCCGGTGTATATTGCTCCGCCCGATTATCACAGAACTCATCAGTTAGTCCAAAAGGGGGTAGAGGTTAGCCAAAATATTAGGAGCTTTGATACTGATAGTACTGACCAAACAGACACCTCCCTGCAGCAATTCGAGGATTTTGCCAAGGGTCTCACCCCCTTTTGGGGACCTATATTCAATAGCCGCAGTATAAGGCGCCTGTCCCGAATAGTTGAGAACGTGGTCCAGACCACCACGGGGATCTTGACTAACATTACCATAGAGCTTCAGGCGACGAGGCTTATTTCGCTTCAGAACCGGATGGTTCTTGACGTCATCCTCGCCGATAGGGGAGGAGCCTGTCGTGTGATCGGCAGCTCTTGCTGTGTGTATATTCCTGACTCAGCCCCTACCATTTATCTTGCCATACAAAAGCTGCATCGACTAGCCAGCAAAGCACATGTAGATAACGGCACCTGGTCCCTTAGCAGTTGGTTTTGGGGTCTTTTAGCTAGTTAGGGTTGGAAGATATTTATGGTGCTTGCTGGAGCTTTTGGAGTAATATTTACGTGTTGCCTATGTCACCAATGTGGCCCGGCCTGCTGTTCATTCTGTGCGGCAAGGATAACATCTGCTTTAAGCTTTTCTCGTCATGAAAAGGCCGAAAAGCAGATGATCCAAAAGGAGGTGTCAGACCTCATGCAGATCGATGGAGTTTTCGTGGAATGAATTTAGTTATATTGGCTATAATAGGCCAAAACGGCCGTCTGTTGGGATCAAAATTTGATAACATGCATTATTGGCCTAGTATATACAATATAACCTCGTAATTATATAATCACGTAGTTATAGTTCACTATGATCACCTATTAACCAATGATTCACCTTTGCGTTGTTCGCTCCTATTGGTATAAACGGAGCCATTTTGTTTCGTTTCTCTATGTGCAAGAGCTGTTTCCCTGAAATCACGTGGTTACGCTTTCTGCTCGAAACCACGACGGCAGCCAAGCTGCCTACTGTAGTTGTTAGCTGGTAGCTCAAGGAAACCCAAGGTCACATCTGCTTTTCTGGTGGGATGCGCACATTCTAGCAGAGCCCGTTCCTGTACTCCCCGGGCTACAGATAGACAGGGAGGCACCTTACTGACCTCCCCCCGGAATAGCTTGGGCCTAGGCTACTAGCAATCAACTGTGCCTTATATGGGTATTCCTCTTGGCTTACTGACAAGTTGTATGTTTCCTTGTAGGGTGTCATCGTGAACGCATGAAACGTATATATGCTTTGTATTTTGAACATGTAATCAGTCTCCTCTGCGCACCTCCGTAGGTCGTGTAGACTGAGGCTCCCCTGCCAGGGCTTGTATTCGATGAATAAACGATTGAACCTTCTCCATTGCCGACTGAATCATTATTACGAATAAACGTATATGGGCTATTGGTGAGTATAGCCCGCTAGATTAATTTTGTATCCTTCATAAACCAGATTTTTTAATTGTGTCACTCTTCCACCACATTGCGTGGTGCAAGAGTGATGAGGAGGGGCTCATAAATATGCCCCAAGTGCTTCATGTTGAATAATTTCAGGCGCAACATTTATATCTAAATGTTTTAGTAGAGGTTAGTGGTGCACGGAAGAATTGTCTTCAGGCTGCACAGAACTCTACGTGAGCTCGGGCAATGATCACATTATGCTAAATGGAATACAGGCGTGCTTCCAAGAATACATTCACAGAAAGTTTAGCATAGATATCAATCAAATATATCAGTCTAGGCACTGAATAATCCATCCAAGTATAATGTTTAAAATTTGGGATCACTTCCTCTTCCCTCTAGAATTGGGGAGGGTATTGGGTTACCTGCCCACATTCAATGCTTGCACTGGGAAAGGTCCTCGAGGTTCTAGTATGGCCTTTAATAGGGCCAAAAGTAGGATAGCAATTGGGTGTAAGGAACCCAATGACAATAGAATCAACACATTAATTACCACTAACCTTGCCATCACCATTTACTGAAATAGTGTCCCACTGACTGTCAAAGGAAGGCCGGTAAAGACCATAAAAAATACAATACAGTGCTGTCTGGCCCGCTACTCCATGCACCTCCCATTTCCGTCCTCTCCCTGCTCCCTAACAATCTTTATTCTTCACTTGTCCCCCTGCTTTCCTTTATGATGTCCCTAACTTTATCCTGCAGTCCCTCTCTGTTTCCATGTGTCTCTGCATGGGTCCTTACCTGTTCTGCTTTGTGTCCCTCTCTGCCTTACTCCTTTGGTATTTCTGCCCTGTTGATCATGATCATCCCTTCTCACTTAGGGGGATATTTACAAGGGTCTATCTGCACCACTTTTAGTGACGTTCTGGTGGCGATATCCCCTTCTCCTTATTTACAAAGCGGCGTTAAGCCACTTAACATGGCTTAACGCCCCCTTGTAAATAAGGCCCCTTTTCGCACTACACTTAGCATGAAAGGAGCATGCAATGGGCCATGCAGTGGGCGTTCCACAGCAACACACATTGCTTTTTGATGCTGCAACAGATTTACAAGGCTGGGGCAGCCCCAAAAACTAAGGCCAGATAAAAACCTGGTCTTAGGATGCGATACGAGGAGAATTTATTAGTTCTCCTCATGTTTTGCTCTATCTATGTGTGCTACATTCTGCAGCACACACAGAAAAAGCAAATCGCCTTTACAGATTGTTTATGTGCAGGAAGGTACCTTCCTGCACATAAACAATTGCCCCTGCAGCACCAGGCAGATTTTTTAGAACCAGCACTAAGGGAAACGCAGGGGTGTGCCGTACTTTTGTACAGAGTGTGGCGTTACCAATTTTGGCATATCACCGCGCTCCAACATTTTATTGTAAATATCCCCCTTAGTGTGTTTCCACTGGTTGTCTTATGGTTGATTGTTTAATGGCCATGTTGTTATGCATGTGGGGTTTCTTGGCTTTCTCTCCCTCAATTTGCTAGTTTATCAGGAGACTCAACTAAGGTCTTAAAAATTCAAAATGTCAAACATTAAGTTCACGAGCTCAACAAATCTGAAGGTATGTCTTGCAGAGCGCTGCTTGCTCGTCATAAGACGTATGTTCCTCATATCTAACTTTATAATACAAGGTTTTCTCGTGAAACAAGAATGCGCGTGTACAGTTGACTTCTTAATAATAATGACAGTGACGTTCACTGCTCCCCAAGGATGAGACTATATTCTGTCTCAAAGACAGTGTTCCTTTCACAGTAGGGAAATATGGAGAATCTTCCACGGTTTTCCCATACTGACCTTGATTCATGGATTTAATATTTCTTACCAAGTACAATCGTGGGCAGGGATCCCTTGTAAGAGCGCTTTAGAACTAGTCAATACGTTACGGCATCCAATGGGATTTAGAAACTTTCCAACAATGGACATCCTTTATGGGTCACCAGGAGTCGCAACTGCGACACATGGCTTGCCCATTGTGACCGATGGCGCTGCCTTTGGGACCCCTGGCCTCCAAGGCATCAAAATCGGTGCCAAGTACACAGGGATGACTCAGCACTCCTTATTTTCTGTCCATTTATTTGTTATATTAATAGTGAATAATATATTATTGTTCACTATTAGTGTACTAAAACTGGAGCACACAGCTGGATAGAGAACTTTGGTGGCAGTTCAGGTAAGTAAAAATGCTTTAAATGTATGTTGTGTGCGTGCTTAGGCATCAGGGTGTGTTTATGTGAGAGAGAGCGCATGTATGTGTGAGCATGTGTGTATGTATGCGTAACAGTGCTTAAGTTGAGCGGGTGGTTTCTGGCGCTCTGGACCAGCACCTAATTGTCAACACCGGCACTTAAGGCAGTCTGTCACATGGTGGGGCTGCTTGTCTAATTTACAGATGAGCACAAGAACAGTTATTTAGTAACTGAATATACATTAAAAAAAATAGAAATACCTGCCGCCCAATCCATTCTTATGGCTTTAGGGGCCTGGAATAATTCGAATTGTCTCACTGGCTGCACTGTCAGGGGCAATGGGTGATGCAAGCTGCAGTGGCCTCCTGACAAAGGCCCTGGTACTTATTGTTTTTCAAATTAAGCACTGCCATATGCATGTGTGTGTGAGTGCTTGTTATGTGATGTTATGCTGCGAGTTTGGTCCTGGCCCTGGAATACCTAACATAATTATTGCCAAGTCAAAATCTGGTGTTGGAATATTTGAGGTAAATTTTAGCATGACAGAAACCTGGGACAAAAGACTACCACTGGCACACTGAGGTTAATTCTTGGCATAATGGGCATCCATGGTAAAATACTGGTGCTGGCATACTAAAGGTAATTCATAGCATATAGGACAACCTAAATTCTGGCACACTTGAGGAAATAATTGGCATGACACACACCTAGGACAAAACTCTACCACTGGCCACTGGGGTAGTTCTGGCATAATGGGCATCCATGGTAAAAATACTGCTGCTGGCATAATGAAGGTAATTCATGGCATATAGGACAACCTAAATACTGGCATACTTGAGGAAATTCTTGGCATGTGGATATCTGTGGTTAAATGCTGGTACATTGTACATTGAAAGTACTTCTTGGCATATAGGTGGAAACCTGACATATGAGAGGTGGCAGCCAATTAAAAATCTTGGCCCTAACATACTGTTTAACATAAGGATCACCTCTAGTATATGGACACGAAAAATGGCAAAATTCTGGCACTGGCATATTTTAAGGTCATTTTTTATATACTGGGGTATCCATGGCATCTAGAGGCACCCGTTACAAAATGCTAGCCCTGGCACAATGGGGGTTATTTTGACATGTGGGGACATTCATAGCACGGATTAACAAAATAGGGTCAACTTCTGAGAAACATCAAGTTTCAATGGCTTAACAGACCACACACCTATTTAGTGAGTGCCCTCTCATCGGTTATGAAATTTTATCAAATTTATGTGAAAATTGTGCTTTAAAATGCACTATTGCACCCCGATATTTTGAAACTTTTATTGGGGAGGAGAAACCCTCTAGTAGAGAGATCTGAATTGCTTTTCTGGTGCTTTAGAATCCAGGGCAAGTATTATGCCCCAGAACTTTGAATGCTCAAGTCAACACCATTATATAGGTGGTATCTTATATAGATATTTGTCTGTATTGTGTTGTTATACTAATCATGGAATTATGTTGAAACATTATTAATGTCAATTGTGTGATTCGGGTCATGTGACATGCCTTCCTGGAAAAAATTAGCGTCAATGACCTTATGATGTCACTACCAGTGATGTCATTAAGATCAAAAGTTATGTGATGCCCCTACCCCTGGCATTTTGGTGAATCGACGTCCCTGTTTCCTGATTCAGAAATTAATTTTAACAATCCAAAACAACAAATGATAATCCCTTAAAATGCACATGTGCTTGGCTTCTCGGTTTCTGGCTATTCAAAAAGTATTAAAAAATTGTAAACCGCTGTCCTTTGGGATGGTAGCTTACGATTCCTGACTTCTGGGATAGGTGTTCCCTGTTGTCATTCGGTTCTTCCTCTAACACTGAGTGACAGTGGGGAAACACAATAGCAGCCTTTGTAGACTCTACTTCCTCTTCCTCAATGCCAGAAGTCCCGCCCTACTGCTTCTCGTAATGGGAAAGAGGGAGCACACTTCTTTTTGGGACCACAGGGAGAAAGTGAGCTGCCGGTGCCGAGTAGGGGTGGGTGATCACTTCCATTCCCCTAGTGCGAGTTTTGGTCGCTAGGATGGCACCTGGCGAGATTTTCTCAACTAGGGATGCCTTGGGCCGTCCTGACGGATGTATGTCATTACCACGCATGCTTTTTCCACGCATGCCTTCACTACGCAACTTTCACAACGCAAGTCGTTACAACGACTTACGTTGGAGGGTGCTGGATAGTCAATAGTTTAATTTACTATTCCAACTCCAGTCCCCATGGATAGTAGGGAAGGTTTTGGATAATAAATTAACTATTCCCTATCCTAGAGCGCCCCCCAGCGCAAGTCGTTGTAACGACTTGCGTTGTAAAAGTTGCGTGTTAAAGGTACTGCGTTGTAAAAGTTGCATTGTAAACGCTGTTCCCCGTCCTGACCGTTCGCGGGACAAAGCTGCCTCTCGAGTAGACAATTTACTTGAGCATTAGCAAAGAAGCAGCGCCCTCTGGCATGTCGTGTGGTGCTGTTTGTGCTAATTTTGCAGTGCAGGATAATCCCCAAGCACAAAAAATCTACACAAGCAATGCAATTGCCGATTCTGCCTTGGAACTCTGCGGATTTTCATGGGGTCTTCATGTAACTCCGCGGAATTCTGTGGATTCTGCTGAGTGAAACTCCGCGAGTTCTGCCCACTTCTACTGCTGAGTCGTGGGCTAGTGACCTTGGGCAGCAGGATCAATGTCCATGCTGTATCACAAGGTCACTACATTTCTTATTGGTCCAATGGCGACAGTTACTATGTCCAAAACCCACCATTACCAAGAGAAGCCTACAAAATAATAGGTATGGAGATAGTGAAGCTGCAACTTTCTAAAATAAGTAATAAGAAATTGCACATTGCTTGACATCTCAACTTTACACACCCGACTTAGACCAATAAGTATTGCTGTAGAGTGCTGAGACCCTGGGAAAAGCAAGTTCTCAGTGTGAAAATGTAAACCGGTGTAGTGTCACTCCATATACATTTACCATCCCTCTATCTTCTGAATAGATCACTTTGCACTTGGCTATTGCTCTCACATTCGGGAAACATTACTTAACATGTGCCTATCCTGATCAGCACAACTGAAAATTGCACAGGTCAGATGTATGTAGCTTATCTGAGCTCACATCCTGTGAATCAGGCCATTTGCGACCACAATAAAGCATTTTTATGTGTAAAAAACCCTAGTTAGCGATTCAGTAACCGAATCACAAAATGGGTTTGCGAATCAGTACTAGGAAGGTGCGTGTTTAGAGTGGCCCTTCCTAATAGCGACTCGCAGTGGTATGTGTGAATGTTTTGCGTCCGAAATGCGGTCACAAAACATTTACATGTTACAGCCAACTCCTATTTGGTTGTAAGCCATTAGCAAATGGGAACGGGGTCCCCAAGGAACCCCTTCCCCTTTGTGAATGTACGCAAAACATTTTTTAAAGAGCAGGCAGTGGTCTCCTGTGACTTTAGTGATTACCAATGGGTTGCTAACGGAGAACTACCTCATGAATATTAATGAGGTAGGTCTTTTTGCGACCCACTGGGAATCGCAAACAGTGTAAAGCACACTTAAGTACATTACTGTTTGTGCTGACCAAATAGAGAATCGCAAAACTTCTCTATTTGGTAATCACAAACAGTTAAGTAAGTCATCTGCCCCCTAAAGGGTAGTAGCAAAGGCATGATCAATAGGGATATTACAGGGCCAATTTTAAATGGCCTTTGAGGCACAAAGGAGTTGTGAATTGTGCCTATGGCACTGAACCTATTGGAGGAAAAACTAGAACTTGAAAAACGGCACACACTCTGTTTCTCATTGTCAATATAACGCAACTCCCTCCCCCATATGAGTGATTGGTGCATCCCTCAATCAACCTCCCCACCCTTGAGTGACTAGTGGCCCTGTTTAGTGACTGAGCTATATTCACAACTCCCTCGCTGATTTGATTGGTGCTCTTGCACCCACTTACTGCACACATTTTATATTTCAAGATTTTTTTTAATTAAAACGTTTTACAGATATAATACAGATACAGTACAGTTGTAATGCGGGGGCACATACAGACGAGGTGCAGGTATATTGTGGTGAACAAACGGCATATGGTATTGTTGTTGCTGTTGGTAGACGACTTATCTGTAGGCCTCTAGAGTGAAGGAAAGAGACTAGAGAGAAGAAAAGGAAGGGGGGGGGGTTATTTCTAACCTTGGCTGGTTATTCCCATCGGTGTTTGGCCATATTGTCCGTCTAGGGGGGTTTGTGCGATTCTAAATGTGCATCTAAGGCGCTCCACAATGTACTAGTACTGCACACATTTTGAATATACAGTTACCCTTTGTCACTAATTCAGTGATCAGGACTCCTGCACCCCTTTTTTCCCACTGTATTGTGATTGTACTGTAAAAGCAATGGTGTCTTTGCACCCCTAAATGCATTAAATTCTGAATTTATTTTCTGTCCTTCGACATGACGCTGTAATATATTGTGAATGAATAGTAAACCCCCTGTATTTCAGTGTGTGCTGCCTTTGTAACGTGTTGTGTTGTGATTGTTCTGTGAACCCTACTCTCCATTGGAGTGGTTGGTGTCCACACTGTTTCCTCAGGGCCGGACTGGGAGCACAAAGCAGCTCTATTTTTGTCGAACTAGCCCCATCGGTGTGTAGAGAGCGAGTGTAACGAGCGAGCCTGACCATTATGAGGGGGATTTTCCCCCATGGAAAATATGGGAAAAGATGGGGCATTTTGCATCACATTTCTGATTATATATTCAATTGTATTAGCGTTTAGAGCATAGTAAATGATGACCCTACAGTGCACCAGGATACTCACAGATATTCTTACGCAGAACACAAAAATAAGAAGTCAAGCTTAAAACATGAAATTAAATATGATTTAAGTGCACACATTCATGGTTAAGCACAGCCAAAAAGCTTTGAACACAGTGAAAGACCATTTTGAGGGATGTTAGCATCCGCCACCCCAGTAAGTGGCACGCACGTCCGACTTTAGTTCTGGTGGTGCTCTGTGGGATAACATTTTTGGGTGCACCTCCCAGGACCTCCCCCTTCACAGATTTCCTCACTATCTAATAATTTACTTCTACCCAAATAAACCCTTTAGGAACATTAGGATAATGAAAGCCTTGACAAAACAAACTTTTCTAACTTCTAGCATCGCAGTTTGCTTGCAGCTCTTGATGGCAATTTATAGCTCACTGTGCTTTTGTAACGTATGATCTAAAAGAAAGTTGTAACCCACTGAGCTATCCACATAAAATACAATTCTATGATCTGCATGGTACACGTTCTTTGCAGCAGGCATTTAAACCCTCTGCACTACCTTAGACGAGTCAAAACTTTGAGCGTTCTCTAGCAGGAACATTAATCACCAGAGTTATCTTGTAATTCTTATTGTTGTCTGAAAACTGCTAGATATAAAAGGAACTGTGCAGCAGGTGCTTTTAGACCCATAACAAATTGAAAACACACAGTGCCCCCCAGCTCAGCGATAAGCCAGCCCCCAGCAAGAAAGCCGGACTCCAGGAACAAAACCCGGCCCCAGGAGCAAAACCAGCCCTTACCCTTCCAGCCTCCTGGGGAAACGCCTGATGCGGGTCTGGCCAGTCCGGCCTTGAGTTTCATATTATATTATAACCAAAGCAAGCCCTCCTCTTACTTCCATGTGATCTACAACCTGCATCACTCATTCTCCCGAATTCTGTGTACCAGAGCCCTTATTTGTTTACCAGTGACTCTGACCAGAGACCCTATCCATGAATACCATGCTACCTTGTAACATCTACAAGCTCTGCCCTGCTGCAATATACCTGCTACTCTCAAAAGTCAAGGGCCCACATGTTCATTCCAGATACTCAATAATCTTATCAAATCCCCATATCCCCCACTCTTCTTTTCCCTCTGTATTGTCTTGCACCCCATCCCCTTTACCCCCATCGGCGACCCATAATCTTCAATTCCTGCACCCAGATCTGCTTTCCCTCATTTTGTGTCTGAGGAACACTCGATGTATCTTCACCAGGACACTTTGCATCCCAGAAACATTTGATTCTCATCTCCACCCTCTGCATGTGGCAGCCATCACTGAGTCATGGTTAGACCTCAAAGACAGAGCTGCACCAGCAGGCAGCATCTCTTCAAGGGAAAGTGTTCACCTGCTCCCAGATGCCATGTGCTAACCTTCAAGGTGGAGGACTTGCTTCCTCGTCAGCTGGTATCACATGACCAAACCTGCCCCAGTATGGAACTCCCTTCCATCATCCTTTGATTACTAACCTACCACTGTTAGCTCCCCATTGACTGATGACGCTGTGTCCATCTACTGTGTCCCATGAGCCTTCAAATCAGTCCTCCAAACCCTTGAACTCATCCTGGAAAGACTAACCGAGAACTAATTGCATCTGTCATGTTCCGAGGTGCAGGACGATGTTCCGAGGCGCAGAACGATAACGGCCCGCCACAAACTACACTTCTCGGCATGCAGTGCGTACGCCACGCATGAACGTGAGCGGCGCGCGCATACCGGGAAATAAAGGGCAGAGCCGGACGGCGGTGAGACGCCGATAATTCCGTCTATGTGGTGGCGTTTTCCTGGAGTCCGAGGCTTAGCGGTATGAGCGGCTGTGGTTCCCTAGAGCAACAGAACCGTGAGTAATCAGGTGCTGTGCGGTGTGGGGCGTTGGTAGTCTCGATCCCAACGACACACCCACAGCCTGTTTAGTTCCTGGAGTTTCACTCGGAGGAGTGACACTCGGAAGTCCAAGGACTTCAAAGACAGTGTTTTCGTCTAGGGGATTGATGTGTGGTCGTTTTGGAAATAAGGCCATCAGCTTGTTTGAGCCATACTGAGACCCCCTAATAACTTTGTACATATATTGTAAATAAGTGCATTCAGGCACAGTGACGATAGGACTCACCGGAACTCTATTGAGCCTCGTTATTGTGAGTCCTCACATGGCACTATCACTTCTACATGTGGGGAGCGCTAACTAAAGAAGAGAGAGTTACAGAGTGAGTTAACTCTGTGAAGCAGCTGCAAAGATTTTCCTGTTATTGGGCAGTGTTCATACTTGTTTTCTTTATCCCGTTCTAAACAGGAGGCAGGAGGGGTAGTGAACGCCAAAGAGGGGAACTGTGATAACACCCATGTAATGACTTACAAGCATTGTTCAGGGTAGGTGTGTAACCACTATAGGAGCACAACGCAAGTTTGTTCATACACTCTGAACCGGAGAGGATTGAATCTTGTTTATATTTGTTTTCACAGTTGGGCACAGTTCTGCACACCCTACCGTACCCCTGTCTCCATTGGATTAAGGCATTGTGTATTTTCCTTTACAGGTAAAGAGTGGGGGAGAGCAGTAGAAGGGTTGTGGGTTGAGAAAAGTAGGACACTGTTGTAGGTCAGGGAGGTAGGGTGTTCTAATAGCGTGTTCTTTGTCGTTACAGATCTCCCTCCCTGCTGTTCCCTTCCTTTCCCGCGCCCCGCTGTATCACCTTAGTTGTTCGTGTTTTATCTCGGGGCGCCGGGGTTGTTCAGTGGGGCCGGGAATAGGACTCTCATCACAGCCCCGAGGAAGAGAAGAGCCGAGCTTGATAGAATTATCGGCCCACGGATTTTGCCTCCTCTTGGCTGTGTTGGGAGTCAACCATGACTACCTTAGAGGACGTCATGGCTGCTTTGGCCTTAGTGCAGGTAGAGCTGGCAGCATCCAATAGAGAGGTGGCGGCGGCAAGGGCTGAAAACGCCCAGCTGCGAGCCAGGTTTGACAGATTGCCCTCTACTACCGCCACAACAGGGGCTTCTAGTAGCACTTCCCCTACCACGTCTGTGGTGGTGGAGATGCCCGCACAGATCCCTCTTGCACCACCAGAACGATATTACGGGGACATAAAAAAGATTCAAGTGTTTATGACACAGGTACAGATGCACTTTATGTGCAAACCCAAGATGTTTTCTACACACCAAGCGAGGGTAGCTTTCCTTATCTCGTATCTAGGGGGGGAAGCTGCTCAGTGGGCGGTGCCCATAGTAAAAAGGGATGACCCTCTTCTGTACCACTGGGACAATTTTAAAGAGGAGTTTGAAAAAACCTTCGACAGGAGGGCAGAGACCCTCACGGCAGACAGAGAGTTGTTGAAGCTAAGACAGGGAGATGCAGATCTGGTCACATATCTCAACAACTTCCGGAGACTCGTGGCCGAAACTGATTGGCCAGAAGCAAAAAGAACAGCCTTGTTCTATCAAGGACTGAACGAGGACATGAAGGACGTATTAGCCCAAATAGATCCCCAGCCTCGCACATGTTCTGCTTTAATTGACCTTACCTTACGCTTAGACCATCGCATGAAGGAAAGAAAAGGAGAGTCTAAGAAAAAGGATAAAGCAGTGATGCCGTATGAGCAAGCAAGTAGCAGTGACAAGCCGGCTCCTGCTTCTGATGCAATGGAAATAGGAGCAGTGAGAGCCTCCCTCACCACCAGCGAAAGAGAACACAGACGCAAACAAGGACTTTGTCTCTATTGTGGGAAAAAAGGCCATTTCCTACGCGAGTGCCCGGTTAAGCCAAAACTCAATCGAATTCGGGGAGGACAGAGTCTTGCAGGAGCAGCCGCAAAGGAGTCGGAAAACTACACGGCTTGAAGGTGAACGAAGGGAAACCCTCAAGCGTCCACATCATCCCTTCACTTACCCCGGGTACGATGGACGAGCAGAACCACCTTTTTTTGAAAATGTCCTTGCGCATAAACAACAACCCCCAAGAAGTGCAAGTGATGATTGATTCTGGGGCTACAGGCTGTTTTATGGACTGTTCTATGGCCCGTCGTTTGGGAGTGAAACTGGTCTCTAAGGACAGACCCGAAACGGTCTACGCTGTGGATGGCAACGAACTGCAAGCAGGCCCAATCACCTACCAAACGAGGGAATATGAAGCCGTTTGTTCTCCGTCCCATCATGAACGTCTGGTCTTCAACATCATTGAAGCCCCACAATATGGAATCATCCTAGGTCTCCCATGGCTGCAAAAACATGACCCTGACATAAGGTGGAAAACCAAATCGATCCAGTTCCTTTCAAGTTATTGCCAAGACCACTGTTTCTCAAGGAGAAGGAATCCGGCTAATGCTGCAGAGCCTACGTACGCTATAGCCACCGCAGCAGAAAAAGATGTCACGCTGCCTTCATGTTACGATGAGTATAGAGCGGTATTCAGTGATAAAGAGGCGGAGGTGCTGCCACCACACCGAACTTATGACTGCCGCATTGACCTCATCCCCGGTTCTGAAATCCCAAACGGGAGGATTTATGCCCTGACACTTCCTGAAACAGACACGTTACGTGAATACTTGGACAAATACTTGGCCTTAGGCTACATCCGACCATCCAGATCCCCTGCAGCATCTCCTCTATTCTTCATTCCCAAGGCAAACGGTGAAAAAAGGTGCTGCATAGACTACAGGGCGTTAAACGCCATTACCGTGAAGAACCAGTATCCGTTGCCTTTGATCCCGGTGTTGCTGGGACAGGTCCGGGAGGCACGTATCTACACAAAGCTGGATTTACGCGGAGCCTATCACCTCGTTCGCATCAGACGGGGTGATGAGTGGAAAACAGCATTTAAAACGCGGTACGGACTTTATGAGTACTTGGTGATGCCCTTTGGGCTCTGTAATGCCCCGGCCGCTTTTCATTTTTTTCTGAATGAGGTTCTTCGTGAATACCTAGACCGCCATGTGGTCGTCTATATAGATGACATCCTCATTTATTCAAATTCAACCGAAGAACACATCACACACGTAAAAACAGTGTTGCGAGCGCTACAAGAGCATCACCTCTTTTGCAAGATCACCAAATGTGAATTCCACGTCACCACGGTGGAGTTTCTAGGTGTTATGCTTACTCCTTCAGGACAGGTGATGGCAGAGAGGAAGGTCCAAGCGATTGTGGAGTGGCCCCGCCCCTCCAATGTCAAAGACATTCAGAGTCTGTTGGGGTTCGCCAATTTCTACAGGCGATTCATATCGGGCTTCTCTGGAATGGTGTCACCACTCACGAAGCTGACGAGAAAGAACACCCCGTTCAAGTGGGATAAAGAAGCCCAACAAGCCTTTGACGCTCTCAAAACAGCCTTCTCCACCGCTCCTGTATTGACGCATGCCGATCCGGACATCCCGTTCATTGTAGAGGCGGATGCCTCTGAAATAGCACTGGGGGCAGTGCTATCCCAAAAAGACAAAACAACCAGCACCCTGCACCCGATTGCATACATGTCAAGGAAGCTCAGCTCTGCGGAAATCAATTATACCATCGCGGAGAAGGAGCTGCTTGCCATTCGAGACGCCTTTATGGAATGGCGACACTGGTTAATGGGGGCTCGTCACCAGATCACGGTTTATACGGATCATCGAAACCTTCAGTTTCTACGGGCCGCCAGACATCTTTCTCCCAGACAATTAAGATGGATGATGTTTTTTGAGGAGTTTCGTTTTGTGGTTACGTTCAGGCCTGGTACCAACAACAGGAAGGCGGATGCTCTAACACGGAGAGAGAATCTCCTGATGCCATCAGAAAAACCCGTGCGGTCCATCATTGAACCTGCAAACGTCATAGGAGTAACCCATACTGATGACTTTTTGTCTCGTGTTAGGAGGGGAGTGCAAACTTGTGTGTGGCGCACTTGGCTCAGGCATCACCCGGAATGGAAACCAAGACACGGCGTGCCGATGAGAGGAAAACAGGTTCTGGTACCCACGATCGTCCTACGAAAAACAGTGTTCTCTTGGTGTCATGAGGTACCGTGTGCCGGTCACATGGGGTTCGTCAAGACGTTGGAAAAGACCCAGAGGCAATTCTGGTGGCCTTCCATAAGGTTGGATTTGCGCAGATGGGTGGCGGAATGTGCCACTTGTAGTCAAATGAAATCAGACAGACAGAAACCTCAAGGATTGTTACAACCTCTGCCCACTCCAGAGAATCCGTGGGAGAGGTTCTCAGTCGACTTCATAGTGGGGCTTCCGAAAGACCAGGGCAAGACGGCCATTATAGTGGTGGTGGATTATTTGACAAAAATGGGCCATTTCATTGCTTGTGCCCAAGTACCCACAGCAGGACAATTGGCACATCTACTTCTGGTGAACATCGTTCGGCTGCATGGCCTTCCCCGAGACATCGTGTCTGATCGCGGGGCACAGTTCACTGCGAGATTTTGGAAAACTTGGTGTTCAGCTTTACACATAACCTCGTCTGTGTCCACCAGTTTCCATCCACAAACGGACGGACAGACGGAGAGACTGAACCAATCCTTAAAGCAGTACCTCAGATGTTATGTGCAAGAAAGCAGCGACTCCTGGGTTGATTGGTTGTGGGTGGCAGAAATAGCCTATAACAACACTTAACATGCATCCACTCAACACACACCCTTCTTTTGTTCATATGGGCACCATCCCAGGTTCACCCCCATGTTGTTGCCTTCGAACAAAGGGAAGCTGCCTGAGGTGAGGGAACGGATGTTGCGGGTGCGCAAAATCCTTTTGAATGCACGCAAGAACCTTGTGAAGGCCAAAGCCAGTTACAAACGCCATGCAGACATGCACCGTAGACCAAATCCGGTGTATCGGAAGGGAGATCTAGTCTGGTTGTCCACCAAGCACATTAGATTTAAGAAACACAGTGTGTTTAACCCACGATTCATTGGACCCTATCGGGTGGTGGAACATGTGAATCCAGTGGCTGTGCGCCTGCGATTGCCTGCACAGCTGCGCATTCATCCCGTGTTCCACGTTTCCCTCCTAAAACCCTCCAGGTGTCCGGTTCGTAGGTCCCCTTTGCCTCTCTGGGTGCATCAGGATCAGGAGTATGAGGTGAGGTGCATCCGGGATTCTAGAAGGGTGAGGGGTCGCTTGCAGTACCTTCTCTCCTGGAAGGGGTTTGGTCCAGAGGAGGATTCTTGGGAACCGGCGACGGCTGTTCGGGCCCCCCGGTTGGTGGCCCGGTTTCACAGCTTGTTTCCTGGAAAGCCGGGGGGGGGGGGTTGGCCCCTTTGTGAGGGGGGGTGTACTGTCATGTTCCGAGGTGCAGGACGATGTTCCGAGGCGCAGAACGATAACGGCCCGCCACAAACTACACTTCCCGGCATGCAGTGCGTACGCCACGCATGAACGTGAGCGGCGCGCGCATACCGGGAAATAAAGGGCAGAGCCGGACGGCGGTGAGACGCCGATAATTCCGTCTATGCGGTGGCGTTTTCCTGGAGTCCGAGGCTTAGCGGTATGAGCGGCTGTGGTTCCCTAGAGCAACAGAACCGTGAGTAATCAGGTGCTGTGCGGTGTGGGGCGTTGGTAGTCTCGATCCCAACGACACACCCACAGCCTGTTTAGTTCCTGGAGTTTCACTCGGAGGAGTGACACTCGGAAGTCCAAGGACTTCAAAGACAGTGTTTTCGTCTAGGGGATTAATGTGTGGTCGTTTTGGAAATAAGGCCATCAGCTTGTTTGAGCCATACTGAGACCCCCTAATAACTTTGTACATATATTGTAAATAAGTGCATTCAGGCACAGTGACGATAGGACTCACCGGAACTCTATTGAGCCTCGTTATTGTGAGTCCTCACATGGCACTATCACTTCTACATGTGGGGAGCGCTAACTAAAGAAGAGAGAGTTACAGAGTGAGTTAACTCTGTGAAGCAGCTGCAAAGATTTTCCTGTTATTGGGCAGTGTTCATACTTGTTTTCTTTATCCCGTTCTAAACAGGAGGCAGGAGGGGTAGTGAACGCCAAAGAGGGGAACTGTGATAACACCCATGTAATGACTTACAAGCATTGTTCAGGGTAGGTGTGTAACCACTATAGGAGCACAACGCAAGTTTGTTCATACACTCTGAACCGGAGAGGATTGAATCTTGTTTATATTTGTTTTCACAGTTGGGCACAGTTCTGCACACCCTACCCTACCCCTGTCTCCATTGGATTAAGGCATTGTGTATTTTCCTTTACAGGTAAAGAGTGGGGGAGAGCAGTAGAAGGGTTGTGGGTTGAGAAAAGTAGGACACTGTTGTAGGTCAGGGAGGTAGGGTGTTCTAATAGCGTGTTCTTTGTCGTTACAGATCTCCCTCCCTGCTGTTCCCTTCCTTTCCCGCGCCCCGCTGTATCACCTTAGTTGTTCGTGTTTTATCTCGGAGCGCCGGGGTTGTTCAGTGGGGCCGGGAATAGGATTCTCATCACAGCCCCGAGGAAGAGAAGAGCCGAGCTTGATAGCATCATTCTTGGGCACCTCAGCCTAAGCATCCAGCAACAGATGACCATCTTTGGCCAGTTTATAAACACACACACACACACACGCATTCACTTTTCTACCCACACACACGCATTCACTTTTCTACACACATGCATTCACTTTTCTACACACACACGCATTCAGTATTCTGCACACACATGCATTCATTTTTCTACCCACACACACTCATTCACTTTTCTACACACGCACGCATTCAGTTTTCTACACACACACTCATTCAGTATTCTGCACACACATGCATTCACTTTTCTACACACATGCATGTACTAACACAGGCACACACACTCATGAGAACACATACACACGTTCGCATAAACACACATTTCTACTCACACACCTACATATACACAAACAAGGGAATGGACAACACACACATAAACTCGTACACAAAGGTTTCTACGCACACAGACTTCTACATACTCACACACAGACACATACGTTTCTACTTACTCAAACATACAGGCAAGTACATACAACATACATGCACAGACTCATGCAAACATATTCACACTCACACACATGAATGCACACACACACACACACACACACACACGGTAACCAGTCAACAAACTGAAATATTCTACAAAGTCCATGCCTACAATCTCCACTTCACAATGCCCTATGCTAAATTTCGTTTCACCTACACGGCGAATGCCAATTGACTAGTACCCTCACAGAACCTTAACTCTTGTTGTCTATTTCTCACAGTCCTGGATCACTCTTTTCACCCACTTATTAAAAACCAAAATACGTGCACTTGTTCATAAATGTCATAAAACCCAGACTTCTGAACATCTGCCTTTTGGTCAGTCCCCAAGACTGCAAAACCTATTTACTGAGAGGACCTAGGGCCATATGTATCAAGATAGCCATTTGCGATTCTCAAATAGCGATTTTTAAGAAATCGCTATTTGAGAATCACAAATGGGTATGTATGTACAAAATCGCAATTTTTTTGCGATTTCTTAAAATTCCTTAATTGCGATTAGCAAATTGCAAATCGCAATTAAGGAATACTTTCCCATTCATTTCTATGGGCCAGGAGGCCCGTAGGAATGAATGGTAAATTATTCTCAATTTGCGATTCGCAATTTGCTAATCGCAAATTGAGTATAATTTCAAGGGTGCTGGGGTGTCCAAAGGACACCCTGTTGCACCCCTGAAATATGCATGGGTGCACATGTGGCGTGCGTACATACATGCCGCAAGGGCATGTATGTGCGTCACATGGCACTTTGAAAAATGCAAAAATGTGCATATTTCAAGGAATTCGCAACTTACCACCAACTAGAAGTTGGTGGGAATTTGCGATTCCTTAAGGACATTTGGCAATTTTTTTTTGCTTCATACATTGCTCGGTGGTTTCTTCCTGTTTTCTCACTCTCCGCACTATTCGTTCTATTTCTCGCTTTTTTTCTTTTCCTGCACTCAAACTGATTATGTCCGCACTGGTCCTGTCCCGCCTGGATTATGGGAACGCCCTGTACAACGGTATCCCCCAGTACTGCATGCGCAAGCTACAACTGGTCCAGAACCAGGCGGCTCGCCTTGCCTTTGGTCTCCCTAAATTTCACCACACCTCTCCCCTACTGAAGACCCTCCACTGGCTCCCTGTCCGGGAACGCGCCTTGTTCAAACTAGGCTGTATGGCTTTTCAGGCCAGATCCGGCCTTGCCCCCTTCTTCATATCTTCAGCCATCAAAACATACGTTCCCAGCAGAGACCTCCGTTCCTCCGCCCAACATCTCTTAGTTGCCCCTCGTTACAGGAAAAAAAACTGGGCGGCTCTAAATTTTCCACCCTTGCCCCGGCGTTTTGGAACTCCCTTCCCCTCCACCTCAGATCCCTCACTCAGTACTCTACCTTTCGCAAATCCCTTAAAACTTTTTTGTTCACCCAGGCCTTTCTGTCTTAAAATCCTCTTTCCCCCTGCCTCAGTTTGACGCCCGAGCTGTTGATGCCGACACTTAGGCTGTTTTTGCCACTTTAGCGCCAAGAAACCGTTTAGGTGTATGTTGCGCTTTACAAATATTTTAAACTTAAACTTATTGCATTTAAGGAATCGCAAAATTTACGATTCCTTAAATGCATTTGCAAAATAAGGAATCGCAAATTTTGCGAATTCCTTATTTTGCACCAGATTTTGCTTAATACATACCATGTAACAAATTCGCATTCGCAAAGGCCGAAATTCGCAGAATTTCAGCCTTTGCGAATGCGAATTTGCTTGATAGATATGGCCCTAAGATCCTCACTGCCTGTGTTCGCAACCTCAGCGACTTGCCCACCCTTTCAGTGGACTATTTGCCTTTCACTTCGTATCTGCCCTTCACCTGCAGACTTTGTCTCCGCCTTATTCTCACCGATCTCGGCCATGGCCTCACTATACTTGCCTTCTTTCCACCTTTACCACATCTGGCCCCCACCCACTCTTCCAGGGGTGCTGTTTTCGATCCTGTGCCTTCCCTTGAATCAAGACCCCTTTTGTCTACCTTCTAGCTGATTCAAATCCTACACAATCGAACCTGTGGCTCTCTCCTTCTGGGTCCTGTCTTGGATAAATTTGCTCTTTACCTTCACTGTCCATCTGTGGTAGTCCTACCTCTACAAAAAAGAACACTGCTGATCCTTCATCCAGGGCCAAACACCTCTCAATCTTCCTTCTCTTGAAGCCTGGAAAAGTGCTTCACCCTGCATCACACCAGTTTCAACCTGCTAGAAGCCCCTGCTTGGCATTCCATCTCTTGTGTGATCAGTTATTACCTCAGCCCACAGTCTCCTTTCCTCTATCTCCATACTTCTTCACAGTGTTGAACATTACAGATCGCGCCCCTTCCTTACGCTCACCATCCGCGCCATTAATAGACTTGCACTGATCGTTCTGATCATTCTTTTTGAGTCTCATGGAACATCTCACTCTCCAGTCTGACATCTTCTTATCGGAGACCTCCAGGGCTCAGCACTCAGTCCTCTTCTGTTCTCCATTTTCACCACATTCCTTGGTGGAAGCATCTGCTCCTTTGTTTTCTCCTACCATCTTTGCACACATTCTAAACTATTATTATTTTCTTCATTCACCAAAAACCTTAACCCCTTGCATGCTGATGACGGCCCCCGGCCGTCATGCATCACGGTGGGCGTGTGCTGATGACGGCTGGGGGCCGTCTTGATCCCGCCCACACTTCAAAACGGCCGCACAGTGCGAAAATTCGCGCCGCATGCAAGGGGTTAAATATTATATCTTGGATTGCTTCACAACCATCTGCCCCAGGATGGCTCTTTTTTCATTCCTATCACCCATAAAGGAAATTATTTATTTACTTCACTGTCACCTCAGACCACACCTCTCAACCTAGCGCCATCAAATTTCAGAAACCATGACCCCAGTACGATCAGACAGAGACCTTGTTGTGTAATTAAAGACAACTATGATAATGGAATCTTTAACAGCCAGGTTGGGGTGTTTTACATTGCAAAGATGGCTTCTACAAACTTACCTAAGCTCTATAGATAACTTCTCAATGTTGAAAATGGTTTCACATTCTCAAAAGGAACAACTTTGGTGTCAATTGGTGCTGCTTGTTCCCTTATTGAACAGTAACAAAATGTTCCTGCATAAGACAATTTGCAGAAGACAGTGATATTCTGCATGATGACACATGACCTGTCCATTGCCCACCCAACTGGGACAGGGTCTATGGTCACCTATGGAGACCTAAGCTCTACACAAAAACAACCAGAAACAGCATTTGTAAAGTTCACTACTGTCACCACTAGATGGGCCTGATTCACAGAACTAACTTAAGACAAAATCCTAAACTTACTACTTTTGGTATTCACAGAAGTTAGGATTTTGTCTTAAGTTTGTCTTAAGACAGACTTAAGACAGACTTAAATTAGGATTTTGTCTTAAGTTTGTCTTAAGTCTGTCTTAAGACAAACTTAAGACAAAATCCTAACTTCTGTGAATACCAAAAGTAGTAAGTTTAGGATTTTGTCTTAAGTTAGTTCTGTGAATCGGCCCGATGTATCTGGGCACTGTGGGCCCGATTCACAGAACTAACTTAAGACAAAATCCTAAACTTACTACCATTTGGTATTCACAGAAGGCACTTACTCATTTTGGCATTCACAGAAGTTAGGAGTCCTAACTTTAGGACTCCTAAATGTCTTCTGTGAATACCGAAAATATTAAAGTTGGGATTTTTCTCATTTAGTAGTTGTAAAGTTAGGACTCCTAACTTTAGGAAAAATCCTAATTTTAAGACTTTCTGTATTCACAGAAGGCATTTAGGAGTCCTAAAGTTAGGAGTCCTAACTTTACAACTACTAATTTGAGAAAAATCCTAATTTTAAGACTGTCAGTATTCACAGAAGGCATTTAGGAGTCCTAAAGTTAGGAGTCCTAACTTTACTACTACTAAACTGAGAAAAATCCTAATTTTAGGACTTTCGGTATTCACATTAGGCATTTAGGAGTCCTAAAGTTAGGACTCCTAACTTCTGTGAATACCGAAATGAGTAAGTGCCTTCTGTGAATACCAAAATGGTAGTAAGTTTAGGAATTTGTCTTAAGTTAGTTCTGTGAATCAGGCCCTGTGTCTCCGTTGAAGAGCCAGGTCTTGAGTCTCTTTCTGAAGTCTGCCAGCGAGGGGGCTGTACGGAGCCTGGGGGAAAAGGTTGTTCCAGGTCTATAGCGAAAAAACTTGTTGACAATGGGGGTGGTCTATCAAAATGGGGTATGGGACAAAGCGCTGTCAGTCAGGGAGCAGGGAGAATATTGACATTCTATTGCTGTCCATTGATTACAGAAGAAGAAGCGTAGTGGAGCATTGCATAGACACACAGCGGTCATGCAAGGTTGGGTGGGTGACTTCCATGTTTACCCATTCTCGCATGATCAGTCTGTGTGTGAGAGGTAGTTATGAGGGCAGGCAGGGCAGGTAATGGAGAAACCAGAAATGCTGCTGGAGTCCTAATTTTTGGTGAGTGAGTCCTCAAGATCCTACGTCCTCCTCTCATTGGCTGATCCTTTACATGGTCTGCCAATAAGAAGAAGAAATGGAATCTGGGCAGGACTGAGCATAAGCCTGCCGTTGCTGGTTTTTCACATTTCTGCCCTTCCTACCTCACCGTTCCCAGACACATCACTATGAAATCTCATGTTCAGCTGCCCTCTCATGTCTCTGGTGACCATGGGAAGTCCCTGGACCTTCCGCCAACAGACTCACCATCCAGGTTGTCACTGACCCCCTCCATGCCAGTGCTCAACCTTAAGAGTGCTGAGAAGACAGAGCGCGGCTGCATCCCCCGGCTCCTGGGAACTACTGAGGCCTTGCTCCATGTGACTGATCCCACCAAAGCCACAGCTCCTCCTGCCACCTGCTGCCCCCTCTTTCTGCAACGGAGGATGAATAGGAGCTGAGATGGTATAGATCAGAAAAGCATGGGTGTAACACACACCCCTGCAGCCTCTGTGGCGCAGGAATATGCGTTACAAGGGGGCCCTCATCATATTCTGCAGGAAGGAGGGGTGGAATTGTATTGCATTATGTGACTGTAGAAGAGTGAAGATGAAGCTCTGACAGAAAGCTGAATTCACTGCTCATGCTCAGGCGGTAAATGAGGCAGGGTCTCAGGTGTTTGGCCAAGAACCACGCAAAACTATGTAATTGGAAATATGCTGTGCATACTAGTAGCACCACCTACTATTTATACACACAATTCTATCAATCATTCCTTTCCCTACAACCAACTTCAAACTTCAACAATCTGGCAGGTGATCCCCAATTATTTGCCCCATTCGTTCAAGCACTAGATTTCACCAAAAGCACTATGTGAAATCTCTTCAGGCACACACCCACAACATACCTTTGCCATCAGGTCAATTGGCTGTTCACCAAAAACAGGGTAGTATGCAACCCAGTGAGCAAAGAATCAGCAATTCCTCCGCAGACTACCTTTCGCGAGATCTCAGGGCCCGATTCACAGAACCAACTTAAGACAAAATCCTAAACTTATAACCATTTTGGTATTCACAGAAGGCAATTACTCATTTTGGTATTCACAGAAGGCAATTACTCATTTTGGTATTCACAGAAGACACTTACTCATTTTGGTATTCACAGAAGTTAGAAGTCCTAACTTAGTAGTAGGAAAGTTAGGAGTCCTAACTTTAGGACTCCTAAACTGAGAAAAATCCTAACTTTAACACTTTTGGTATTCACAGAAGGCATTTAGGAGTCCTAAAGTTAAGAGTCCTAACTTTACTACTCCTAAACTGAGAAAAATCCTAACTTTAACACTTTCGGTATTTACAGAAGGCATTTAGGAGTCCTAAAGTTAGGAGTCCTAACTTTACTACTCCTAAACTGAGAAAGATCCTATTTTTTAGACTTTCGGAATTCACGGAAGGCATTTAGGAGTCCTAAAGTTAGGACTCCTAGCTTCTGTGAATACCGAAATGGTAGTAGGTAGTAAGTTTAGGATTTTGTTTTAAGTTAGTTCTGTGAATCGGGCCCAGAGTCATTAGGTGCCTACTCAAAACCTGTGTTCGGCCACTCAGTACCTCCTTGTCTCACCCAGATCTCCATGCATCACATTGGAATTCTAGTGCTTCCATCTATTTCTACCTCTACCTTTTTAACTCTATCCCTGCAGTCTCGTCATCAATTACTGAGTGTCCCATGGTCAAGATTTATCTCACCACCTACTACAAGAGTCAAAATAATTGCTTCCCATATCATGTTCTTCCCTTTGATACATCCTCTGAAAATGTGCAGCTGTACATCAGCCTGTTTGATCAATGCATGTGCTGTCTTTATGTTCCCACCAAAATCGATACTGACCTGGGAGCCAGCATCTTGTGCAACGAAAAGCTTCTATAGCCAACATGCTCTCGCTGCACAATAAATGAATACATAATGGAACTGCTGATCTGCTTGAATCATTAATAATCGTTATTTTATTGATCTGTCTGTCTAATTGTCTCTAAGATATTATGAACTTGAAGCAAGATGTCACTGAGTGGTCTTTAAAGGGATGTCAAGGTCAACGAGTCTGAGGCACAGGTTGGTGTTGGGATCCATAGGCTAAAGGGAGAATATTTTTGGGCCAAATGCCATCCTCCAATAAGGAGAGAGACCACTGAAGATAAGTAACAAATGTGTTCATCAACCCAGTGTCGATGGCGTACTAACGCTCATAGAGCTGGGCCTGTTCAACCACCGAATAGTAACAAAAGGTCAATGGGCCCGAATCACAAAACTAACTTAAGTCAAAATCCTAAACTTGCTACTTTTGGTATTCACAGAAGTTAGGATTTTGTCTTAAGTTTGTCTTAAGACAGACTTAAGACAGACTTAAGTTAGGATTTTGACTTAAGTTTGTCTGAAGTCTGTCTTACGTTTGTCTTAAGACAAACTTAAGACAAAATCCTAACTTCTGTGAATACCAAAAGTAGTAAGTTTAGGATTTTGTCTTAAGTTAGTTCTGTGAATCGGCCCCAATGTTTTCAGGATATCCACAATGAATATTTATGAGGCAAATTTCCAAATAATCAATTTCCTAGACATTTGCATGTTTGTTGGTCATTCTGAAAACATGTGTGGATTTTACTATTCAGTGGCTCGACCAACCCCTCCCTTATAGTATTTTTTATAGATGTCATGATAGGTGAAGTGGTGTATGAGAAGTGACATACAGGAAGCATGACCTTTAGGTGAATGCTTTGGATGATATACATTTCTTTGGAATGTGAAGAATCCTTGATTGACACGTTGTAAATGGAGGGTGGAGGGGAATAAATAAAAGGTCACTGCAGAGTTTGACAAAGTAATTAACAGATTAGTTATAGGCTGCAAAGGCTGGCGTGTATGATCAGGCGTGCAGATCTGTAAATCATGAATGAATGAATGATATCAAGGTATGAGTGCGGAGGGATGTGTGACTATGCAACTGGGCATCTGTTATCTATGGCTCGTGTTGTCTCTTTGATGTCCATCACAACAACCACGGTTCCTGGTGAAATGCATCCCCGAAATCTGAAATCCCTCCTTCTTTTGCGGACTGCCTAAAGCAGATTATCCTAACCAGTCAATCAGATATGGCATGTGACGAGTCTAGTATCTGCAAGAGCTGGGCGGCTTTAGTGACCGGGAGGGAGAAGTGAAATTGGTCCGATGATTATGCCAGGGGACTGTCGGTCCGGTCTTCCCTAGTAACATACGGTCTCCCAGGTGCTGTGAACGGGAGTGAAACAAGGATACAGGGGCATATTACCAACGTTAAGCGATATTTATCGCTAACGATGCTTAGCAACGAATTTTTTAACGCTAAGCATCGTCAGAAATTATCGCAGATAAACCTTGCTATTATCAAGGTTTATCGCAAATGCCATAAAAAACGGCCGCAATGCATGAATATCGCTGAAAAGTCAGCGATATTCATGCATTACCGAGCTAATGCTCTTAGCCATGTTATCCACCTACCATTGGATAACATGGCTAAGAACTGCTCAGGGCAGGTGTTAGTTTTTGGAGATATTCGTGCTTAGGGCGAATATCTCCAAAAGTTGGTAATAGGAGATAGCGATGTTAGCGACTGTTTCCAGTCGCTAACATCTTGGCACGCCCACTTTGCATGTCATTAGTGATAAATATCACTGACATGCAAAGTGGGGCCCAAGATGGTCGCTATATCCTACTAGCTGTCGCTAACTGGTGTTAGCGACAGCTAGGTAATAGGGAGATAATTTAATCTCCGCTTTCTTGGCTTTTAAAGCCAAAAAAGCAGAGATAAACCCCTTTGATAATATGCCCCTAAGTCTTAACTCTAGGAGAACTCTGCTTCCCCTCCATGGGCATTATACAAGGGCGGATATCGAATTTGCCTGTTTGGAGGGTATGGAGGAATCCCATCTAGAGCGTTTCCCGACGGCATGTATGAGGACAAAAAGAAAAAAAAAATACATCCTCGTTATTGGAAGGGCTTGGGACATATATGTGGTTCTGAGTCACATCTAAGAAAAATCAAGCTTCACTCAAGCTTCGCTCGTGTTGTCTTTTTGATATCAGTCAGAACCCCTCAGTGACGAAACGTCCTTCTTTTTTCTCATTTACCCATCTATAATTATTTATATTTCGTATGGCTTGCACTGAGAGCCATATGGTGAATACCAAATGCTAAATCTGGTTATTCATTACTATGATGCAGAAACAGTGGGTAACAAACCTTGTATGAATTCACTTCAGCTACTGGTAATTACTTCTGTAGCATCCCAGTCCATTGATATTTTGCACACCAACCATACAAAATCAGTCTTTACGCTGCTCCAATGGGACTAGTCTAACCTGAACTGTCTGGCCAGGTCTTCCCTGAACCGGAACACAAGCAACACAGGAAGGGGTTCACCCTAGTTACGGCTCATCAGCCAGGTGTACCTTGGTTCCATTGACACAGTGTGCACAGGGACCATGTCTGGGCTGATCTGTCCCACTTAGGGTGACACACTAAAGTATACAAAAAAAAGAGATGGATGGAATGCTTCAATTAATCTCAGCCACTGGTTACCACTTGGGGCCACATCCTGGTCCAAACTGAGGTGCATGGTGTGCAAAATACGACTTTACAGAAAGAGCCAATTGCCAACATAGAGCCTAACAATTACCACTGCGCTGGCTCATGAGCCCTGAATAAAACAACTGCCATCAGTCACTGTGCAAAGAAGGTCCCACCTTTTTTTCTTGTTGTAACGCGATAGTAGAAACATCAACCATATTTCAGTTCCCCTCTGTCTTGTCTCATAGAGTTTTGTACGTCACCAATGCGCACCCCAGTCAGTGCTTAATTTGTAAAAACCTTAGTGCCGGGGCCCTCAACAGGAGGACACTAGAGCTTGCACCATCCGTTGCCCCTGGCAGCACTGCCAATGACAGCACCAACACACTGCTAATCATCACACTCTTAAAAGTGTGACAATTCATACTATTACAGGCCCCCAAAGCTACAATAATGACTTCGGAGGCATATACTAATAATTGGAAATTGAAATTGAAATAATAAACAGAAGTTGTTGTGCTCATACCTAAATTGGCAGACACCACTCCCATGTCGCAGACAGTCATAGGCCCCAGTGCTGGCAATAAAGTGCTGGTGCTGAGCACCAGAAAGCACCGGCACAAATTAAGCACTGACCCCACTGTGCTTGGTTGAGCACTAGACATGATTCGGCATCATTCTGTCAAGCTCCTTTTGGCTGGTGGCAGTTCCAAGGATGATCTGAAGAGTTCTGGTTTTAGACGTCCCAGAGCCGTGGGCTCAGGTTGATCCAGAGTCTGGAACCCTGAACTTCCAATGACCAGCCTCAGTGTTTTTGTACCTCTTGCAAGCTAGCTAGTAGATGCATATGAAAAAAAATTACACAATGGCAAAAGTCCACTGCACACGTATACTCCCTGCAGCATCTTGCCCGGACCCTGTTCCCAGACACATTTTCATACAATTTAATACAATTCACTTTAATGACGTCAGACAATTATTGCCAACGTAAAGACATGGCATGCATTGGCTATTATTGTACTTTCCATAGTATTGTTTTCAATTCCAAGGCAATTTTGAAGACCATGTTTTGGCACAGTAGGGCAGATTGACAATCCCCTTTCTCCACTTTTGTGTCACTTTTCCCATGTTAAAAGTGACGCAAAAAATGGTGCAAGGGGCTTGTAAATCTGCCCTAGTGTTTTTTGGGGTATTATGCATAGACGTATGTTGCTGCTCTCTCATGTTTCGGCAGGCCTTCCAAAATAATGCACACATTTTCTTTATACATTTTATTACCGAACACCTCATGTTCTTGCCAAATATTTTGCAATACGTGGTAATTGATAACATATCTCACACAGGGCCTGTTACTTTTTGGTTCTTTTGAAAAAGAAAGTGCATCAAAAGGTCCCAGGCATAGCTTTCCCCTCGCACCACCTGTGTGCCCTCAACAAGAAACAAAATATGCGGTTTAAAAAATCCCCAAAATATTCCAGCTATGCCATTTAGAAGGCAGACGCGCCTGCCATCCGCCCATCTGGCACTAATTTGTATTCATCTCAAGGACAGGCCAATTACAGCTTTGGTACTTGATGACTGCAAGACAAACTGTGCCACCATTCACTCCTTATTTATAGAGAGGAATATCTCTTGCTTTCCATTGGGGCAGCGGGTAGAGGCCGTGTAATATTACTAGTTTACTTTTTGAGCACGCGTTAATTAAAAGAACATAAATTCGGCTGAGATTGGATTTCTCAGAAAAATATTGACTGAGCTCAGAGAGATTACTTAGCATCATTTGCTATCCCAAACAAAACTTATGTGTTTGAGGTGGCACCTTAATTTACTTATGGCAACATCAATTGACTACAAATTATAACACCATATATTTACAAGCCCAATTGTTGGCGCGGCTTAATTTATTCTTTGCATTTTCTTACATTATGAAAAGATTACAGCAAACACTTAACAATGTCATAAATATATACGGCCAACACAAAACATAGTCAAGAATGATTTAACTCTCTTTCGCTCACATTTTTCAAACCAGATTTAGCACATGCAATGGTGGTTCTGATAGTTCTTTTACAGAACTTCAAATGCCAACCAAAAGATAATCTCTGGGGACATGTGATGATTTCTTTGTATCTACAATATCCCACCCAAAGTTGATTAGTTCTTAATTTCCATATGTGGATATGGTTCTCCAAACAAAAAGGAATGATCGACGCGTTTCGGCCTTTAGACTCAATTAAGGTCTCATCAGGACCAGAGAGAAAGTGATGAACAATTAATCCTCAATGTGCTTGGGTGTGTGTGTAATCTCGAGATGTTAAACCATCTCGACACTTGAAAGGTCTCTGGTGGGCAGGGCAGTTAGAAAAACGAGAGAACTCCACGTAGTCCTCTGTTATATCACATCTCTGTAAAGCACACTTTTATATAATTGAAAGACTCACGCCGGGAATGAAATCCACCGTGGAACGAGGAGAAAGACGTCCTTAGCGCCAACGCTAGCGCGAAGTGCCCGGATCGTGAATTCGTCAAACACCTCATGGTCCTTGCAAATATTTTGCAGTACCTTGTCCTTGATAACATATCTCACACATGGCTCTAAAACTAATTTGTTCTTTTGAAAAAGAAAGTGCATCAAAAGGTCCCAGGTATAGCTTCCCCTCGCACCACCTGTGTGCCCTCAACAAGAAGCAAACCCCTCAAAGTATTTCAGCTATGCCTGTAGTGTTGCGTGTAGAAATGAGACCAGGAAATTGGAAGAGTTTTCCAAGCATTGAATAATGCTTTATTTTCAAGCAATGAACCCTTGACTGAGAAAGACAGCAACCAGGCAAATAATGACTCAAAGGAGCCTCACATTCTAGAATTCCTTTCATGAGATAGAGAATCCAACAACACTATAGTTCCATGAAGTGGTATACAATAAAAAGAAACTGACTATTAGTAAAATGTTAAATGCCCTTACCGCAATGCCATGAAGAAGGCAAACGTGCATGCCATCTGCCCTTCTGGCACTCATTTGTATTCATCTCAAGGACAGGCCAAATACAGCTTTGGGTACTTGATGACTGCAAGACAAACTTTGCCACCATTCACTCCTTCTTTACAGAGAGGAATCACTCTTGCTTTCCACGGGGGCAGCGGGTAGAGGCAGAGTAATATTACTAGTTTACTTTTTACACATGCGTTAATTAGTAGAAAATAAATACTGCTGAAATTGCATTTGTGTCCTATAATAATTTTATTTTGCGGCCCGGACATTTTAAAATGCACGGAAGGATTTCATGATGAGGACTCTTACGATTATCCCATGATGAAAAGATGGAGGGGCCGATTCACAGAACTAACTTAAGACAACATCCTAAACTTACTACTTTTGGTATTCACAGAAGGTAGGATTTTCTCTTAAGTTTGTCTTAAGACAAACTTAAAACAGACTTAAGACAGACTTAAGTTAGGATTTTGTCTTAAGTTAGTTCTGTGAATTGGGCCCGGAATTAGGTCTTAAGGTACTTTGAGTTCATACTGGGGTATTCATTTTCATTTGACATGTTGCTAAAGGCCTCCTCCTGTGCAAGGCCACCTTGAGAAGTCCCTTCTGCAAACTATTTGCTGGAACACAACAAGCAGTGGCAAAGTCAATAGGTCTAGCTTTAGTACACTGACACATAGAAAATCATTGGCATGTGCAAATGACATTTTGCATGTGTTGAATCCGCAGATGCTGTTAAGCACATTAGAGCCAGACGCATTGGCTTTGCCAGTATGGCAGAAAAAGCAATACAAAGATTGGTTTATTTATAAAATACACATAGGAGATAAAGAACTGTAGGTGACAAACAGTGTTGTGATTCAGGGCCTGATTATGAGTCTGGCGGTGGCGCGGCAGTCTTGAGGCCGCAATATGATTTGTAAAACTGCTGGGGTCCCACCTAGCAGATTACGAGTTTCCTCTCCGCCACTGTTTTAATGGCAGTTCCTCCTCCATGGAAACCCTGGTGGAGAGGAAAAAAAGGGGGCCATGCAGTGCCCTTTGTTGCCTCTGGACCATGGAGTGCATGCAGTGGGGCACATGTTGTGTCCCCTGTGTGCATGCACTCCAGTACCTGCACAGCACGAACTGCAGCAGTCCATGCCATGCAGGTACTGCCTTTGACGGCTCCATTGCAGTGACTATTTAATAGGCACCAACTTAGGAACGCCAAAGAACCATCGACCAGTGACTAAAAAAGTCATAATCTGGCAGGCGTTACGCACACAGGTTTGGCGGTGCGGAAGTGGGGCGGCCGCATGGCAGTCCTGCACTGCCAAACTCGCAATCAGGCCCTCAGTGTTCTTTTCAGGTGTAAAAAGTTCCAGGTGAATTTCAATGGAAACACATCCTTGGAGGTTGAATGATACACTAATTAGCCAATAGCATTTAGGGAGAGGCTAATAGTCCTCTGGGTGGAGCCAGGGTCCATTCAATGTATATTTTACAAAATTGTTTACAATAGTCCAAGCCCCTGTTCATGATTCCCCCTCACTTCTTGCAGCCATAAGAACTGCTCAAAAATTTCTAATTCCTTCACCACTGTTTTTGATGAGCAGAAAGGTCATACATGCACTTTAAAGAAATCACCACATTCTGAGGACTTTTTCACTCAATGTCAACAGGGGCTCCCTCAACGGCACTCATTCTACAAGTGGGCTCTGATCTGGCCTACATGTGAGTGGACTAGTAACATGAGTGTATGAGAAGTGGTGCGGCTCAATGGAGCAATCCTCGACGCAGTCACTCATTTCAAGGGTTGCAGGCCCAACCGCCATGGTGTCACCCCGCAGTCTTGGAGAGCCGGGGACCCATGTAGTTGTAGCACCTGTCTGCTGCTGCCTGCAAGTTGTAGACCCAAGAGGAATCTGGAATTGGTAAGGGCAGGTGTTGGTGGAAGCACTCTGCATGGCCAGGATGGCAAGAGCACTGTGAGCCCGGCACAGGCAGTATGGACTACCCCATCCCGGGGTAGCTCAAATCAGGCAATGCTGGGGGGTGGATGGTGGTCCCAATAACAACATTACAATCGTGTCACACAACATGTCCGCCGAGACAACTGTTGTACCCAAAGTCACACCCCTACAGTGACTACACATGACAAGACACCACACCCTACAGTGACCCTACAGTGACCACACATGAGAAGACCTCACTGATGAAGTCAGTGAGGTGTGATGCCTTGGCGGACGTATGAAGTGACAGAACAGACACATTTTATTGGGTCTGAAGGAGATAAAAGAGAAAGAGTCCCAAGGGGAGATTTAGTAAGATGTTGTGCTGTGTTTGCATCACAAAAGTGACGCAAATCGACGCAAAATCTTTATTTCCCAATTTACTTCCCAGCGCAAAACTTGTTTATCCCTGTAAATAACGGAAAAGTAATGCAAAGCTTATGCGCTGGTTTGTATTACTTTGCACCATCGGGGCATACAAAGGGTGGTTCATGGGCGTTTCCATGCAACCACCCAAGGTTTCTCACGCTAAACTCAATTGACTAAATAAAGTAGATTGGGGTTAGAATGATAAAACTGCGCCGTTTTTAACTAGGTGCAAGGAAGGAGGAATGCTTTCATTACTCCTTTCTTTTCTGACTTTCTACGTGTCTTGCACTGTACAGCACACATACAAAGTGGGAAAATGGTTACAGTGATTCTGTGCATAGTATTTTGTACTGGAAGGGTTCCTTCCAGTACAAAACCTATGCTAGATTCAATGAAACACCCTTGTACCATGGCGCAAAGGTGTCTCCATGGCGCACGGCAGCTGATTTCAGAGCTGGTACAGCGCAGCATTTGCGGTTGCTGCAGTGCTCCACGTGAAAAAATAGTAAATCTACCCACCAGTCTCCAGAATTAACTACTGTGTTACTCACCAGAGACCAATGCCACAAACTAACCAACGTCAAGCTACCAATCATAACCAAATAAAGGAAAGTCCAATGAAGGTGCCCAGGAAGGATGCCCAGTTAAAGGAAGTGCAGTGGTGCCATCCAAATGGTACAAAGTGCTATACAAACGTGGATAAAATAACTCACCACCTGTAATTGGTTAATCTTTGCAAGAATTGTACTAAAATAAGGGCTTTAAACTGATTGAGAATTATAAAATGATGTTTACATTCCCGTTTAAAACTGTCAGAAGGTATGCAGTGCATAGTAATTCCACAGGGTGCAAGTAAGTGTAAGCAAGAATTTAAGATAAGTTGAAGTATTCATTTCATTCTGGAAGAAAACACTTTATCTGTGAAAATACTTTTTTTGTAAAGACTAATTAGAAAATCAGAAATCCAATGTGTTCCACAGTCTCCAGATTCTTACATTCAAATCTACAGGTCATCTTATTGTTTTAAGGATCTTTAATGCTTTTAGAACCCGTAAAATTGGGGTGCATAAAAGCCATCTTGGCAGGAAGGCATAAATTATGCAAATATCTCCATACAGTTTACTCAGACTACAATGGAGCCATATGCAATGAAAATGAATTACATTTAAATGTAATGTTTCTTTTTAAACTATGGGGCATGCTTACAAGAAATTAGCATAGGGCAACACTGCAAGGCTTCTTGCTGCGCCGCCCTATAGTATCCAATCAGCCGCGTCGGAGCACTATACGTCACTGCACTCTACGCCACACAATTCTACTCAGCACCACTGTACTCCTTGCCACTGTTCTCTACACCACTCTACTCTGCACCGACCACTCTATGACACTGCACTCTTTACCACTTTACTATACACCACTGCACTCTACAACAATCTACTCTGCAGCACTACACTCTCTACCACTGAACTCTATGCCCCTCTATGCCAATGCACTCTATGCCGCTACACTTTAAATCACTAAACTCTACATCACCCCATTCTACACCACTGCACTCCACCCTCCACCCTCCACTCTACTCTGCACCACTCCACTCTATGCCACTTCACTCTATGCCACTCTACTCTGCCACACTGCAGTCTCCGCCACTGCAGTCTACTCTGCTTCACTCTCTGGCACTCTACTCCACTCTACACCAATGCACTGTGTGCCACAACATTCTACGCCACTCTACTTTGCATTTCTCCCCTCTAAGCCTCTGCACTCTATGCTAGTCCACTCTAATCTATTTTACACCACTGCAATCCACAACACTGATTCTATGACACTACACTGTAGTCAGAAACAATTTACTCTAATTATTTTATTTATTTATTTATGAAACTTATTAAGCGCACAGCTACCCCCAACGGGGGTGTCCCGGCGCTGAGGACAGCAGCGACAAAGAACCTAGAAGTTAGTAGCTGGAGAACAGCCATGTCTTCAGTTTACATCTGAACTGAGATTCTGCTTCAATCAGTCGAAGACTTAGTGGAAGGGAATTCCATAGTTTTACTGTGACCACCGCAAAAGCTCTGCCTCCTTTTCTGGATCGATGAAACCGGAGGGGGTAGGGGGGTGGAGGGGTGGAGCAGGAGATGGAGGTGGTTGGATCTGAGTGCTCGCGATGAGTACACTAGCTTCAACCGCCGTCTAAGATACCCTGGACCCTTCCCGTTCAGAGCCCTGAAAGTAAGAACCAGGGCTTTAAACTGGATGTGAGCGGATATCAGGAGCCAGTGAAGGTTCTTATAGTGGGGTGAGATAGAATGCTCCTGTACTCTACGCCACTCTATTCCACTCTGTGCCATTCTACTCTACGCCACTCCACAACACTGCAATCTACCATGCTCAACTCAATTCATATTCTAACCTGCTGCACCACTGCACTCAATGCCAATGCACTCTACTTTTCTTTATACAAAACAACACACTCTTCTCCAATGCACTCTACCCCAATCTTCTCTGCACCACTGTACTGTATGCCACTATACTTTGCAACACTAATATACACCACTGCACTCTATGCTACTCAACGCCATTGCACTCTGTTACTTTACTCTGCATCACTCTGCGCCACTGCACTCTACACCAATGCACTCTACTCCACTGCACTCTTCACCATTAAACTCTGTGCTACTCTACTCTGCATCACTGTACTCTATGCCCCTGCGCTCTACTCTGCACCATTCTACTCTACACCATTCTACTGCATTTTATGTCAATGCACTCTATGTCAATGCCCTCTACGCCACTACTCTCTATGTCATTCTAATCAACTAGGCACCACTGCACTCTCTGACTTTGCCCCCTACACCACTTCACTGTATGCCTCCCTACTGTACTCTGCACCACTATGCCAGCGCACTCTACCCTACTCTACTATGCACTACTGCACTCTTAGACACTGCGCCCTACACCACTCCAGTCTAAGCCACTCCACTCTACACCACTCCATTCCATTCCACACCATTCCACTCTGCAACACTGCACTCTATGCCATTGCACTATTCACTATTGCACTTTACATCACTACTCTATGCCACTGTACTTTACGGTACACCAAACCACGCTACAACACTTCGCTCTACTCTGCAACAGTTTACTCTATGCCACTGCACTCTACGCTACTCTACTCCACTCTGTGCCACTCCACTTTACCCCACTACACTCTACGCCACTCTACTCTACTCTGCACCACTCTACTCTAATCCACAGTCCTCTATGCCACTATTCCATCTCTCTGCACCTTACCCTGCATCACTCCACTCTACCCTGCACCACTCCACTCTACGCCACTTCCCTTTACTCTAAAACAATCTACTCTATGCCACTGCAATCTGTGCTACTGCGTTCTCTGCCACTCTACTCCACTCAGCACCACTGCACTCTACGATGTGCCACTCTATGCCATTCTACACTACTTTGCACCACTCTAGTCGCACCGCTGTGCTCTATGCCACTCTACTCTAAGCCGCTGCAATGCACTCAATACCACTGTACTCAAAACCAATGCACTCTACGCCACTACACTCTACGCCATCTACCCTATTCCATTGCACTCTACGTCACTGCACTCTATGCCACTCTATTCTTCTCTGCACCAGTGCACTCAAAGCCACTTCTCTCTGCACCACTCTACTCTGCAACACTGCACCCTACGCCACTGCACTCTACGCCACTCTACTCTACAAGACTGCAAGCTCCACCATTGAACTCAACACCACTCTACTCTGCACCAGAGCACTCTATGTCACTGCATGCTATGCCACTGCACACTACGCCACTCTACACCAGGGCGCTCTATGTCACTGCCACTCTATTCTACTCTGCACAACTGTACACTATGCCACTGTTCTCTGAACCACTCTACTCTGCACCACTCTACTCTATGCCAATGCACGTTATGCCACTGTGCTCTATGCCACTGTACTGTACTCTGCACCACTCATCTCTACTCCACTCTACTGTATTCTACACCACTATACTCTGCACCACTACATTCTGCATTACTCCATGCCACTCTAATCTGTTCTGCACACTGCACCCCATGCCACTGTGCTCTACACCACTCTATGCCACTGCACTCTATACCACTCTATTTTACATCTCTGCACCTTACCCTTCACTACTCCATTCTACCCTGCACCACTCCACTCTACGCCACTTCACTCTACTCTGCACCACTCTACTCTATGCCAATGCACTCTATGCCACTGCGCTCTATGACACTGCACTCTACTCTGCACTACTCAACTCTACCCCACTCTACATATTCTTTGCCAATGCACTCTACGCCACTATGCTCTGCACCATAACACTGCATCACTCCTCGCCACTCTAATCTATTCTGCACACTGCACCACACACCACTGCACTCTACACCACTGTACTCTATATCTCTGGACTTTACCCTGCACCACTCCAATCTATGCTTCTTCACTCTACTCTGAAACAATCTACTCTATGCCACTGCACTCTTTGCAACTGCAATCTACTCTGCACCACTCTCCTCTATGCCACTGCACTTCACGCCACTCTACTATACGTCACTGCAGTCTACGTCAATTCACTCTACACTGCTTAGCTTAAAACCAATACATTCTACGCTACTGCACTCTATGCCAATCTACTTTGCCCATTCCATTTTATGCTACTTCACTCAAGGTCAATGTAATCTACTCTATGACACTACAGTCTACGACGCTCCACTCTATGATGCTCCACTCTGTGATGCCCTACTATATTAACTTCTACTCCACCTACTTCACTCTGTGCCACTATAGAACACAACTCCACTCTACGACGCCCTACCCAACTCCCTCTATGCCACTCCATGCCACTTTATTCTACTCTCTTCTACGATACACTACTCCACTCTGCTCCACTCTACTACTCCAGTCTACGCCACTCCAATCTACTCCACAACACTCCACATTACACTTTACTCCACTTTATGTCATTACACTCTCCTACACTACTCAACTCTATGCCACTCCACTCTCCAACAATCTACTCTGCTCTACGTTGAAACCACCGCAATGGAGCGCACACCGCTAGCCCCTCCTCCGGATCGCCCCTCGGGATTCTGGTACTTGTAGTTCAATAGTGGATCACCCAAGTGGGTGCAAGTCGGTACTTGTTGGACTGATGAATCTCTAGACCCGATACATGTCCCGGGTTTTTGGGTATCGCCCGAGACATGGCTCAGGTTTCGGGATAACTTCCCTCATCAGTAGAGAAATGGTTAGGGGTGGAGGAGAAGGCCGCCAAACAACCGTCAATGGCCTCGATGCCTGAACCGGCACGCAGGGCAGCATCCAGGAGCCCGTCGGCTCAAAGCTCAAGGGAGCCAATTAATTGAAACCACCGCAATGGAGCGCACACCGCTAGCCCCTCCTCCGGATCGCCCCTCGGGATTCTGGTACTTGTAGTTTAATAGTGGATCACCCAGGTGGGTGCAAGTCGGTACTTGTTGGACTGATGAATCTCTAGACCCGATACATGTCCCGGGTTTTTGGGTATCGCCCGAGACATGGCTCGGGTTTCGGGATAACTTCCCTCATCAGTAGAGAAATGGTTAGGGGTGGAGGAGAAGGCCGCCAAACAACCGTCAATGGCCTCGATGCCCGAACCGGCACGCAGGGCAGCATCCAGGAGCCCGTCGGCTCAAAGCTCAAGGGAGCCAATTAATTGAAACCACCGCAATGGAGCGCACACCGCTAGCCCCTCCTCCGGATCGCCCCTCGGGATTCTGGTACTTGTAGTTCAATAGTGGATCACCCAGGTGGGTGCAAGTCGGTACTTGTTGGACTGATGAATCTCTAGACCCGATACATGTCCCGGGTTTTTGGGTATCGCCCGAGACATGGCTCGGGTTTCGGGATAACTTCCCTCATCAGTAGAGAAATGGTTAGGGGTGGAGGAGAAGGCCGCCAAACAACCGTCAATGGCCTCGATGCCCGAACCGGCACGCAGGGCAGCATCCAGGAGCCCGTCGGCTCAAAGCTCAAGGGAGCCAATTAATTGAAACCACCGCAATGGAGCGCACACCGCTAGCCCCTCCTCCGGATCGCCCCTCGGGATTCTGGTACTTGTAGTTCAATAGTGGATCACCCAGGTGGGTGCAAGTCGGTACTTGTTGGACTGATGAATCTCTAGACCCGATACATGTCCCGGGTTTTTGGGTATCGCCCGAGACATGGCTCGGGTTTCGGGATAACTTCCCTCATCAGTAGAGAAATGGTTAGGGGTGGAGGAGAAGGCCGCCAAACAACCGTCAATGGCCTCGATGCCCGAACCGGCACGCAGGGCAGCATCCAGGAGCCCGTCGGCTCAAAGCTCAAGGGAGCCAATTAATTGAAACCACCGCAATGGAGCGCACACCGCTAGCCCCTCCTCCGGATCGCCCCTCGGGATTCTGGTACTTGTAGTTCAATAGTGGATCACCCAGGTGGGTGCAAGTCGGTACTTGTTGGACTGATGAATCTCTAGACCCGATACATGTCCCGGGTTTTTGGGTATCGCCCGAGACATGGCTCGGGTTTCGGGATAACTTCCCTCATCAGTAGAGAAATGGTTAGGGGTGGAGGAGAAGGCCGCCAAACAACCGTCAATGGCCTCGATGCCCGAACCGGCACGCAGGGCAGCATCCAGGAGTACCGACTTGCACCCACCTGGGTGATCCACTACTGAACTACAAGTACCAGAATCCCGAGGGGCGATCCGGAGGAGGGGCTAGCGGTGTGCGCTCCATTGCGGTGGTTTTTACTAATTGGCTCCCTTGAGCTTTGAGCCGACGGGCTCCTGGATGCTGCCCTGCGTGCCGGTTCGGGCATCGAGGCCATTGACTGTTGTTTGGCGGCCTTCTCCTCCACCCCTAAACCATTTTCTCTACTGATGAGGGAAGTTATCCCGAAACCCGAGCCATGTCTCGGGCGATACCCAAAAACCCGGGACATGTATCGGGTCTAGAGATTCATCAGTCCAACAAGTACCGACTTGCACCCACCTGGGTGATCCACTACTGAACTACAAGTACCAGAATCCCGAGGGGCGATCCGGAGGAGGGGCTAGCGGTGTGCGCTCCATTGCGGTGGTTTTTACTAATTGGCTCCCTTGAGCTTTGAGCCGACGGGCTCCTGGATGCTGCCCTGCGTGCCGGTTCGGGCATCGAGGCCATTGACTGTTGTTTGGCGGCCTTCTCCTCCACCCCTAAACCATTTTCTCTACTGATGAGGGAAGTTATCCCGAAACCCGAGCCATGTCTCGGGCGATACCCAAAAACCCGGGACATGTATCGGGTCTAGAGATTCATCAGTCCAACAAGTACCGACTTGCACCCACCTGGGTGATCCACTACTGAACTACAAGTACCAGAATCCCGAGGGGCGATCCGGAGGAGGGGCTAGCGGTGTGCGCTCCATTGCGGTGGTTTTTACTAATTGGCTCCCTTGAGCTTTGAGCCGAAGGGCTCCTGGATGCTGCCCTGCGTGCCGGTTCGGGCATCGAGGCCATTGACTGTTGTTTGGCGGCCTTCTCCTCCACCCCTAAACCATTTTCTCTACTGATGAGGGAAGTTATCCCGAAACCCGAGCCATGTCTCGGGCGATACCCAAAAACCCGGGACATGTATCGGGTCTAGAGATTCATCAGTCCAACAAGTACCGACTTGCACCCACCTGGGTGATCCACTACTGAACTACAAGTACCAGAATCCCGAGGGGCGATCCGGAGGAGGGGCTAGCGGTGTGCGCTCCATTGCGGTGGTTTTTACTAATTGGCTCCCTTGAGCTTTGAGCCGACGGGCTCCTGGATGCTGCCCTGTGTGCCGGTTCGGGCATCGAGGCCATTGACTGTTGTTTGGCGGCCTTCTCCTCCACCCCTAAACCATTTTCTCTACTGATGAGGGAAGTTATCCCGAAACCCGAGCCATGTCTCGGGCGATACCCAAAAACCCGGGACATGTATCGGGTCTAGAGATTCATCAGTCCAACAAGTACCGACTTGCACCCACCTGGGTGATCCACTACTGAACTACAAGTACCAGAATCCCGAGGGGCGATCCGGAGGAGGGGCTAGCGGTGTGCGCTCCATTGCGGTGGTTTTTACTAATTGGCTCCCTTGAGCTTTGAGCCGACAGGCTCCTGGATGCTGCCCTGCGTGCCGGTTCGGGCATCGAGGCCATTGACTGTTGTTTGGCGGCCTTCTCCTCCACCCCTAAACCATTTTCTCTACTGATGAGGGAAGTTATCCCGAAACCCGAGCCATGTCTCGGGCGATACCCAAAAACCCGGGACATGTATCGGGTCTAGAGATTCATCAGTCCAACAAGTACCGACTTGCACCCACCTGGGTGATCCACTACTGAACTACAAGTACCAGAATCCCGAGGGGCGATCCGGAGGAGGGGCTAGCGGTGTGCGCTCCATTGCGGTGGTTTTTACTAATTGGCTCCCTTGAGCTTTGAGCCGACGGGCTCCTGGATGCTGCCCTGCGTGCCGGTTCGGGCATCGAGGCCATTGACTGTTGTTTGGCGGCCTTCTCCTCCACCCCTAAACCATTTTCTCTACTGATGAGGGAAGTTATCCCGAAACCCGAGCCATGTCTCGGGCGATACCCAAAAACCCGGGACATGTATCGGGTCTAGAGATTCATCAGTCCAACAAGTACCGACTTGCACCCACCTGGGTGATCCACTACTGAACTACAAGTACCAGAATCCCGAGGGGCGATCCGGAGGAGGGGCTAGCGGTGTGCGCTCCATTGCGGTGGTTTTTACTAATTGGCTCCCTTGAGCTTTGAGCCGACGGGCTCCTGGATGCTGCCCTGCGTGCCGGTTCGGGCATCGAGGCCATTGACTGTTGTTTGGCGGCCTTCTCCTCCACCCCTAAACCATTTTCTCTACTGATGAGGGAAGTTATCCCGAAACCCGAGTAATGTCTCGGGCGATACCCAAAAACCCGGGACATGTATCGGGTCTAGAGATTCATCAGTCCAACAAGTACCGACTTGCACCCACCTGGGTGATCCACTACTGAACTACAAGTACCAGAATCCCGAGGGGCGATCCGGAGGAGGGGCTAGCGGTGTGCGCTCCATTGCGGTGGTTTTTACTAATTGGCTCCCTTGAGCTTTGAGCCGACGGGCTCCTGTATGCTGCCCTGCGTGCCGGTTAGGGCATCGAGGCCATTGACTGTTGTTTGGCGGCCTTCTCCTCCACCCCTAAACCATTTTCTCTACTGATGAGGGAAGTTATCCCGAAACCCGAGCCATGTCTCGGGCGATACCCAAAAACCCGGGACATGTGTCGGGTCTAGAGATTCATCAGTCCAACAAGTACCGACTTGCACCCACCTGGGTGATCCACTACTGAACTACAAGTACCAGAATCCCGAGGGGCGATCCGGAGGAGGGGCTAGCGGTGTGCGCTCCATTGCGGTGGTTTTTACTAATTGGCTCCCTTGAGCTTTGAGCCGACGGGCTCCTGGATGCTGCCCTGCGTGCCGGTTCGGGCATCGAGGCCATTGACTGTTGTTTGGCGGCCTTCTCCTCCACCCCTAAACCATTTTCTCTACTGATGAGGGAAGTTATCCCGAAACCCGAGCCATGTCTCGGACGATACCCAAAAACCCGGGACATGTATCGGGTCTAGAGATTCATCAGTCCAACAAGTACCGACTTGCACCCACCTGGGTGATCCACTACTGAACTACAAGTACCAGAATCCCGAGGGGCGATCCGGAGGAGGGGCTAGCGGTGTGCGCTCCATTGCGGTGGTTTTTACTAATTGGCTCCCTTGAGCTTTGAGCCGACGGGCTCCTGGATGCTGCCCTGCGTGCCGGTTCGGGCATCGAGGCCATTGACTGTTGTTTGGCGGCCTTCTCCTCCACCCCTAAACCATTTTCTCTACTGATGAGGGAAGTTATCCCGAAACCCGAGCCATGTCTCGGGCGATACCCAAAAACCCGGGACATGTATCGGGTCTAGAGATTCATCAGTCCAACAAGTACCGACTTGCACCCACCTGGGTGATCCACTACTGAACTACAAGTACCAGAATCCCGAGGGGCGATCCGGAGGAGGGGCTAGCGGTGTGCGCTCCATTGCGGTGGTTTTTACTAATTGGCTCCCTTGAGCTTTGAGCCGACGGGCTCCTGGATGCTGCCCTGCGTGCCGGTTCGGGCATCGAGGCCATTGACTGTTGTTTGGCGGCCTTCTCCGCCACCCCTAAACCATTTTCTCTACTGATGAGGGAAGTTATCCCGAAACCCGAGCCATGTCTCGGGCGATACCCAAAAACCCGGGACATGTATCGGGTCTAGAGATTCATCAGTCCAACAAGTACCGACTTGCACCCACCTGGGTGATCCACTACTGAACTACAAGTACCAGAATCCCGAGGGGCGATCCGGAGGAGGGGCTAGCGGTGTGCGCTCCATTGCGGTGGTTTTTACTAATTGGCTCCCTTGAGCTTTGAGCCGACGGGCTCCTGGATGCTGCCCTGCGTGCCGGTTCGGGCATCGATGCCATTGACTGTTGTTTGGCGGCCTTCTCCTCCACCCCTAAACCATTTTCTCTACTGATGAGGGAAGTTATCCCGAAACCCGAGCCATGTCTCGGGCGATACCCAAAAACCCGGGACATGTATCGGGTCTAGAGATTCATCAGTCCAACAAGTACCGACTTGCACCCACCTGGGTGATCCACTACTGAACTACAAGTACCAGAATCCCGAGGGGCGATCCGGAGGAGGAGCTAGCGGTGTGCGCTCCATTGCGGTGGTTTTTACTAATTGGCTCCCTTGAGCTTTGAGCCGACGGGCTCCTGGATGCTGCCCTGCGTGCCGGTTCGGGCATCGAGGCCATTGACTGTTGTTTGGCGGCCTTCTCCTCCACCCCTAAACCATTTTCTCTACTGATGAGGGAAGTTATCCCGAAACCCGAGCCATGTCTCGGGCGATACCCAAAAACCCGGGACATGTATCGGGTCTAGAGATTCATCAGTCCAACAAGTACCGACTTGCACCCACCTGCGTGATCCACTACTGAACTACAAGTACCAGAATCCCGAGGGGCGATCCGGAGGAGGGGCTAGCGGTGTGCGCTCCATTGCGGTGGTTTTTACTAATTGGCTCCCTTGAGCTTTGAGGCGACGGGCTCCTGGATGCTGCCCTGCGTGCCAGTTCGGGCATCGAGGCCATTGACTGTTGTTTGGCGGCCTTCTCCTCCACCCCTAAACCATTTTCTCTACTGATGAGGGAAGTTATCCCGAAACCCGAGCCATGTCTCGGGCGATACCCAAAAACCCGGGACATGTATCGGGTCTAGAGATTCATCAGTCCAACAAGTACCGACTTGCACCCACCTGGGTGATCCACTACTGAACTACAAGTACCAGAATCCCGAGGGGCGATCCGGAGGAGGGGCTAGCGGTGTGCGCTCCATTGCGGTGGTTTTTACTCTGCTCTACGTCACTCTACTCTACAACACTCTGCTCCACTCTATGAAACACCTTCGCCACTCCACTGTTCTCTACACCACTCCACAAAACTCTATGCCACTCTACTCCACTCGATGCCCTTCCACTCTACGACACTCGACTCACTCTACAACACTGTGCATTGCTCCATTTCACTCTATGCCACTACCCGCCACACCACTCAACTCTGTTCTACATCACTCCGTAAAACTCCACTCTACTCCCTTTTTATGAGGTTCCACTCCCGCCACTCTCCTTTACCTCATTAGCCTTTAGCCATGCTGAACAGCAGCCACACTTGTGTACAACCTGGCTGAAACATATTGGCTCTAGAACAGGGGAGACCTATTGGCTTTGGCAATGCTTGTTTAAAATGCCACAGTCCTTTGCAAAAGGGGTCTTTAAATGCCCTTTCCCGTCAGTACATCCTTTACTGGGGATCATTTTAGCTCCCCCAACAAGCAAGGTCCAAGACAGCATAAAGCACTATACAAATAAATAAATAAATAAAAGCTAGAAGTTTTTTAATTTCTAATATTAGATCTGACCAATCTAAAAAATCATATTCTCGACAGAACTAAATTAATATTCTTTATGTATGCCTAATAGCTATTATGCGGTTACACCCAAAGAAAAGAAAGGCTTTTTTTTGCCACGGTCAAATGGGATATTCTTGCCCTCGGGCGGTGTCATTTCCACTCTCTTGTCTCTCCCATTTAAATGTATACAGTATTTATGAGTTATGGATCTTTCAGAGGGGGTGGAGGACCCTGAATCCCTGGTGGCTGGAAGTATGGCCCCGATCTATCACGCCTGTTTATTTAACACGTTTATTTAGCGCTGCGTGCCATGGGGAAACCGCTATTTTTCCCCTGTCTAGTCCCAGGTGGACAGGGCCTGGGGCGAGACATTTTGCCGAATTAAAGCTGGCACAATAATATTTCGTCTCTCCTCCTCCTTGCAGAGGTAAAATTGTCTGTTTCCAGCAGCACCCATCGTGTACTCCCTAATGGTGGCAGCCTTGGACATCACAGACCCATATATAACCCATACGTTTTGTTTGTTATTAAGGTTCTTCAGTGACTCGGACCATATGTATCAAAAAAAAGTTTTGCGATTCTCAAATTGCGATTTTCAGCGAATCGCAAAATGCAATGTATGTAGGATTTGCTAAGAATTTTGAGAAACCTACATATTCCTTATTTGCGAATCGCAAATTGAGATTCGCAAATGAGGAATACCTTCCCATTCATTCCCATGGCTAGGAGGCCTATAGGAATGAATGGGAAGACATTCTCAATTTGCGATTACCAATTAGAGAATCGCAAATTGAGAATGCAATTTCAAGGTTGCAAGGGTGCCAAAAGGTCACCCTGTTGCACCCCTGAAATTTTCATGTGTGCACATTTTGCACACATACATGCCCTAAGAGCATGTATGTGCGACCTATGGCGCTTTTAAAAACTTCAAAAAGGGCCTGTTTAAAGAAAATTGCACATTGCCACCAACTTGAAGTTGGTGGTAATTTGCAATTCCTTGAGGCCAAATAGCAAATTTTTGGTGCTTCCAGAATTGCACTTAAAGGAATCGCAATTTGCAATTCCTTAATTGCATTTACAAAATAGAAAATCGCAAATTTTGCAATTCTCTATTTTGCAATGGCCTTTTGGGATGATACATCCCAAAAGGCTTTTTCCAATTCGCAAACGGCCTGATTCTGAGTATCTGCCCTTTGGAAACAGTAAACAAGGCTTGATACATATGGCCCTCAATGTCCGATCAGAAAAAAGTTCATATTTATTTGTTTGCTTATCTGCTGGGATTGATGTCTAGCGCCCAATCACTGATGCCTTCCAGCAACTGCACAAGGCTGAGAAACACTTCTCTTTACATGTTGGTGCCACAGTGCTGCTTACTGGTGATTTAATAGAAAAACTTGAAAGGAAGGGGTTACATCTGAGCAGGGAGATGGAAGTTCATATAGCAAAGTCTGCAAACCATGTTTAAAAGGCAGCCCTTAATTTCCTTATTACAGGCGACTTGTAAGGTCTGTACTCACTTGTGATAAACAAATGAGGTAGTTGCACTGTACACTTAAGTTCTGACATCACACTGCTTGGTGCCACGGCCAGCAAGCATAATTAAAGCTGCGGTTTAAACAAGGAAAACAGGAATTGTTATTGTTTTCCATCCAATAATAGGTCATTAGAGAAAAGACAGAGGGGCATATTATCAAGGGGGTTTATCTCCGCTTTTTTGACTTTAAAAGCCAAGAAAGCGGAGATAAAATTATCTCCCTATTACCTAACTGTCGCTAACACCAGTTAGCGACAGCTAGTAGGAGATAGCGACCATCTTGGGCCCCACTTTGCATGTCAGTGATATTTATCACTAATGAAATGCAAAGTGGGCGTGCCAAGATGTTAGCGACTGGAAACAGTCGCTAACATCGCTATCTCCTATTACCAACTTTTGGAGATATTCGCGCTAAGCGCGAATATCTCCAAAAGCTAACACCTGCCCTGAGCAGTTCTTAGCCATGTTATCCAATGGGAGGTAGATAACATGGCTAAGAGCATTAGCTCGGTAATGCACGAATATCGCTGACTTTTCAGCGATATTCATGCATTGCGGCCGTTTTTTATCGCATTTGCGATAAACCTTGGTAATACCAAGGTTTATCTGCGATAAAAATCGCCGCAGCTCAGCGGTAAATTTTTGTCTCTATTGCTTGGTAATATGCCCCAGAATCTCTGTGTGTTTCTATTTGGTTTGCGCCACAGCATTTTCAACCAGAGTTACATTAAACCGATTCAAGTATATTTGTTCAAAACATACTAACTGCTTTTTGGTGCGTTTAATTTTGCAGTACAGATCCTACTTTTATTCTTCTTGTCTGCAATGAACTTGAAAGAGAAGGACATTGAGCATTTCAAGGGTTTATGGGAAGGGTGATTGTGTGACCATATATTATAAGAAATAAAATACTCTCTCCCGTACATTAAAAGGATATTGTAAATCACCTCAGAGGTGCTTAATCTCATAAAGGATGTCGGTCAACTGCATTCTTACATATATGGTCACAGAATTCCTCAGTGAGTTGCAATATCCTTATCATGTATGGCAGAGGGTAATTTATCCCATATATCACATGATTGTTAATCAAAATCTGAATTTGCTTTGCATTTTGAAGTTTGTCAGACATGGCCTGAAGCTCATATGCTAACTTTTCAAAGCTGTGATGAGGATCATTTTTCTTTTAGGAGGTTCACAGAAAGAAAATTGAGCATTGTATTGAAAAATGTGAGCAAGACAGGAGTGGACCTTGCTAGTCTGTTAACTAGGTGTGCATGGATGTATAGTTTTGTGACAAAGTGCACAGTTATTCGCCTTCACATGAGGCTAGGTTTCTTATCACCCAGTTGTATATCAGCCCCCAGCTGGACTTCCAGCTGCTGGAAGTGTGTTTTCCTCCTGTCACTCATGGCTGCCATCAGGGAAAGCCAATGGTCACTGCGAGTCAAGCCTTGTTCTCCCCTAGCCCAGCTGGCAGACACAGCACCCTGGCATTGCAGGGTTCGGGAGCCCAGGCAGGGATTGAACTCAAGTACATAAGGGGCTCACCATCACAGATTACCTGTTGCTGGTACTCTCCTATTAAAAGTATTGATCAGTGCTGAGAAGTGCAGGTCCTCACCCTTTAAAATTAAAGAAGTTTAATTACTAGTTACCTTCCAGTACCTGCCCATTTACAACACTGGAGGAAGGATACAGCTCATCAGCACACGGTAATCCCAGCGTGGTAGCTTTAATCCGTGAGATTCGTGTGTGGCGAATCTCCAATTTTCCGACTACAGAAAGCAGTAGGCTGCAGGGTGTAGGGGTGAGATGACCAAAGTTTGGAGTGGACTACTTCCATGAGAAAGCGGGTGAGTACACGTTTGAAATAGGCAGGACTCTTTCTAGAATGATACATGAGCAAACAAAAATGGGTACGGCAGGTAATTGCCACTGGTAAGAATATATATAGGCATTCATCCCATCACCTTTTGGGTGTACGACTGCCAGTAGTATGCCTGGAAACCTGATGCTGGTTCAGCTTTCCAAGCCTCTGCTGTCAAAGTGAATTCCAACATGAAGCAAATTTACACCAAGATCTATGGGCGCAGATTGACTCTTTTTTTTTAGCTAAATCATCAAGAAGGGAGGGAGAAGGAAGGTGTGATCCGTTCAGCTTCCTTGAACTCAATATGCAAAAAATCATGGGGCATATTACCAAGCAATAGCGATAATTATCGCTATTGCTTGGTTAGCGGGAAAAAAATATCGCCGAGCACCGAGGATTTTTACCGCTGAGATACCTTGATATTATCAAGGTTTATCTCAAAAGCGGTAAAAATCCTGCGAAATGCATGAATATCGCGGAAAAATCTGCGATATTCATGCATTATCGTGACAATGCTCTTAGCCATGTTATCCACCTTCCATTGGATAACATGGCTAAGAACTGCTTTTATCAGGCGTTAGCTTTTGGAGATATTCGCGCTTAGCGCGAATATTTCCAAAAGTTGTTAATAGGAGTTAGAGATGTTAGCGACTGTTTTCAGTCGCTAACATCTTGGCACGCCCACTTTGCATGTCATTAGCGATAATTATCGCTGACAGGCAAAGTGGGCCCCTAAATGCCCGCTATCGCCTACAAGCTGTCGCTAACTGGTGTTAGCGACATCTTGGTAATAGGGCGATAACATTATCGACGCATTAACGGGAAAAAGGCCCGCTAATGCGGCGATTATGCCCTTGGTAATATGCCCCCATGTTTCCAGTCCTCACCTTTAACAAATAATTGTATCTAGTGACTGACGGACACATGCAGCAAGCTTGCTTTGCAAAATAGATGTGGGTACACCAATAAATTAATGGGGTGAGCTGAGACAGAGTGGCGCAAAGTGTCTGCGTTAGCTCTAAGAGTCTGTGCATGAGCCAAGTCATGAAAACGTTTGGAATGTATGTCGAGCAACAAATATAATGTAAAAATATGGCACAGTTGCTTCAAAGTTCTAAAAAGTGTAATTCTTTGACAGGCAGAAGCATTTTAACATAGTACATCATATTTCATCATAGCATAGATAAACATTTATTAAAACATGAACATAGAATGATGAATGGCTCGCCCACTCCCCAACGACACTGCCATTAGTGTAGTAAGGGGGAAGCCAGTATTCATATGAATCCTAATCATGGCCTAGGCTTTAATTATAGATGGAACATCATTAAAGTCTATGACACCAAACATAAGAGGTGCTTGTAGAGTGCAGATCCTGAACTCAAGTATTTACAAGTGCACTCCTATGGGATAATAAAGAAAACAGAGATTCCGTAATATAAAATGTGTGCCTAAGATCACAGAATTTGGACAAGCAGGGAGGCCAGTATTGATTCCAGGTTACCTGATTTCACATTTTGACATTTAGCCACCAAATGGGTATCTCCGTCTGTTTCTTTCTCTCCTGTTTTACATCAAATGTTATTGTTTTTTTTTGTTTATTCTTGGAGTTCAATGAGAAGAACCAACACAGACATAGTAAACCCAGAACAGGTTCCCCAAAGTGAAGTACAATGCCAAGAATTAATTTATTTGGGGATCACATACCAAACAGCCCCCCCCCCCCCGCCTAAGCAACGCCTCTGGGTAATCATCTTGTTTTAGAGCTGCATCCTCATAGACCTGCGTAGCTGTGGAAATGCTCTAGTGACAGGGCTTGGCCCATTTTTTTGCAACTTGCTCAAATAATTTTATAAAAGATTATAAAAAGTATGCAAAGTTGTTATCCCTTAAGGTTTGCAACTTCTCACAACTAAGTGAAACAAAGAGCTTTGAAAGGGATTCTGTGCTTGACAGCAAGCCAGTATAGTCCCCTGACACACTTAGAAATGGATTGATATTTCGAAATTTTAAACAGAATCTGAGATGCTCCATTTTGCAATACTTGCAACTTGTTTATGACATGCTGATGAGCATTAAGTAGTCAATCTTTGGAGCTATTAGTTTGTGGTGATCGTAACGTCAGACGCCAAGCGCTGTGCTGTGTTGCTGTGTTGCTGTCGCACTGCTGAGGAGGCAGCTGAGGAAGAGCTGTGGGGGAGCCGTTAGAGCCGTTAGAGGCCGTTAGAGGCAATTAGGGCTCTGGGCTTTGGGTAAAAAGCCCTGAATCCCCCCTCGCTGCCGCTGTCCCCGCCGCCGCTCACCGCAGCCAAACCCGCGGTGGTGCGAAGCCAATCCGAGGGTCGATCAGGTGGGGTTGTCGGCCGCCAGAGTACAGGCCTGCAAGATGGGCAGTGGAGAGGCGGAGGAGCGGCGTGAGCACACCCGTGCCATCGGCGGCAGCTGCGGCCGCAGCGAAGAGGCGCAGTGGTGAAGCGGAGGAGTGGTTGGAGCGGTTGGAGCACAGACCGGAGCAGAGCGAGTGTCTGCAAGACAGCAGGAGGTGGCGAAGAGTTGGCGAAGAGGCGGAGAAGCGGTCACAGCTCATCAGCACCACCGGCGGCCGCGGCTCCGGAGGGCAACTAGTCAGCCAGCCAGGTGAGAGATCGACTACAAGTTGCCCTGTGTGGGAAGGGCTCCCGAACAGCGACTTGCCCCTTCAGCAGCAAACCCTAATCCTAAACCCCAAACCCACAGGGCTACTCAGTGCAAGGCTGCACCCCCCGACGCACCGATGCTTTAGAGATCGTCAAGAGATCGTCAAGTAACAAGCCCAACTTGCTAACTGCTGCTTACCTCAAGGGAGGAGAAACTGGAAGCAGGAGCGATCGGCGTGGGAAGCAGCCACAATAATAGGTAGTAATAATAAAAAAATTAATTAATACATTTAAAAAAAAAAAACATAGCGTCAGGGTTCTGTACAGATGCGATCAGGAACCATCCGTCAGGGGGCCACAGAAAGACCGTGAAGGAAACAAGGAAACAAAAACAAAAAAACAAAACTAAAATCACAAGAAGAGGAGGTCTCACAAACCAACGTCGGCGAAAACGGAGCTGCCAACAGGGATAGGTTGGTCTCAGTCCCCACCCCACCAACAAAGTTAAATTCCAAACCGACCCAGCAAACAGTGATTCAAAAGTTTTTCTTTTTAAAAGACCCCTTGGCGGCAATGTACGCCCCCCAAAAGGAATTAACCCTGTTGCCAACCCCAATACAGCCGGACAAAACACAACCTTCTCTTAGAGGTACCCCAGTAATATTGACACCGCATCATCAAAAGAACCATTACTAGAGAATCAGTTGGTTCATACAGATGGCAGGAAACTGGTTCCAGTAATAGCTCAGGTGCATCAGGCACCAACCGAAATGCCAGGACTAACTCTCAAAACAAAATCGAGAGAATTAAACGAAGCTCATAAAGAAATCACAACAAAAGTAAAAATAATTAATACCGGAGATCCTGTGGAACCTTTGGTTTTTGAGGCCCTCGTGGGGATAAGCAGAGAGCGTGGAAAATCTCACTCCTCTCTAGAAGGATTAACACAGGGACAAAATGATCCTTCACTTATAGTAAATCCCAACGCCGGCAAACTTCCTTTAGAAACAAGGAACAGTGCCGAACCAACTCAAGATGGTCAAAGGAGGAAAAAATAGATTTAATAAAATCAGCAGCAAGCGCAGCTTCAAAGGAAACGCTGATCGGCAAAACGTTCCCTAATATAAGCGAGGCGAATCTGATTGAAATTCTGGAGTCTCTAGAGGGGACGGGACAGGATAAGGAGCAACATACCCCGAGCCCAAAGAAAAGGAAACCACAAAGAAGAGCCATCTTGGTCTCTTCAACCCCCCTGAACCCTCAAAAAAATCAGAAGGACAACACGACAGAGCCACAGGTGGATGGCCACAGTCCCATAACAAACAAACAACTAATCCTTTCCTCACCAATAACTATCTCTTCCGGAAATGGGTCAATCCCCGGCTCGTCAGCCCTGGCTCAACAAAATGATGAGCAGCACCACACGCAGTGGGCCGAAACTCTGATTCATACCCTGGAACAATCCGAGTGCAACAAATCTTTATTTGGATATAAAATAACATCCTTAAAAGAGACACCAACAATGATACACAATATAAAAAGAGAAACTTAAAAACTAGCAACACATAAGCAGCAACGGTAAGTACAGGTCAGAGACATTATACAACTCCCCTTTGTAAACAATCCAAATAGTGTTAAACTAACTTTAATAGGGAAGAAAGTTGTAGTACCAGTAATTGGCAATAATGGGCTTGTGAACCAAACAACTGTTAGCAAATAGTTACAAATGTTAAAAATAAATACGAATAAAAATAGCAGCAACAGTTCAATAGCAACAGGTTGTAAGAAAATGCAAAGAACAATCCATAAAAGTACTAAATTTTCAATCAGACAAAATGGATGTGCAAATTGACCTAATCAATCTTATGGCCAGTCACATCGCTGGAGTAAATAAAAAACTGGACGTAATAACATCGCTATTAACAAAAAAAGAAACTCTAGGCAGGCAAAGTGACATAAATAACCAACAAGCCACATGCCACTGTAGCCCGATCATAGAGAAACTGGCAACACTTCCGGAACTTCTAAAAGATGTTCTAGGGGCAGCAAAACAGTCCTTAAATACCCATTACCAAGGAACATCTCAAAAACCGATCCTGCAAGAGCAAATCTCTCACCTACCCAAAGTCAACAATGAGGAATCAAAAAACATAAACGAAGCTCAAATAAACCTAGAATTTGAGATTAACCAAAGCCAATGCTATGATCAAACAACGGCATCACAGCCAAGGCAGGCAAAATCACAAAACAGGAAAGAAAGCGCGCGAGGAAGGCCAGGCTAAAATATAATAAACAACCAAGCCTTGCCCCGGTTAAATTATTCCCACTTTTTACAGTAAAACCAAACACGGAAATGAAAGCAACATTATGCTCCTTAACCGAGGCTGGAAGCAATGAAAGAAATCAAGCACACTGCTCACAGACCTCCTTTGCAAACAGTCAAGGTCTTAGGCACACGGCAAAATCTTATTCTGAGCCTCAAATCAAGCAAGGAGTTATAAGCCCAGTCCGCGAAAACAAAGCAATCGGTAAAGAATCCCGGGCTGTGCAGCAACCGAAAAATTCAAAATTAGTCGACAGTGAACATGGCGAAGTAGCACATAGGAAAAAGCAGCAATTGGCGGGACACAGTAGCCCGAGGGGCGGCAAAGTACAAAACAGTCAACAACTTGCATGGCAACAAGTAGAGACACATGAGGGGCCCAACTTAGCAGAGCCTAAGCAGCACCCAGATAATAGGTCGGAGGTCACACTGTCAACCAGCCCACAAAACAATTGCTGTAATAACAAGGGGAAAGGACCGCTACTGCAAGCTTTTAGTCCAGGAGCAAGCGGACCCACAAATAAGGATGTCGGCCCAAAAAAATGTAGGCCCTCCAATCGCCAGGCAAGAGGTATTAATCAAAACTGCAGCAGAACATGAACAAGGAAGCAGTCAAAAACCCCCCGCTAAACCTCGTAGGATCAGAAGGAAGAAATGAAAGCGCACCTTTGTCATCCGTAAAACAAGTCGAAACTGACTTGTGTGAATTGAAGCTGTCTTTTATTCCGGAATACTCATCAAAAGGCACCCAGGATACGCTCAACAGGGGAAACCTCTTGAGACTCTTCCATGAAATCCCCGAACTACAAGGAATCCGTTCGTGTGACCTAATCTCATTGGAATTCAAGGAAATTCCCGGAAGGGGGGTAGAGGAGTCACTGACAACTTGGTCGTCCAAGGACCTGGTGGACAACATTGCATCTAAGAAAGGAAGATTTGAGGCATGGGGAATCAGGCTAAAGGCAGTGCAACGCCCAAGGTACCCGTATCCCTTTCTAAATAATCCAAATGAAGAGAAAAGCCCACGAAAACACCAGCAAACATGTTTACGCGGAGCACGTTCCAACTCACCGTTTACGTACCTGCAAAACAATAGGCACCCCAAAAGCGAAAGCCCGGGCTACATCGGGGGAAGCCTGCAGGAAATCAAGGACTGGGCCTGGATCTCAAAAACGCTGAACGATAAGCATTCCTAACCATGGAATAAAAACACTGGGACCAGCAAGAGAAAACAACGAATTAATTAACATCTCGCTCTGTTCATGGAATGTGCATGGCTTCAGGGACATGGGCCAAGATCAAGATACCGCAAACTTTTTAATGCAACAACAAATAATCTTGATTCAGGAAACATGGAACATGGGGGCAACCTCAATACCTGGCTTCATTGAACATCATAGCCTGGCAGAAAGACACTCAAATTATGGTCATGCGAGAGGGAGCTTATCAACTTTTTTAACCCAAAAATTGCATTGGGAAACAGAAGAAATATTCACAGGGGTAAACTGGATCCAAGTGATTAAGGGAACCGGTAAGGAACAAACCATACAACTCCTCCTAATAAATGTCTATATTCATCCAGATAGAAAGAAGCAGAACAGTAAATATACAACTCTTATAAAATTGCTAAAAGCATTGCAGAAAAGTCACATAAATACTTATATGGTGATCGCCGGCGACTTTAATACCAATCTTTTAGCGACAAAACGGGGAAGAAACAGCAAAGTTCCTCACGGCGCATCTGACTTTGTCTGCAAATTAGCAGCACTCGACCTAATAATTATGAATGGTAAATTCCCATGGGATTCGCCCACCATGGGAACATATCTGAGTGGAAAGGTCGCATGGGCAATAGATTTTATTATTACTAGCACAAATCTGTCCTCACAGATAAATAGTTTTAGTATAATTTCACGAGCAGAAAGCGACCACCTGCCATTAACCTTGAATCTGAAGAACAGAACTAAAATTGCTCAGAACCGAAACGCCATTATGCTGCATCCAGAAACGTTCAATTTGCGCAAAGTAAAATGGCGAGGAGTGGCCCCGCAATCCATGGAGGAGAAAGTAAAGGACTTTAATGAAATCCAAGGCCCTGTACAAGAACGGGCTCATGTAAATCATTGGGAGCAACTGCCGAGTTCTTGCTTCAAACCTTCCCGGTTTCCAAGCCACAGAGGTCTACAAAAAAAGCCAGAAGGGACCCATGGTTCAATCATGATCTCAAAATGCGCAAAAGAGAGATCGCGAGAGAAGTGCGTCGCCTATCCAGAGAGGGAGAAAAGGGCCTAAAACAAGAAAAAAGAAAGCTGCAGGCACTAAGGAGTGCCTATAGAAAGAACTTGGGGAAAGCAAAATCAGTGTATAAAGAATCGATTTGGCAGCAATTATTAACAGCTAGCAAAAAATCCAACAGCAGCGATTTCTGGGGATTATCAATACATTATCAGCTGGCCCAACACTTCAGCAAAAGGCAGGTATTAGAGCAGAAATTTGGATAGAGCATGTAAACACCCTATTCAATAAACAAACGAGGGATCTAGAACAACCATTCCAGGGGCCACACCATGACCAAAAGGAGGCTCAAGCCGGACCCACTCATGTTACATCAATAGACAATCTAGCCCACTCGAACTCCTTTTCCAACGAGCCAATTTCTCTGACAAATGCGAAAGAACTGATCAGACTTATAAAGAAACAAAAGTCTGAGGGAGCGGCCGGGCCAAACGGCATACCAAAGGCAATTTTCAGGAACAATCAATAGTTATGGTCGGAAATCCTTACCACAGTCTTCAATGAGATTTACGCACATTCTAATATCCCAGTTTCCTGGAGGGGGTCTGTCATTCACCCCATATATAAAAAGGGAGATCACGGCAAACCAGGGAACTATAGACTAATCTCATTGATTGACGTGGAAGCAAAATTATACGCCTCGTGCCTACTGAACCATCTGCAAGGTTGGATGGAGGAAAGCAAAATCATCCCCAAATTTCAAACAGGATTCAGGCAAGGCATGGGCACCCAATCGAATCTTGCAACTCTAGCCCCTTGAGGGAACAGGCACAAAGAAGGAAAGCCCGCCTCTTCGCCTGTTTCGTGGACATAAAAGCCGCATTTGACAGAGTGAGCCGGAGTCATTTATGGAGCAAACTCAAAGGATGGGGCCTACCAAATGTACTCCTCACCGCCATCATAACCTTGTATACTGACACCTGGCCAAGAGTCAAGTTGGGAAATGGGTCGAGTACCACCGCAAGCATTTTCACACAAAGCGGTCTGAAGCAAGGCTGTGTCTTGGCCCCAAGCCTTTTTAATCTGTATTTATCGGACATTGCCCGACACTTTGAAAACCCAGACTGCCACCCCCCGAAACTGGCTAATGAGCAAGTCGCAATCCTCCAATACGCAGATGACATAGTCTTGCTAAGTCAAACTCCAGTGGGGCTACAAAGATCAATAAATAACCTGGCATCCTACTTGGACTCGGAACAGCTAGAGATAAATTAAGACAAAACAAAAGTCGTTCTCCTAGTTGACAGTAGGAAACTAAAGTTTAAATGGATGGTCAAGGGGGTTCATGTAGAAAAAAACAGCTCATACAAATATCCGGGTGTAATAATCGGGCAGGGCTCAAGTCATAAAGAACACAAACTGGCCTTAGAGCGAAGACCCAGTCCTTGATTTATGCCTACAGAGCACTGCGCAGAAAATTGGACTGCCCAAACCTTTCTCATCTGCTAAAAGTCATGGCCGCCCAAATCCATCCAAGTTTGTCCTACAGCTTGGTCCCCTGGTGTGGCAAAGATTCGCATTTACAGAATGAATTGCAGTCAAAAATCTACAAATAGGTTTTTGATCTGCCAAAATGCGCCTCACCTGCCCAGGTAAGACTGGAATTTGGGCTCCAGGATCATAAATACAGGGGAATGAGCAACTTTATTAAATTCTGCCATACCCTCCGGTCATCCGAAGCGGATACTCTAAATAGACTCTGTTGGGACGAAGTAAGGTCACAGAAGGAGCAAGAAATTCCAAACTCTCTGGGGAGTTTCCTGAGCACATCCTTGGCCACGTTGGAATTGCAACCAGCATGGGACAACATGATGGATAGAGTTTCTTTTAACAAACTTGCGAAAGTCGCAAGTAAAAAGAAATCCTTACTGGAAGATAAATTGGCGCTCACAAAGAGGCGGCACGGATGGACAGTTATAAAATCATATAGGACATTAAAGCCACGAACCTATTTATCTGCCCATTTTAGTTCTCACTTAAAGATGTGCTTCTTAAAGTTCAGGATGGGGGCGCATGTCTCCAAGGACTTATCCCCCTCATGGGTAACAGGTTTTAATTCAGAAGGCTGTCGATTGTGCGGATTCCAAAAAGAAACCTTGACTCATTTGTTGTGTGCCTGTCCAGCCAAGTTAAGCCAAAGGAGACGGTACCTCAAGGCGATTTTTATTAACTTGAACATTCGATCTAGCAGACAAGCAGTGATAAGCTGGCTGGAGGGCTCGTCATGCATCCTGGCTTGCAGAGGAGTCAAGTATATGAAACTCGTCAACAGTTGCCTTTGCAAGCGGATGATGACTAATTATAATGGCTTGTAATACATCCTCACAGCCTTATTTGGGGGTACATATTTTATTTTTCCTGCAACTTGATTTTAACATAGTTTTAGCATGATTTTATAATATTAGAATTTTATACACTTGAAATTTATGGCAGACAGAGCACAGATGTAATATGATCGCTCGCATAATGACAATCCTAGCTGCCTGTGTAGATGCACTTTATATACATTTTGTCGGGGGGGGGGGTTGTGATGATTTTAATTAACCAAGCAATAAACTTTAAACTTGAAAACTTGAAACTTTAAACTAGTGAATCTTTGCCATCACCAATGAGATAAGAGCTAGTTTCTGCATATTGGCAGGAATGAAGTGCAAAATCTTTTTCAGCAGCCTGAGAGTATGAAACGTGGCTGAAGTAACTGCGTTCGCTTGATCAGAAAAAGCAAGTGTGTCATTGAACTTGACTCCCAAATCCTTTACTGTCCTAACAGGGATAGGAGGTGTGCCGAGTTCAGATGGCCACCAAGATGGGGACCAAAACGAAGGTTTGGCCCTAAAGATCAAAACCTCAGTCTTTGCTGAGTTCAGTTTAGGGTATTTTTTGGCCATCCACTGACTAACTGTCTGCATACAGTCATTGAATCTGGAATCAGTTCCTGAGTCCCCTGGGCCAAAAAGACACAACAATTTGCATGTCATCTGCATATGAGGTTAGGGAAAAAAACAAATGATCTTATAAGCTCGGCAGGCGGGGAAACATAGGTATTAAAAAGTGTCGGGCTGAGCGAAGATCCCTGCGGGACTCCACAAGGAAGAGAATATGCAAAGGAGGTAAAATCTCCCAATTTGACTGTTTGTTCTCTGTCATTGAGAAAGGAGTTCAGCAATTCCAGGCTGTTCCTGACACCCTTATTTTACTTAGTCGATCCATCGGCAGCCCATGATTAACTGTATTGCAGGCTGTCGATATATCGAACAGCACAAGGGCAGCTTTTTAGTGCATAGTACCTCTGATCTCCGCAGAGGCATTATTATGAGTGTCTCCGTGCTCCGCTCGGTTCTACACTGACTTTCGTCTTGAGGACACACCTATGCAGACCTTCGCATGTAGGTGATTCTCATAATTAGCAGATGTTGATACAAAGACAAATTCTGTTAGCAGATATAAACCCATGATCACCATCAGATACAACAATAGAGCTGTGACCGCTAGGTCTATTGTAGCACGCGCTCAGATCGCTGTCAAGTGGGAGCACCTATGATAATGGTTGTACACATATTTAAACAGATCTTCACATTAGCCTTGGCCTACATCAGGCCATCCTGGGTACCTACCATCATTATGTTTACCTAGGAGGTGACATATTATGAATTGACCTTAAGTGTAGGACGAAACTTAGGGCCTGATTACAACTTTGGCGCAGCAGCAACTCGTAATACGGTTGGTGGTTCTTTGGCCTTTCCCATTGTGGAGCCTTGAAAACAGGCTCTGCATTTGGAACGGCCAAAATGTTCCAGCACTGAACGGACGCTGACGCCCATGTTGTGCTGGAACAGGGGGAAATACAGAATGTCCCCCATGGCGTGGCGCCCCCTTTATTCTTGCACCACCAGCTTTTTCATGGCGGGGCTCCGCCTTGAAAAGGCTTGCGGTGCAAGAACTCAAAATATGCTGAGCAGGACTGCGCCAGTATCTGCTCAGCATAATGCGTTGAGGCTCTTCTGCGCCACCGCCAGGGTACAACTGTTCCCTGGCACAGCAAGTCGTAATCGGCAAAATGGTGGACCGCTACTCCTGCGCCACTGGATGTCTGACCGCCAGACTTGTAATCAGGTCCTTAATTCTTTGGTGCATATTTAACCAAAAATATGAGCATTAGTAATAATGTTTGTAAATATATGGACTATCATATCTGAAATCCATGTATTTAGAGCTCTTCAAAGTGGAAAGTATTGTTTTCAGTTTTTTTCCTTTGTATAAATATTAAAAGTAGTGGCATAGTGATACTCCATTTCTAAGGTGGAATATGTGCATCTATAATAAAATAACTAAATAAATAACTAAATAAATAAATGAATAAATAGAAATGAACTAATTTTTGTCTTGTGTGTCAGTTCTCTTCATTTTGTGGGATTTCTAGGATGGCATATGTGTATTGTATTTAAAAAAAATGAAAGAAACAAATAAAAATGCATTCCTTTTGTCTGGTATGTCAATTTTCTCCATCCCTGTGACCACTTTGGTCATTTATTTTCCTGGAACTCTAAGTATCTTTTGGTTGCCTTGGAACAAGCCATAGACCTATGTATCAGATGATATTGACTAGTAGTTTTATATATTCATAAAATGGGATGCACTAATTGACCCTGTGAATGTAACATAGGACAGGAGCAACACACAGAAGGCTCAAAGTCACCTCAGGTTTCCCTCTTAGAAAGAATGAGTCATCACAGAATGGTATGTCCTGCAAGTGCAGATACAGCACCCCTCATCAATGGCGTCTACTGACTACTCTAATATGTAAATGAAGCTCGCTTGCAATGAATGACATGCTTGGACTTCAGGAGCCTGATTCACAGATGTAAACTTATACTTTTGTGTAAGTTCACACTTGCTGTAGTAAATTCACTACTGTTTAGTATCCACCACTAATCCTTTTGGTTTTCGGAGTAGCGTGCTGTTGCTGACAAATGCTTTGACGCCTCGTCAGGGGCAGTAAGTGCTATATAATACAATTACAATTACTAGTAATTTTACTAGAAGTAAAATTACAATCCATAGGCTTAATTCACAAGGGTAAACTTATGCTTTTGGTGTAACTTTACAATTTATTTGCCATCCACAAATTCTGAATGTTGTTTTTTATGTAGTATCTGAGGGGCCGATTCACAGAACTAACTTAAGACAAAATCCTAAACTTACTACTTTTGGTATTCACAGAAGTTATGATTTTGTCTTAAGTTTGTCTTAAGACAAACTTAAGACAGACTTAAGACAAAATCCTAACTTAAGTCTGTCTTAAGTTTGTTTTAAGACACACTTAAGACGAAATCCTAACTTCTGTGAATACCAAAAGTAGTAAGTTTAGGATTTTGTCTTGTTAGTTCTGTGTTGTGTGTTGGTTTTCAATAAAAATTTACCAAAAAACAAAAACAAAAAAAAAAGTTAGTTCTGTGATTACGGCTCTATACGACTGAAGAAACTGTCCTATCTTTTTATGTGGGAAGTACCCTGCTGTCGTAAAGATAATACACGTAAAACTACACTTGTAGTTTGTGAATAGCAAAAAAATAGTAAACCTACACTAAAAATGTAGGTTTACCTTTGTGAATAAGAGCCGTTGTTTGTGAATGCCAAAAAGTAGTAAAGTTACTGCAGAAAGTGTGAGCTTACACCAAAGTTTAAGTTTACCTATGGGAATCATGACCTAAAAATCCAGGTGAAACTTACAAAGGTTCACGAGCTGTGTCCTAGTGGCATTTTATGGGGATTTGTTTTTACATTTGTTGTTTTTCTGTACCATATGACGCCCAGCATCGAGCTATATAAGGTTTTGAGCGTTTTCTGTTATTTACGGAAATTAATGTATGGAACACAACCTGACCTCTGCTACAAAGAGTCAAGCGTTTGCCACGGAGCTTTCTCTAACAGCTCCAGGCGCCCCAGACTGCACAATCTATTTATTGAAAAATATGCAGGATTTTTGATCCTGCTATTAATTTTCCCGCTGTTGTCTTGGTTTTACTTACTGTATTATTTATGTCCCATGATCTATAATAATGAATGCTGCCACTGGAAGGTGACAGGTTATCATTTCATCAAATAGATTGCATTTGTGGAGTACAAATGGCTCTGTTTTTTGTGGCTTTGCACAGCTCAGCCAATGAACAGCATTTGCACAAAAGGGATAACTAATGGGAAACCGACCAACCAAAACCATGCTCACTGCTGCCTTCCTGACCTTGTGACCTGACACTGCTTCCTCTTCGTGCTAGAAGTTTAACTGCTGATGGTGTGGAGGGGAGACCAACTTCTCATGTTCTGATTATTAACTACAGCACAGAAAAGCTTAACTTCTATGTATAGACTTCACGGGGTGGGGGACATTGAGGAGACCCTCACCCACTACTCCTAGAGGACAGATTTATTATTAGGGGCCAGATGTAGGTGGCCAAATACCGGTCGGTAACGGCCGATTTCGGCCGTTACCGACCGGTATTTGGAGTTTCAGATGTAGGGGGCCTTAAAAATTACCGAATCAGTAAATTTACAGAATCGGTAAATTTACTCTGTAAATTACCAAATCGGTAATTTGAGATGTAGGTGGCACTGAAAACAGTGCCACAGGGCCTTAAGGATTCGTTATTTACCACCGACTATTAGTTGGTGGTAAATAACGAATACCTGTGTATATGCAAATCTGTGCATGTACACCTGTGCCATGTGACACACATACATGCCCTTAGGGCATGTATGTGTGCCACATGGCACACAAGCCAGAATCAGGGGTGCAACAGGGTGTCAAAGTGACACCCTGCCACCCTTGACAAATCGGTAATTTTACCGAATCGGTATTTACCGATTCGGTAATTGCCATTGATTCCTATGGGCCTCAAGGGCCATAGGAATCAATGGCAATTACCGAATCGGTAAATACCGATTCGGTAATTACCGAATCTTATTTACCTACATGACATTTACCGATATGTACATACCGAATCAGTAAAATTCGGTATTTACGAATCTGTAAATGACATTTACCTACATCTGCCCCTTAGTCTCCTACCTGGGCATGGGTTAGTCCAGGTAGGTAACACATCCATCAGGAGTGAGAATATCTGGTTGTAGAAACTCGGTGGGATCTGTAAGGGTCCTTAAAATTACCTCCTGTGCCGAAACACACCACTTTAATAACAATTGCGATAGGGGTAAGGTTAAAAACTGGGAAATGTATTCGGGATGCACTACTTATCCTTCACATCTCACAGCGGCAGTCTACTTGTTTCAGTCATCATTGTCCATGTGGGTTGATGGGCTTTCATCAGGACCTATGATGATCAGATCCCTGTGGTCAGTGCAAGGGCACTATCTGCTGGAACTTTTAAATTTGAGGGTAAAAACATTTATTTACATGTTTTATGGAGATATTCAGCCAGATGCATCAACCTAAAAACCGGTCGCAAACGGGCAGATAATCAGAATCTTCCCCTTTGCGACTGGTATTTTTGCATTTGGGCATGTGCAAGATGTACCCATATGCAGATTTCAGGGGTGCAACAGGGTGTCCTTTGGACACCCCTGCACCCTTGAAATTGCATTCTCAATTTGCGATTCGCTAATTGCTAAGCGCAAATTGAGAATGTCTTCCCATTCATTCCTATGGGCCTAGGCCCATAGGCATGAATGGGGAGGTATTCCTTAATTGCGATTTGCAATTTGCGAGTCGCAATTAAGGAAAGTGTAGGAATCGCTATTTTGATAGCGATTCCTACATGCATAGGCTTTTGCGATTCCTTAAAAATCGCTATTTAGGAATCGCAATTCTCTCTGTTGATGCATCTGGCTGATTGTTTCTTACCATTCCATTATTATTGGTTTAAAAGGGCCCCCTTAGGATGCAGGATTGAGGTGGGCATTCAGGGCAGGGAGGACACAGTAGGGTATGCTACCGGGCATGTTTCTTCACGAATGGCTGAATGCAAGACCTCCCGCCTCGATCACGCATCTTATGGAACCTTTTTAAACCCTTGGAGCAGAAACATAAAATGTGCCAGACCAAATGCTTTATAGCAGTCACGTGCTAGATGTGTGATATCAGGTGGGGCTCGTGCAGGTAAGAGCAGTGGGGTAGAGTGGGGGGATGACAGGCGACAATAAGGGAACATTAAATTAAAAAAGAAAACCATTTACCTTGCGCTCGCTGCTTTACCGAGTCAGCGAAACGTGCAAGGTAAGTGTTTTTAATTTTTTTAAATGTAATTTTCCCTCGTCGACGTCTGTTGACTCTCCCCCACCCCGCTCCTCCTCTCGCCTCTCTTACCTGCACGGGCCGCTCCTTTATGATATGCTACAACATCAGCTGCTTGAGGGTTTTCAGAGTTCAAAAGGGGGCATATTTACAACTAAGGTGGCAGAGCGTGGTCTTAAGCAAAGAAGGCTAACGCCGCGCTCTGTCACTTTAGAAATGCGGGACTGCACCGTACTTACAACAATACAGACCATCCCTGTGTTTCTCCCCACGCTGGCACTACATTTAGCTGCCTAGCGCCAACGCAGGCACCCTTGCACCATAGTGCAAGGGTGCCTGCATTGTGCGTATGTGCATATGTGCAGGAAGGTGACTCTTCCTGCACATAAACAATCATAAATGGTGATTTGTAACTTCTATTTGTGCTGATTGGGCAGCACACATATAGGTTGCAACTCGTCATTTTTAAAATGATCGTTTATGTGCAGGAAGGGGGATCTTTCTGCACATAAACAATCATACATGGCGTTTTGCTGTTTCTATTTGTCCTGCACAATGCAGCACACATAGAATCAGTAAAAACGTGGAGAAATAAAGCATTCCTCCTCGTTTTGCCTGTTTAAGACCAGGTTTTCCCTGACCTTAATTTTGGTGCTGCCCCATATTAATGCCACCCTTGTAACTATGGTGCAGCCTCAAAATCGACGGGTGTTGCAGCGGAACACCCACGCAACACCTATTGCCCGGTAAACAGACAGAATATTGAGTCTTTTATTTCCACTTCCAGTAATATTGAGTTCAGAATATCGGGATACAAAAATATCGAATGTCAGAATATCGTTGTCAAAATATCCAGTCTAAGGTAAGTCATATTGTTTTTAACAATATCGAAGTTATAATATTGTTAAAAAAATATATCGAAGTCATTATCATTTGGAAAAATATAGTTCTTAAAAATATTGGGCTCGATTCACAGAATGAATTTAAGACTCAATCCTAAACTCACTACTATTTTGGCATTCACAGAATGCACTTACTACTTTTGGCATTCACAGAATGCACTTACCACTTTTGGCATTCACAGAATGAACTTACTACTTTTGGTATTCACAGAAGTTAGGATTTTGTCTTAAATCTGTCTTAAATCTGTCTTAAGTCCGTCTTAAGTCTGTCTTAAGACAAACTTAAGACAAAATCCTAACTTCTGTGAATACCAAAAGTAGTAAGTTCTCGTGCTGCCGCCGTTACTAATATCTACAAACCTACTTGTTTTTATTACTGGATTTGCCCAGATGAGGGTTTCGCTGATATCTTTTTTCACTGAGTTGTGACTTCTTCGTTGAATTCATTATCGATCCTCTAAGCTATACAGCAACTGAATTGGGCCACTGGATAAAGAAGTTGGTTATGTTACTAGTCGTGAAGCCAGACATACTGTTTAGCCCTGATGAAGTCTAAATGCATAAACTCCAATGATTAGACGAAACACGTGTTGGCTAACAATCAAAGTGATGCTGTAACGAACATTAAAGAAGAAGATTGACACCTGAATTGGAACGTGATGTCTTACTTTGACATGTGCTTTATATAATTTTTGTGATTTTACTCGGGATACACTGTATGCAATTTGTTGATGTGGTTTTTTACTACATTGTTGATGACGGGTGATAGACGTCATTTTTTTCCCTAGTAGCAATTCAAATAAGTTCTATTCATTACTGCTGACATTAGAGCGCAAGCTTGTTACCTTCTATCAATTCTTCTTATTTTGTGCATCAGGTGCAGTTGCACCTGGGCCCAGTAGTCTGAGGGACCCACCGAACCCTGATGATTGCAGTACATAACTAGTGATTAAGGGGCCCATTTTTCTTGTTTGCACCACGGCCCTTGGTACCCTCGCTACACCTTTGTCCCTTCCTAAAGATGGTTGCATTTTTCTGCTCGCATCACCAGGTGAATTGTTCGGCCTACTGTGATGATGGTCTTTTGGTGTGCCCTAGTACTCTTTGGGCCTGCTCGATAGGTTGCAGGATTCATGGCTTCCTTCAGAGGCTCAGGGAGGTGAAATATTCTTACAGTATGACTTTGAATACCCTTGGCTGTCTTTTGCCCCAGATTGTGGGGTGTCCAATTGGAAGTAATGTGCAGTCATGATCTTTTCGACCAGAACCACAAGATATTTTGTTTTGTACACTGATTATGCATCAGAGATTAATCCAGAAAAAACCATTTCCAAGCACAATTTGCAAAAGACATGTGCTTTAAAATTGTGCACAAATTCCGTTTCTGTACAGTTAAAAGGCATTCCCAGGAGCTCAATATGATCACTCAGCTCAGAGTAGGATTTCTGGTCATGCTTCACCGCATGCTTCTGGCCATACTGCATTGCATGCTACTGGCCATGCTTCACTGCATGCGTTACCGCATGCTTCGGGTCATGCTTCACCGCATGCTTCTGGCCATGCTTCACTGTATGCTTCTGGTCATGCTTCACTGCATGCTTCTGGCCATGCTTTATTGCAGTGGTTCCCAAACTTTTGATCCTGAGGACCCCCACTGAATCACTACTGGAAGCCGGGGACCCCCAAGCAATTTGTACCATTACATTTCTTTAAAAAAAAGCCTTTTGTAGCAGAGGCAATTTCAAGAGGGAGACAGCCTGAATTGGGTATATTGGCATGGACATGTATGCATACAGCAGTGTATTATTTAGTTGTACCCAAGGGCTTGTGGAAAGTGAGCAATCAGACAGCAGCACGAAAATCCTACTGTTGATCCAGGCTGCATCTATTTTTACCTGCCTGCCAAGTAATGGTAACCTATACACATGTGCCTTTCAATGTTTTATTGTATTGCCTGTATTTTCATTGTTGTGTCTGTGACTGCTGTTGTCTGTCTCCCCCGCTGCCTGTACGTGGTCCGCGCCCCTTTTTCTTCCCTCTGTTCCCCTCGCTGTCCCCGTGCTCTCTCTGCCCTGTCTTTCCTTCTGTACCCCTCGCTGCCCCGTGTGTCTGCACGGTTTTCCTTTCTGTTTCCCTCGCTGCCCCCGTGCCTCTCTGCCCGTTCTGCCTTCTGTTCTTAGCTGCCCCAATATTTCTGTATTCTGTATTTGGCCTCTGTGCCATTCGTTTTTTGTGCCCGTCTGCCCTCTGTGCCACTCGTTTTTCCCTCGTTTTTGTGCCCCTTTTGCCTTCTGTTCCACTCTTTTTTCCCTCGTTTTTGTGCCTTTCTGCCCCCTGTTCCACTTGTTTTTTGTGCCTTTCTGTCCTCTGTTCCACTCGTTTTCCCCTCGTTTTTTGTGCCCTTCTGCCCTCTGTTCCTTTTGTTTTTTTGTGCCCTTCTGCCCTCTGTTCCACTCGTTTTTTTTGCCTTGTTTTTGGTGCCTTTCTGCCCTCTGTTCCACTCGTTTTTTTTGCCTTTTTGACCTCTGTTCCACTAATTTTTCCCTCTTTTTGGGTGCCCTTCTGCCCTCTGTTCCACTCGTTTTTTGTGCCTTTCTGCCCTCTGTTCCACTTGTTTTCCCCTCGTTTTTTGTGCCCTTCTGCCCTCTGTTCCACTCGTTTTTTGTGCCCTTCTGCCCTCTGTTCCGCTCGTTTTTTGTGCCTTTCTGCCCTCTGTTCCACTCGTTTTTTGTGCCTTTCTGCCCTCTGTTCCACTCATTTTTCCCTCGCTTTTTTGTGCCTTCTGCCCTATGTTCTACTTTTTTTTGTGCCCTTCTGCCCTCTGTTCCGCTCGTTTTTTGTGCCTTGTTTTTTGTGCCTTTCTGCCCTCTGCTCCACTCGTTTTTTGTGCCTTTCTGCCCTCTGTTCCACTCTTTTTTCCCTTGCTTTTTTGTGCCTTCTGCCCTATGTTCCACTTTTTTTTGTGCCCTTCTGCCCTCTGTTCCACTCTTTTTTGTGCTCTTCTGCCCTCTGTTCCACTCTTTTTTTGCGCCTTTCTGCCCTCTGTTCCACTAGTTTTGCCCTCGTTTTTGTGCCCTTCTGCCCTCTGTTCCACTTGTTTTTTGTGCCTTTCTGCCCTCTGTTCCACTCGTTTTCCCCTAGTTTTTTGTGCCCTTCTGGCCTCTGTTCCACTTGTTGTTTGTGCCTTTCTGCCCTCTGTTCCACTCATTTTTCCCTCGTTTTTTGTGCCCTTCAGCCCTTTGTTCCATTCGTTTTTTGGGCCTTTCTGCCCTTAGTTCAACTCGTTGTCCCCTCGTTTTTTGCACCCTTCTGCCCTCTGTTCGACTCGTTTTTTTGTGCCCTTCTGCCCTCTTTTCCACTCGTTTTTTGTGCCTTTCTGCCCTCTGTTCCACTCGTTTTCACCTCATTTTTTGTGCCTTTCTGCTCTCTGTTCCACTTGTTGTTTGTGCCTTTCTGCCCTCTGTTCCACTGGTTTTCACCTCGTTTTTTGTGCCCTTCTGCCCTCTGTTCCACTCGTTTTTTTTGCCTTTCTGCCCTCTGTTCCACTCGTTTTCCTCTCGTTTTTTGTGCCCTTCTGCCCTCTATTCCACTCGTTTTTTTGTGCCTTTCTATCCTCTGTTCCACTCGTTTTTTTGTGCCCTTCTGCCTTCTGTGCCACTCGTTTTTTCCTTCTTTTTGTGCCCCTTTTGCCTTCTGTTCCGCTCATTTCCCCATCCGCTGTGTCCCCTGTGGCCCCGCCCTACTGACTGCCCATTGCCCATTCGCTGCCCCTGCACCAACATTCACAGCTCTTGTGTGCTGTGAGGACGCACTCGAGTCCTGCGGACCCCCTGGGAATGTCTCACGGACCCCTGGGGGTCCGTGGACCACAGTTTGGGAAAAGCTGCTTTACTGCATACTTCTAGCTATGCTTCACCGCATGCTTCTGGTCATGCTTCACTGCATGCTTCTAGCTATGCTTCACCGCATGCTTCTGGCCATGCTTCACTGCACGGTTCTGGCCATGCTTCACCCCTTGCTTCTGTCCATACTTCACTGCATGGTTCTGGCTTTGCTTCACTGCATGCTTCTGGCTACGCTTCTGGCCATGCTTCACCTCATGCTTCTGGCCATGCTTCACCCAATGCTTTTGGCCATGCTTCACCCAATGCTTTTGGCCATGCTTTGCCACATGCTTCTGGCCATGCTTCACCACATGCTTCTGGCAATGCTTCACTGCGTGCTTCTGGCCATGCTTCATCGCATGCTTCTGGCCATGCTTCACCCCATGCTTCTGGCAATACTTCACTCCATGCTTCTAGCCAAGCTTCACCACATGCTTCTGGCCATGCTTGACTGCTTGCTTCTGGCCATTCTTCTCTGCACGGTGCTGGCCATGCTTCACCACATGCTTCTGGCTATGCTTCAGCATATGCTTCTGGCCATGCTTCACTGCATGCTTCACTCCATGCTTATGCCCATGCTTCACTGCATGCTTCTGGCTGTGCTTCACCATATGCTTCTGGCCATGCTTCACCTCATGCTTCTGTCCATGCTTCACTGCATGTTTCTGGCTATGCTTCACTGCATGCTTCTGGCCATTCTTCACCCCATGCCTCTGGCCATGCTTCACCACAAGCTTCTGGCCATGCTTCACCACATGCTTCTGGCCATGCTTCACTCCATGCTTATGGCCATACTTCACCGCATGCTACTGGCCATGCTTCACTGCTTGCTTCTGGCCATGCTTCACTGCACGGTTCTGGCCATGTGTCACCACATGCTTCTGGCCATGCTTCACCACATGCTTCTGGCATTGCTTCACTGCATGCTCCTGGCCATGCTTCACAGCTTGCTTCTGGCTATACTTCACTGCATGCTTCTGGTCATGCTTCATCTCATGCTTCTGGCCATGCTTCACCCCATGCTTCACCCCATGCTTCTGGCTATGCTTCACTGCATGCTTCTGGCCATGCTTCACCCCATGCTTCTGGCTATGCTTCACTGCATGCTTCTGGCCATGCTTCGCAACATGCTTCTGGCCATGCTTCACCACATGCTTCTGGCAATGCTTCACTGCATGCTTCTGACCATGCTTCACCATATGCTCCTGGCCATGCTTCACCCCATGCTCCTGGCATTGCTTCACCCCATGCTTCTGACCATGCTTCACCGCTTGCTTCTGGCTATACTTCCCGCATGCTTCTGGCCATGCTTCACTCCATGCTTCTGGCCATGCTTCACTGCATGCTTCTGGCCATGCTTCACCGCATGCTACTGGCCATGCTTCACTGCATGCTTCTGGCTATGCTTCACTGCATGCTTCTGGCCATGCTTCACCGCATGTGTCATGGCAACACGTGACATAACTCATCGATCAGAGCACCTACCATACACAGTGTTGGACTGGCCGAAATAGGCCCGGTCACAAATAAAAGTGGCCCCCATTTGTAAATTAGATAGCTAAAGAAGTAGACCATGTATGCAAATCGGTTTACCCTTTGTTAAGACACCCTGTATAACTGCTTTACAAGGTAGGGAAGGACTGCATGAATTTGTGCTCGCTGCACGCGTGATTGTTTTAATATCAGAAAATAAAACAGTATAAATCATACATGCAGACCCTAAAGCTGATCCACAAACAGCCAAAGAACCAGTCCACACACTGACCTGTCACCAGCCCACCGGGCACTGCCTGATTGCGTCTAAAGGCCAATCTGACCCTGAGCATACATCCAGCACAGACAAAATAACCCTCGCGGGCTCACATGGAATTCACCTCCACCTGATTCCAAGTGGGTCAATTTTCCACTCCTGGGTTTTCTGGTTGTGGGAGAACTAAACCCGATTTTACTGTGCTGTAATTCCACACTGTAACATCACATGAGGCTATGACTGCAGCAGCCAAGTCTCAGTTCCTGTTTTTATCTCTAGGGGGTGTTGACAACGCTTTCCTCCTCCCTCCCCTTCTGCTCCCAGCTCCCCCCTCCTCATCCCACTCAGAGTTTCCCGCATATATTTACCTGAGTAAGTGGTAAATGTATGCGTCAAACTCCACTGAATTCGGGATTTCGGGGCATATTACCAAGGGTGGCGATAGGCAATTATTCTGTATTCTCAGCGATATTCACCCATTTCACCTGATTTTTATTGCTTTTGAGATACACCTTGTGTAGCGATAAAAATTGGTGATGCGCGGCGATAAAAATATTGCCGCTAACCCTACTTAGCGATAAATATCGCTATTTGTTGGTAATATGCCCCTCCATTCGTTTTTTTCCCCCGCAAAATTGGGACTACACGTTATACCCCATTGCATGGGGTTTAACTTGTAACTGAGTAGTACTGGGGGAGATTTATTGCACGGTAATCAAAATATTGCGTGCAATTTAAGAGTGCCCCCCAGTACCGTGCAAGTAGGAAGGACCACCTCATGGTACCCAACAGCATCTATGACGTCATCACAAACTGAACCGCTCTCTAATCAGTGATGGAAATTCTGGGACCATGGGACAAAACTCCAAAAAGCCACAAGAAGCCAACCCAATTGCAGTGTGTACAGTATACAAATGTAGAGAACACAATATCACATACGGTTCTGCCCTTAAACATCCCATGGCACACGTTGCTTCTCCATCCTACACCATCCAAGAGCTCAGACTATTTGCTTTGTCACAGGCTTGTTATTTGTGATCCCACTGCTGTGCTTTGAAACTAACTCACAGCATCCAGTTTCTCAGTCACGGCTTCTTTTGTTTACATATTGATGCCTTGGTGGCTGACAATGTCCTGGACCAGTACTTTCCAGTCCGTGATGTTCCCACAAATAAAATAAAAAATCCCTCCTGTCATTTCCGAGCTCCAGCCTGGCCTGGCACAGAACAGCTGACCGTCCCCTGGTTGCAGAGGTTTAATTGATAGACGTGCTGTACTTACACTGGCTTTGGCGACAAAGAAGGCAAGCAGTAATTACGATGCTATTCAGAGGATGCTGAGAGGATGCAGACATGGCCTGGGGCTGTGAAACGGGTCCAGCCGAGACATTAGCACTTCAGACGAGCACACTAATCGTCATTAGATCAATTTAAATAGAAAAATGCGAGGCCAGCTTTGTGCTCAGGCGAGTTGATGTTTACCCAGGTGCTTGAAAGAGTCAAAGGTCAAGTGAGCAGAGAATAATGAATCAGGACATTGTGTATCTGAGTGTCTCTTTGATTTCAGTGCAGATGGAACACCGTGAGGTGGACAATCATAGGGGGTGTTACACTGTAAGCTGAAGGGGTGCACTGGCCAACCACAGAGCGAGTTACATTGCAAGAAGGGAGTAGCCAGGAAAATAAAATATACTCCATATTTAACCATGCCCCAAACGGTTCTGAGGGAACGGGTGAGGCAAACAACATCAGCAGTCATTCAGAAAATTGCTCATCCTTACAGAATGCTGAAATTCTTACTTAGACTTTCTTGCTTATTTCTCTCAGTCAGTCAGTCAAAGATCTTTATTCGGATGTGGAAACATCCATAAAAGTGCATACAAATCACATCATCATCCACAACACATAATATCACAATCAAAAGACACATAATAAAATCACATAATTCATCATAATGTATGTTAAAAAGGTATAAAAAATTTGCATAAAAAGGTCCAACGGTAATTTTAAGGCTCACAGTGGTATATAAAAAAAACACTGCAAAAGTGTCAGTAATGTGTGCAAAAAGGCAAAAGCAGGTATTTGTGCAAATAAGCAAAGTGCAAACTAGGCAGTAATAAAAACAAAGACTTTTCACGTCATATTCAGTGATACTCTTGAGCGAACAGCATTTCTAAGAAAACAACTAACTCTGAAAATCACCTTGTCAGTGCCTAGCCTCAGTGAATCATCAAAGGCTAGGTTAAAATCCAACTGGGCTATCTTACGAAGGTATGGCATTAGGAGATGTTTAGTGTATTTTTCATAGAAGCCGCAGAAGAACAGAAAATGTAAAAGGCCTTGTTTCCCACCACGGTTACAGGGACAGTTTAAGTTTTCTAAATTTTTATTAAAGCCCTGTGGAAAGCATAATACATTTTTAATGCTCCCGTCCCTGAACCGAAACAACAGGCTCCTGTTCCATTTGCTCATCTTTCTACACAAGTAGCTCTGCGGTAGATCATAAGGCCTGTCGTTAGATATCAGGATGGCTATGTACCTTAAGCTTGCAGGTCTTACGAACTCTTTCTTCTCCCTTTCGTTGTTAAAAAGGTTATACAGGGCGATTTTTACCAAGTTCTTGTGTGTGCGGTCTATTGTGTGGGGAAATGTAAATAAGTGGCCCTGCTCCACGCTCACTAGACTTTTTTCCACCGCCCCCAGCCACGATATAACTGGGCCGTTCACTTTTTAGACAGTCCTTAAAGATGTCACGTGTGAATGACGCAGATGGATTCGTCCATATTTTCAGCCAGAACAGGGCGGGTCTAGATTTTATAAAGTCCTCTGTATACTTAAGGCTCAATTCTCGATGGCACACAAAGGTTGGGGCAGAAATACCCCCCCCAAGATCTTTCTACAGAACCTATTCTCCATAGTTTGTATGTTGGTGCAGTTCGTGTGGCCCCACACCTCGGCACCATAGGTGCTGTAGGTAAGCATTGAGTCTTATAGATTTGCAACAAAGATGTAATAACCTCAACGTGTGGGGGTTGTCGGAGCGAGATTACAGAATTTATTGCTTTGCCCAGTTTGTTTCTCCCATAGGCAACATGAGGTTGCCATGAGCCAGAGTCAGCGAACAGCAGGCCTAAGTATGGAAAAGTGCTTGTGCATTTTAAAACATTATTCCCTTTCAAAATTTGGTTGATCTTATGTTTTTTTGGGCCACAACACATAATAAATGATTTGTTAAAATTTGTGCAGAGGCCAAGATCTGCCATGTACGAAACAAAACTGGAAATTAAATTACGCAGGGCATTCGGTAGTAGAGAAGGGTGGGTAATAATTTGCCATTGATTTGCAGAACATCAGTTGTTATTTTACACACGGAGCTACTTAGTTCGTTTATGTACAAGATAAAAAGCAGGGGAGCCAGAACACAGCCCTGTCTGACCCCCCTGCCAATAAAAATGTCATTAGAGACTTCACCAGAGGTATTCAAACGAACTCGAGCCCTCAAATCACTATGCAGATGGGCCAAGAAATAAACTAGGGATTCATCTAACCCATAATTTAACAAAACTGACCATAAGCGGGAACGATTACCAAAATCAAATGCAGAACTTAAATCCATGAAACCTAAATAAAGAGGGGATTTTTTTGCGATGGTATATTTTGCCATTAATAGATTTAAGTTTAGGCATTGCTCCACAGTGCCGACATGGCTTCTAAAGCCAAGCTGGCATGGGTGTAAAATGAAATTATCTTCTGCCCAGACTCTGATCCTGTTAAAAAGGACCCTGCCTAAAATCTTCAACGTGTTATCTATTAAAGATATTGGACGATAATAGGCACGGTCGGATCTGTTTCCTTTTTTAAAAATAGGCACAATAGTGCTATTAGACCAAGTTACCGGGGGGGCAGTATGTGATATGTTGTTAAAAATATTACACAATAATGGCGCCCAAAATTCAGGTTTCGATTTAATTTGGTCAATGGACAGACCATCAGGGCCAGGTGCTTTGTTCCCCGCACTTTCTGAGATAGCATCTTCCACCTCCATTAAAGAAATATTCAATGTAATTGACGGGGGGTAGTGATCATAGGGTCAGCGGGGGCCTCATAAATTTTCAAAAAGTGGTCTACCCACACGTCTCCTGGGATATTGCAATTTATGGGGGTAATATCTGATCCTAGTGATCTTAAACTCTTAACTTCGGACCAGAACCCAGAGACATCCCTCAGGGAAGCAAAACGCACGAGGGAGTCCCAGTGATCTTTTACTAACTCCTCAGATCTTATTTTAAGAGTGCGCTTATAGCTGGCCCTCAGTCTCCTCACAGCTGACTGATCCCGTGGGACCGCTGTGAGGGCAGCCCTTAGTTCCTGGTTGGCTTTAGAACATAAAGAGTCAAACCACCTCGGTAGTGTGTGGTTAGTTGTTAGGGCGGGTTTAGAGATCTCTTCTTTTATGGCCTTGCAGAGGCCTGTAAAGGCCTCAATAATCACATGTTCGGGACTGTCAGTGGATAGACAAACTGATACTAATTGGGGATGTTTTTGGATGGTACGAGTTAAAACTCCCTTGTTATCCACCCCCCTCCAAACCACCCTAGGTTTGTCTGTGGATACCCCTAAATTTTGGGCCCCTATTTCCCTCTTGTTCCTCTGTCTCTTAATGGATTTGAAACTAATAAAAATCGGATAATGATCACTATAGGGGACATTAAAAACCTCTGCCTTCAATAGGAGTTCTTCTAAGGAAGGGGATATGAATACATAATCAATTGTTGTTGAACATCCTCGTCCTACATAAGTTGCCACAGGTTCTTCAGTCCCAGTAATGTTTGCCATCTCCATGGCATTAACTAAATCACGTGTGGCTAAGTGATCGAGCAGTTCTGCTCCTCTTTTGCAGCAGGGGTTTCTTAAATGAATATGGGCATTAAACCCCCCCCCCCTATACAAATACCATCAAAAACACCATATTTGTGACCGTCAACAATTTCATCAATAAAATTAAACAATCTTATAAAATTAGCGTTGGGATGAGTTGTAAAATCATTATTATAAAAATTGATTAGACTTAGCTTTATCTTACAAATATATATCAGTGCCGGAAAGTTCATATCATTAACAGGTAAAGTTTCAAATCTGACTCCTGCCGTAATCTTAGTCCAAATGGATAATCCTCCACTTGGGCGTCCCATAGTCGGGGTGGGTACAATCTGATTGAAACAGCTGTATCCTTCCTGGAGTAATGGACTTATACACCAGGTCTCCTGGAACATCAGAACATCAAAGTTAATAACCCACTCTGTCCACTCCTTGATTTGTGTTTTGGCTTTGAGACCAGCAATGTTCCAGCTCAAAATGGTCAGGTCATTAGATGATGTAGAGAAGTTAGTGACCTGAGAAGATGTTAAACTTGTGATAGGTGATATGGATACACCTAAATCATTAGATTCCCTAGCATTGCGGCAGACAGTTGGTTCAGCTGTGGGGTCTACTGTAAGTGGCTGGTCATTAGATGTTATATGAAGGATAGCAGACGGTAATGGTCACTCAAAACTATTCGATTCAGATAAAACACTGAATCTGTTAAATAAGGGAAAGAGTGGTGAAGCTTGGTTGAATGATCTCTGAGGGGGCCTATAAAAGTAGGCCAAGGGGAGTGAAGTTATGACAGTTGATGGTCCAGGATGGTTATTAATGTTAAGGATGTATTTGGCTGTGCCTGGGCGCCGAAAATTAATTACAATACAGTCGCCGTTGATGTTTTTAAATAGGGGACCAACCCAACTTACTCGGCGTACTGACAGAATTTCGCTAGAAATGTCATGGCCTACCCCTTTGTGTTTGCATAGCCAATCTATACATTTGTTATTCAACTGGACCCACGACTCGCCTTGCCCTTCTTTGAGTGATGGAACGCCTGCCAAGACCAATACGTATGGGCAAGCATCCGGTGGAAGATGCAGGGCAGGACCCTGAGATTTTAAGGGCCTTGCTGTCGCAGCGGGCCCCTTGTCAGGGGCAGTGGGTGTAGAAATCACTGCCCCTGATTTGGGGATGGCTGGACCAGAAACGCCCTTTTGCTTGCCACTAACTGTGCTGGGGGTGCTGGAGGACCCAGCTGCCACGGCCGGGATGTTGGAAGACCCAGCTGCCACGGCCGGGGTGTACTGTGGTTTCGTGGCAGTTAGGGTTTTACCGGCAGTATTACTCCCAGATGCAGCAATAGATGTAGGTATACTGCTACTGGGAGTCTTCGACCCTTCAACCAAATTGGCCTTACACGCAGACTCTATTTCCTTTAGTAGGCGATCTCCCCTTAACAGGTCTAAACTAATCAACCCCTTCCTTTTTGTGTCATCCTTTTTTACGAGATTTTCCAACCTGTCCAATCTTTTAAAAATAGAATTAAATTGCTTGATCATTTGACTTTCTAACTGTTTAAAAATAGTATCTACAATAGTCTCGATAAGATTCCCATTAGTCTTTGGTTGACTGATGCTGTCAAGTAGTGAATCAGTCTGTGTGCAAGCAGAGCTGTAGCCATCAATTGCAGGGCTTGTTGGGGGTGCAGCAAAAACCACTTCGTCTTGTAGTATGGAATCATTCGAAGCGGCCCCACCCCCTGTTAGGTCTTTATTTCCTTTGGTCCACATGCTCTGTGGAGTGGGTTGGCTCTTATTGCGAGGAGGTTTCTTCCTCTTATTGACTGTTAATTTGGATGCACCTCTTTTCCTTTTCTCACCACCGGGTTTATTGTTAAGGGTCGGGGGAGCGATAATAGTGTGCACGACTGAGTCTGATGGAGAATCTATTATAATAGTGGGGCTACTGCCCCCTGGCAAAGGATCCGAAGAATTAGGGGGTAAAGATGATTTTACTGCTATGACCACAGGTGAGAGCGGCTGGGCAATGCTGGAATTTGGCAAAGCTGGCTCAGGTTGTGTGCCGGCACGACCCATTGACATTCTTCTCTCAGTGTCAGCTATTTCATTAGATACCATATTGAAAACGTTTTCTAACATATTTTCCAGGGATGGTTGAAGGGCTGAGGGTCTATCAGATACTTGTGACACGTTGTTGATGTTACGCTTCACCATTGTTTGTAGTAAATAGTCTGCCTCACCTGATGTAGACAACTTAGGGGGGTGGCCCAGCCCAGACTCCTCGGGCCTCCGAGGGCCACAGAGGGCCCGCCCTTTGCCCGGGCTTAGCCCGGCGCCCCGCGCGCACGTCCCGTGACGCGGAGGGAGCCTCTCCTCTCATACCGCCTCCGGGCGGGATTCACGGCGGGACCGGAAGTTGGCCGCTGTGCAGCCTGGGAGCTGTAGTCTCCCCCAACTGCGGCCGCGAGGTAGATGGAAGCGGCGGCAGGGGAGACACACAGCGTTGGCCCCCCAGGTGCGGCAAGGATGTCAGGAGCCCAGCAGGTAGGATATCAGGGCAGTCAGGGCAGTCAGCTCCGTGTGGAAATGCCCCCGCTCCACCGAGGGAGCCTCTCCTCTCTCATACCGCCTCCGGGCGGGATTCACGGTGGGACCGAAAGTTGGCCGCTGTGCAGCCTGGGAGCTGTAGTCTCCCCCAACTGCGGCCGCGAGGTGGATGGAAGCGGCGGCAGGGGAGATACACAGCGTTGGCCCCCCAGGTGCGGCAAGGATGTCTGGAGCCCAGCAGGTAGGATATCAGGGCAGTCAGGGCAGTCAGCTCCGTGTGGAAATGCCCCCTTATTTCTCTCTATCCTTCTTGCAGTCTCTTGTCCTTCCTTCTGTTCATCTTTCTTTTTGTATTTTTCAATCTGGCTTTTCTTCCCCTTTCCCATTATTTCTGTACTTTTATCTATCCATCCATCTATCCATCCACTCATCCATCCGCCCATCCATCCATCCATCTTATCTTCCTACTTTCTTTCCATTCCACACTCTCTCTTTTCTTTCCATCCATTTATCCTTCTCTTCATTTATCCTCCTCATCCATCTCTTCATCCTCTATTGTTCTCTCCCTCCACTCCTCCTCTCCGTTCACCCATCTCTGTGTCAATCCATCCATCCACCCATCCATCAATCCATCCATCCATCCAGCTATTCTTCCTTCCTTCTTTCTTTCCATTACACACTCACTCTCTCTTTTCTTTTTATCCATCCAGCCATCCTTCTCCTCAGTTCTCCTCTCCATTCATCCTCTCTTCATCCTCTTTCTATCGTTCTCTCCTTCTACCCCTCCATCCTCTTCTCCATCCACCTATCACTGGGCCCGATTCACAGAACTAACTTAAGACAAAACCCTAAACGTACTACTTTTGGTATTCACTGAAGTTAGATTTTGTCTTAAGTTTGTCTTAAGACAGACTTAAGACAGACTTAAGGGGCCGATTCACAGAACTAACTTAAGACAATATTCCTAAACTTACTACTCATGGTATTCACAGAAGTTAGGATTTTGTCTTAAGTTTGCCTTAAGACAAACTTAAGACAGATTTAAGACAGACTTAAGACAGACTTAAGACAACATCCTAACTTAAGTCTGTCCTAAGTCTGCCTTAAGACAAACTTAAGATAAAATCCTAACTTCTGTGAATACCAAAGTAGTAAGTTTAGGATTTTGTCTTAAGTTAGTTCTGTGAATCGGGCCCTCTGTGTCAATCCATGCATCAATCCACTTTCCAACTGTCTCTCATCTCTCTCCTTCTCTCTAACACTCCCGCCCTCTCTCCTTCCTTCCACTCAGAAAGGTCGTCTATGAATGAAAGCTCCTTGGAGATCAGAGTCTACTTTTTAAGTTAAAAGAACCATAAATAGCAGCTTAAATGTTTCATATCACACAGAATGGGCCAGTAACGTGGGAAAACACTCATGCTGTTGTCGCCTGTGGTCAGGGCCACTGGAATGATTTTGCAGTTGTGGCGTTTCCCACATAATTATTGATTTGCGGCATTTGCCACCTAATTCATCATCTACTGTATAATCTGCATTTTTAACCAAAATGTGTTTCTAGCTCAAACCGATCACAAGATACTAAAAATGCCGCAGCACATGTTGCTGCGCATTTGAAGGCGTTTGACTAGTCACCTTTCTGTTGCTTATTGCTGTATTTGGGTGTTAAACCGGTACTAATGAGGTAAACCTTTTCTCAGACAAAGTTAATAAGTGTAAAAATGACAAAATAAAGAAAGAATAGTACCATAACGTGCTGAATTATGCTGATAACTTGCCTTTTCTTGCCGCATAATTTAGTCATTGCCACAAAATATAAGCCTCCTCTGTTGCATAATTGCAGTGACCATACCTATATGGAAGCAATTTCGAATCCATGTCACAATTAATTTGCTTAATCCCAACAATTATATGCGCCTGCACAAAACTTTTAAAACTGATGTCTCAATACTACTATATCAGCACAGTTTCAGAGACTCTTATACTCCTTGGATTACGTCAATGTCGCCCTGCCTTATTGGTTCTCCAACTTCTTGAGACGGACTATTTAGCATTAAATGTTGCCAGATTTTTACAATTTTGTATCCGACATAGAAAGAATTTATAGGTGAACCTTGGTGTTTTTATCTTTTCCTCTTTTAATATGAGCAATGTCCATTTTAATCAAACAGTATTCTAATTTTTTAACCAGTGTACTTTTTCTTTCCACAAACATAGTAATATTTTATGTATGTACTTTTATGGTTTTCTAAAATTTGAAACCGAATAAAGTTATTACTGACTGACTCTTATACTGTGTTTGAAATTACTGACAGGAGCCCTTTAGAGTTCTAAGCACTTTAGAAGAAACAATAGAATCAGGCCCATCATGAAACCTGCACGTGTATAAATTAGAACCTATTTTGTAGTAGTTCTGACTTTCTGTAATTGCAGACCAGTCAATGCTTTCGGTTACAATACGAAAGAGGAGAGTAGTTGGCCTAACGGCTAAGGCGCTGGACCTCGGACCTGGGGATCTGGGTTCGAGTCTCGGTAACGACACCAAAAAACCTCCTGTGATTCTGGGCAAATCACTTAATCTCCCCGTGCTTAAAAAAAAAAAGTTAAAGTGTGTCCTCATGTAACGTAACTGGTGCTATGTAAAGCGCTCTGATACCTGATTCGGTTCGGGTCTAGTTCGCGCTATATAAAAAAATAAATAAAGAATATGCACAGATTTATTTATTTATTTATATAATCATGCATTTTTGACGTTGTATTGCATGATAGCATATTCTTGCTCTTTTTCAACTGGCCATAATTAACAGAATGCATATTTATATTGCAATTTTCTTTCCCTTGCTAAGATATTCATTGTAATTACTGTAAGTATTCTTCAATAAACTCTGATTTGAAATTACAGACGTATTCCCTTCTTTCAAGGGGGGTGTAAAAATCAATAAATATTGCTTTTGACTAAATTCGTGAACAAAAATCTAAATTAGGTTAATTACACAAAATGCAAAACTGGCATGCGGTGCTGTATTTTAGCGTCAAATATCTCCTCGCTTCCACTATGGATGCATGTCTTGTTAAATAAATGGTGCAAAAAAACCCACCTGGAACAACAGCCGCTCACGCTCTGTAGTTAGTATTGTTCCTGTGCATTCGCAGTATATGTCTTCTAAAAATGGCCATTTGACGTAACATGTGTACATAATTACACGATGTGGTGTAATAGTGTAATTTTGGGAATTTCACGTATCAAGAGTAACACAAAATTACCGAAATGAAGCTAATTATGCAGGCGTAATGCAAATGTCACCTGGACCTACTTTTATCATGTCATGTACATTTGGAATAGAAAACAGCCGGCTTGAGCAAACTCTGCCTCCCAGTGTTAATTGATGTGCGGCCCCAATGGTCCTGCAAGTAATCTTGCTTTAAGTAAACTGTATCACCTACATAGGGCCTATACATACTGCTAATCTCACAAAGCTGTCTCTCACTGTGATCCTGGTCAAGTCTCCATGGTGAAAGGGTGGGGGAACATCCATTACGACGCGGTCTTTACACCGCACTACCATTACAACGCTGCTTTTACAACGCAAGTCGTTACCACGACTTGCGCGGGGGGGCGCTCTAGGCTAAGGAATAGTAGATTTACTATTCCAACACCTTCCCTACTGTACGTAGGCTGGTGTTGGAATAGTAAATCTTACTATTCCTAAGTCTAGCACCCGACAGCGCAAGTCGTGGTAACGACTTGCGTTGTAAAAGCAGCGTTGTAATGGTAGTGCGGTATAAAGACCGCGTCGTAACGTCATACATCCGAAAGGGTGCATACTCACAGCTACAGAGGATGGAAATAAGACAGTCAAACTCATATATTCAGTGATTCTCTGTAGCGGAATCACAACCTTTTCGTCCATATAGGTGCTTTCACGAGAGATATGCCTGAGAACCTACATCTTCTTCTCACCATCAGAGATGCTCATAGATGTGCATCATCACAAAGGCGGATGAAGGAAGGCGGAGGGAGCAGCCTAAAACCCAAAGCTGTTGCCCTTTTGTCCCATCAGTAAGCACAGTGTTGAAAAGTCTTAGTGCAGAGTCCTCCCACAGAGGGAGCCCTCCATAGTGGTGTCAAGAGCTGCCGGCAGAGTAGTGTAGAGCAGTCTTTCTCCAGCTAATACCTGCCAAACGCCTCAAAAATATTCTCAGTCTGATTCTTGAGTGCTCTCCTGCTACAGTGATAAACTGCTCCACCATTGCTTAATTTGTAAAGAAATAAGTGCTGGGGCTCTCGTCAGGAGTCTGCTGCAGCGTGCACCAAATATTGCCCCTGCTAGTGCTGCCAATGATAGTAACAATACAACTACAAACAATTACACTCCTACAAGTGTGACAATTTGATTATTTAATGCCCACAAAACTATAAGAATTGCTTGGGCGGCATGCAATAGTGAGGTTCTTTAATTTTGACTCCATCTTACATTTGTCTTCAATTTGTGTTGCCTTTACACAGACTGCTCTATTCATGAAGTGTTTCTGCCCTTTAGACTGCAATGTGTAGAAACCCCCCCTATGTCCTTGCTTTGAAAGCAATCTCAGACACTAGCTGGCCTAACTGCATACAGACATGTTCTGCCATTACTGATTGACCTATAAGTGCTGTAGTTGATTGACTTATGGGTTGGGCAGAAACACGACGTAAGGGGGACATTCTGGTTACATGATGTTTTTCTATTGGCTAATATTTTGCAGATCTTGTATGTCCATATTATGTATTTTGTATGCTTGCAGAAGCTAGGACTGCCCCTTTCTTTTATGCTGAGTTTGTAAATCCTAAGCATATAAAAGACCTCTGTGTTCTGTATTCTTTAGACTGCCTCATTCAGGTGCTAAAGGCTCCTGTGCGACGTAGTCTCACTTATTAAGTTTAATAAAGATGTATTTTAATATTTCAGCTTCTGTGCCGAATTCTTTGTATTGTGAGACCCCTGAGAATGAAGATTTCAGTTCTTCAGATGGCGCGGCCAACGCGGGCTTCATCAGAGAAGTGACTTTCTGTGGGAGTGATCTTGTCAGGAGACAGAAAGCTACTGAGGAGGACAAGACAGGATTCTACTAAGAAGGTACTCTGTGCACAGGGATTCTGGGGATTCTTCCTCTCTGCAGCCCAGTGTATTTCTGCTCTTCCTGATTTTGATCCTCCACATGATGTCACTCCTGACTGAGAACCTTTTTGGCGTGAGTATTAAAAAAAAAACGAAGAGACCGTTAGGTAATTTAGAACTTGACAGTTAGAATTTGGATAACCTTTTGATTAGTAAAAGTAAGAGTTAAGTCTTAGTTTGTTTGGTCCTTAGTTTTTATTTGAAGATTGCAATTTTCAAAAACCGAGGGTCTTGTATATTTACGAGTGTATCGATAGAGATAGCCCCTTGAAGTTTGAAGCTAGATTAGTGAGCTATAAGATGCCTGATCTTAGCAAATTTGGAGCTTTGTGTTGGCCAACTTTGTATACGTTTGGATTAGCCGGCTTCCCCTAAAGGGAATATCTAAATAGGTTTAGATTTACAAACATATTTCTTCCTTGGTGATTTTGTATCCCCAGGGAATTAAAATATGACATAATACATACATGGATCCTTTGTTCTGTACAATTTTATGAATGAAGATATGCAGAGCGATTTTTGGTGTTCTGCTAGTCAAAGCTAGTGAATTGAGTGTATTTTCGCTTCTTGGAAATACATCAGTCTGTGGGCTGTTTTCGCAGTATTTTGGAACACAATTGAGAAGCGTTTCTTGTAAATATCACTTACAACTAGTATTTACAAATGGTTTGGTTTAAGTACAGTCTGTGGGCTGTCCTTTATTTCTGTCCTGAGTATTGATATGTGGGTTAAATGTGTGTTTAAATGTCTATGTGGTTTTCCCATTAGTGCAATTTCTGTAAGTGAATAGCGATGGCACTATTCACGAAATGCATGGCTAAAACCGCACCGTATTGTGTGTCCTGAGTGTTTGACCCCTTTCTGTTTGTCTGAAATGAGCTCAAATGTGTGTTTGTGTTTTTTCTTGATGTTTTCAGTCTGTTAAGCAAGATGTCTAAATGTTTAAAAACTAAAATGTAAATTCACATTCACTAGGAATAAAAAGCCCCCAAAAACGAAATTGGGTGTTTTGCAAAAAAATAAATAAACTTACAGCATTTTCCTTAGATACATTGGGCCCGATTCACAGAATGAACTTAAGACTCAATCCTAAACTTACTACTATTTTGGTATTCACAGAATGCACTTACTACTTTTGGCATTCACAGAATTAACTTACTACTTTTGGTATTCACAGAAGTTAGGATTTTGTCTTAAATTTGTCTTAAGACAAACTTAAGACAGACTTAAGACAAAATCCTAACTTAAGTCTGTCTTAAGTCTGACTTAAGTCTGTCTTAAGTTTGTCTTAAGACAAACTTAAGACACAATCCTAACTTCTGTGAATACCAAAAGTAGTAAGTTCATCTGTGAATGCCAAAAGTAGTAAGTGCATTCTGTGAATACCAAAATAGTAGTAAGTTTAGGATTGAGTCTTAAGTTCATTCTGTGAATCGGACCCATTGTGTTAGGTATTAACAGGCAAACAGATCAGCTGAAGTAAATTCCTGCTGAACTCAAAATAATATAGAGCACGCATTGATATGTTTTAGTTTGAAAAAGACTGCCAGCTTGTTACAAGCACTTAGAGACAAGCTAAATAAACAGGAATTTTTATTTAGCCAGGATTTTCCCCTCAGTTGCACAGGTGAAAACTTTGCATTTCAGAATGTTGTTTTAAAAAAGGTTTCAAAACTAAGGTTCATTATTTTGAATTATAGGAAGACATTTCAAATAAGGGTTTTCCTTTCTTTAAGCATTTCTCTAAGCATATTCTTGGCTCAGTTGCTAAATAATAATAATAATAATTAACCCATGTAATGAAGAAACATTTAAAAAGAAAGAAACCGTAAAAGATGCTGAAACAAGATAGGGCAAGTCCAAGGAAACTAAAAAGTTAACGATGTCTTGAACATTGATTGGCAATCTCAGATAAAGATCAATCAGGGAAATTGGCTTTGCAGGTCAGTTTCGGGTGCCGAAAGTTAGTTTCTTACAGTTTAATCTGGTTAATGTGTACATGACCTGGGGAGGCCAGGCCACTTTGTTCGTCAGCCTAAGTGCCACAAAAAAAAAAGAGAAAAGAAAATGAAGTCAGATTCAAGGAATTACAGAGCCTTAATGTGTGGAATTATCAAAACTGATAGGGTTATAAAAATCAGTGCTACAAAATTCGTTTTTTACTATTCATGAAGCTTAATACTTATACTGTGACCTCCTAGCATTATAATTTAATTTAAGGTATGGTATACTGCATAATAAGGACATTAGCATATAGAATTTCACTTGACAAGGCGTGAAAAACTCTTTTTTCTCAGGATTTGCAGGAGATATGTCCAATGTCCAATCTCTGCAATTTGTAAAGAACATTCCTAGGATGATTAATATGTAACATTATTATAGGATATTTATTTTTTAGTGCCCCAAATATCAAAGTCGAATTTGGGTAAAATTTGGGCATTTTTGCCATTTACAATAGCTTTAAAGTACTTTAGGCTTCAGTAAATGCATACATTTAGGTATAATACAAATTTGCAGGTTGTTCCCATTTGGGTTTCCTTTTAAATAGGTCAGTGAGCCAATGTGCCTGGTGCAGAGGTTTGAGTTTAATATCAGGGTGGAAGGTTTTAACTTTTGCTGGACCTAACTGAGCCTTCATCCATTTAAGGTAAATGAAATGAGTAGTACCATTGAAAACAAGCATTTGTTCTAAAAACTGGTATGTGTGTTATTATGTTCTGTGAATTAGTCACAGTAACTGTTTTAATAATCTAAGTATAGAAATAAATTGTAGCCCCTAACAGGAGTAATATATATATCATGGGCCTTATTTATGAAGGCCTTGCGCCGCCGGTGCGTCACTTTTAAAATGGGAAAAAGTGACGCACCGGCGGCGCAAGGCCTTCATAAATCTGCCCCCATATGTTTTTAAATAGGGTTGGTTATTGCAGGTTAGAAAGAGTTGGGAAGGTTTTTTTTTCTTTTTCAGCCTTAGAGTGAGGTGGGAATTAGAAGTAAGTGTAAACAGATGGAGAAATTATTGCTTCGAAAAGCAGGGCCTCAAAGGGTGTTGGCGCACGGGACACGCAGTGTCTGTGAAAAAGTTTTTGGAAAGTTAAAAGGGTTTAGCATGTTTTCAAAATATGGTTGTTACAGTTGATATTTTGTGTGTTTTGTGCAGAAATGTTTGTGCGTTTTACATATTTTTGCATTTTATCCTTTTATGAATTGTTCCTGGTGAGGATTTTAAGCCTGACAAATTAAGCAGGCCTGAATATTCTGTTTTGAGCTGCAGGTTCACAGTGCATAAAAGTGCATGCAATAGTGTTGTGTGTTACCGCTTATTTACATATGCTATTGTTTTGTCTATGCTTTTTGTGCTTGATATACAGCGCGTATATCTGATGGCTTGGCATATGTGTGTTTTTTGTTGTTTTTTTTTTGCGCTGATACTAAATTTCACAGATATGATTTTTCATGCTGTGAACAAAACAAGACAACACTTCATCAGTGTATGTCAAATTTGGCTTTAATGGTATTTGAAGGAAAATAAAAAAGATATACAGAATCAAAGTGTGTCATCTGCAATTAGTCACGATACTGTCCTCTTCCCTTAAAGGAACAGGCAGCCCTAAAATTATGTATCCTGATTGGACGTAAGGATAAATTATAGATTTGTGACTCTTGTACATGGTGACATAATTTCTATATTACATTAGTCAGTTTTGTTCTGCTTCCTAAGTAGTGTATGGCTATGTACCATAAAGGAAACAAGGCTTCATTTTTACCTAGTCCCATTTCCCTTTTCCAAATTCCTTTCACCAGTTGGTGTATTGCTCAGGTTCACACTTCCAGACTGCAGTAATGTACCAGAGACCCCATATTATGTATAATTCCCTTTTGTATGACCAGACTGGTTTTCAAAAATTTTCTTTAGGCCTACTCTGATGTTTCCCAGTTTGACTGTTAGGGTAGTGATGGACTGGTTAACTGACTCAATACTATAGTAAGATACGTTTTCTACCTCAATAGGAGACACCTTACGTTTTTTTGAATATGACAAATTCAATGCCTATTCTAATTTGGTTTTTAGTTCCTTTTTCCTGCTGCTTTAATTTTTGATGGACCAGATGTATTTTAAATAATGGAAATACCAGGACTCTCTAGTTCTTGTCTTTTGTTTCCACATTTTGATCATTAGCTTTTGCATTGCATAGTCCACCTGATGCACAATTCTTAAAGGGAGGTATCTACATGTCCCTGATAAAATGTATTATGTGATCTCTCTTTTGAGGTTCTCTAGACAGTGGCGGTTTCTCGTTGTGGGCGTCGGGGCTCCGCCCCCTTTACTTTAGCTAGCATTACCCAATATAAAGGCAAAGAGTTTTGCCTTAAGAAAATCCACACAGCCACAGCCTTAACACAGATCACACACACTGCCTGCCACTCACTGTGTGGATGACACTGCAGTCTGCATTAACGCTGACGCTCAATGAGCAAAGTCTTCAGTATTGCCGGCTGACGATCTCACAGCCCTGAGGTCTGTGAGGTCATCAGCTCGGCAAAGACATGGAGTTGCAGAGCAGTCTCCACCCCCTGATGCCGTTGGGATCAAATTAACCCTGGGCGTTTTGCAGTGAAGCCCTGTAATCCCGGGGCTTCACGTCAATCAGGGAGTTGATAACATGGTCACCCCGCCCTTTCTCAACTCGTCACTGTGACTAGTTGAGAAAGGGCGGGGTAGAGGCTGCAAACAGACGGGAAGCAGAGAAATCAAATCTGCGCAGACTCAAGGTGACTGCTTCCCGCTTGCACTTTGTGGGTGACGCTTTTAAACTGCAATACTTCACCCATGTGAAATCCAAAGCAGCCAGAAACAGACTTGTGGACCTAGCCTCGATCTTGGGATGGCACGAGCACCAGCGTTTTCACATATTGTTTCAGGCTGTAGGTTAGTGTTGTTTTTAAACAAAAAAGATTTTTTCTTGATTTCGCTGCCTTTAAAAAAATAGATATTGTGGCCTTGCCTCACATCTACTACCTTCCCACATTCTCTTCATCCTCTGGCAGTCCGCAGATTACAACTCTCCCCCACCCCCCTCCCTCCCTCCCACCCAGCAGCAGATCTCTAGAACCGGCTACGGTCCAGGAAAACCCATTTTCAAAGAATTTAGTAAAGTCTGAAATAGGCTGTCCCGGGTAGGCCCGTTTAGTCTGACATTAGAATATTGGTGGGATTTGCTTCAGGTGGATTATCTGTGTGTAAATAAATAGGGGTGGGCAGTAGCAATTTTCAAGCCCATTCTACGCGCTTGGTGACATCTTGCTGTCAAATTAATCCCCTTTTGCCCTTTAGAAATATTCACAAAGGCAGAGACTGTGGGGCATGTTACTGTGAGATTGGCACGAGCGTGTGCATCAGTGTATGTCTGTCTGTCTCTATTTCTCTGAGCAATACACCACCAATTTTTTTTTTTTTCATGCACGCACTTGCGAACTCCGATCATCAGATGGGCCTCAGATTTTCGGTTGTTGCCTAAACTACACAGGTATTCATGAAATAAACAGCAAACAGAAAAAAACACGTTGTTTTTGCACCACAGCAATGACCTGCAGTGATTGCGTTTTGTGTGTTCATGTATTAAATAATAGTTGCAGCAATATCTAAAGCCTTAGGCTTTAAATATTGCAGTAACACATGGTGCCACTTCTGTTTATTCCTCTGCTGGTAACAATGAATATTCTATGACCAACTTCAGCATTATTATTTCAAAGTTTCTTATGAAGTTATGTGGTTATAATGAATAACCGGTTACCCACATCATTATCATATGAAATGTCTTTATGAATGTCATGCCTGATAACTACACTTTAACCATTTGCTTTATTGGCCTTCTCCGTTTTTCAGATTTGCTTTTAAATGCACCATTTTCCCAGTCTTTTTTCAAAATGTTCTCAGAGGAAGAACCCCCTGAACCCTATTTATTACTGTCAGGTTTGCTTGCTTGCCACAGGGCACTCATCCCAAACCTTGACGCCTCACCACTTCCAAATGTCACCAGCCGCCACTGTCTCTAGATAAGGAATTTAGGAACACCTATATGTAATCATTTAGAGAAAAAAAATGTGTTTGCCCCATTAGACAATGCCACCATGTGTGAGGACCTCCATTCAGATAGAATTCCCATGTTGCTATCTACCCTTAGATGGTAGGGGATATGCTCTCACATGGAAACCCAATTAAAGAGGCTAGAGGCACTGTTTTGCCTACTGCCTTTGTTTTTGTATTGCCTTTGAGAATGACAGTGTGTTCTAGACCAGAAATGTCCCATGACGTATGGGCACTCCTTTAAAGATTGCAGGCCACTTGCTTGCAGTCCCTTGTTGTACAATGAACTGTTTTTGTACTTAATTGAAGGAAACAACTGTGTCACATTTTCTATGTCACTAGGTTCTGCGGGATCTTCCAGAGTCAAAGGGAGAATGATACCCTGCAGAACGGTGATAAAGATGAGTTCTAATTCTCATCAGTGACAGCTAACAGATGAACAGTCCCAACACCCAGAAAGTGCTTCATCAACTGTATCTCCAACGTATTGTGCTTGCTTCATTAGAAGGCGTGGAACATCAGAAAAGAAGGAGGATCTGGTTTTGCCACAGAACCAGAATTTCAGTGCAAAGAGCGAAAGAGAAGGATTCTTGTTGTTTTTGAGGCTTCAGTTTTCCACCCACCTGTCATGTGCTGGTTAACCTCTGACAGTGTGCAGTCCCTTGAGCCCCTTGGCCTGAGTTTTGGCCACACAACCCCTTTTCCTTTGCTCCTACGGAAGTGCAGTGCACCGGAGGATTTGAGATTGGCAAAAGGCACTACATTATGGTGCCCATGAAAGAGCAGCCAGAGCATCCTCTGACACTGAATAAGAGAGTGTTGGAGCCTGAAAGTGTTGCTGAGAGTGACAGTCTGTTGCTCTTCCCCCATTAATAGTACTTGGGTCTGCATGAGATGATCTGTGCCCTTGATCAATGAAGAGCACACTATCTGTAGTGCCTGCAGCACAGGAAATATTGGTGCACTGCATTGAGACATTGAGACTTTCAAGTGAGCTGTGAGTGTTTGCCTGGAAGGCACTCCAACGGATACTGAGTAACATCATTTTCATGAAAGGCCTGAATGTAGAGGCCCATGCGGAAGAAAACAACAGAAACAGGATTTGATGGACAATAGAAGCCTGCCAGAAGAGGCTTTGACGGACTCTGGGTATTTCCCGTGCGATTGTATAGAATTGGTGTTTGGAGACTGATTCTTATTGTTTTATTGGTATTGTCAATAGTCACTGAAATACATACTGTTTGCAAAATAATTTTAGGATTTGCCTGTGTAATGGCAAAAGGGGGGTCTGAGGTTCTTTAATTTTGACTCCATCTTACATTTGTCTTCAATTTGTGTTGCCTTTACACAGACTGCTCTATTCACGAAGTGTTTCTGCCCTTTAGACTGCAACGTGTAGAAAACCCCCCTCTGTCCTTGCATTGAAAGCAATCTCAGACACTAGCTGGCCTAACTGCATACAGACATGTTCTGCCATTACTGATTGACCTATAAGTGCTGTAGTTGATTGACTTATGGGTTGGGCAGAAACACGACGTAAGGGGGACATTCTGGTTACATGATGTTTTTCTATTGGCTAATATTTTGCAGATCTTGTATGTCCATATTAGGTATTTTGTATGCTTGCAGAGGCTAGGACTGCCCCTTTCTTTTATGCTGAGTTTGTAAATCCTAAGCATATAAAAGACCTCTGTGTTCTGTATTCTTTAGACTGCCTCATTCAGGTGCTAAAGGCTCCTGTGCGATGTAGTCTCACTTATTAAGTTTAATAAAGATGTCTTTTAATATTTCAGCTTCTGTGCCAAGTTCTTTGTATTGTGAGACCACTGAGAATGAAGATTTCAGTTCTTCAATAGTCATTTTAATATATATTGAATTAATAATTACCTGTGTGGTCATCTCTAAACTAGCCAGACAGCGCCACCTTGTAGCGACTTTCTCAAATGCCGGTGTTGACAATTAAGTGCCAGTGCCGAGCACCGGAAACCACAGTCTCAAATTAAGCAGTATGTTCCACATAGTAGGAGTGCGCGTAGGAGAAGTACCAATTCACCACACTGATGACATCACAAATTCCATGGCACTAGTAGGGTCGGGCAAAGAATTGGCCTTGTGTATCCACAAATGTTTTAATTTTGCCGGGTAGAGAATTACACATTGCAGGTCCCGCATGTGAAGCAATGAAGCACCTCCTTGCCCTTTGTACTACTAGTAGGTAGTCTAGTTAAATGCTCATGCAGTAGGTATACATTAAGATTTCAAATATGGTCCTTGTCGTACAAAGGACTTCTTCCCTATAGTGAGAAAAATATGCAGTGATTGGCTCAGGATTTTCTCCAATGGGCTGTTTTGAACCCTGGAACTGACATAGCCACTCCAGGATGAGCACATCTAACAAAGCTGCATCAGGTAACAACCATTGCTGAGTTCATATTCAGAACCCTCCGGGGACCTCAGCATGTATATTTTTGACCATTATACTGCATTGAATTTCAGCATTTAGATAGCACGTACTACCCTATGTTGGGCACAGAAGCGCTTATCTACATGGGCAACAAGCTACGCCATGTAGGTTGTGTGTTTAGCTGTGTTTTCCGACGCTATATGGGAAGTGTTTTTATGTTGCGTGTGATGACCACCGAGCTGTGGTAATCACGTTATGGGATGCAGAGCGTAACGTGGAAGATGAAGAGGTGGATGTGAGAGAGAGACACCCAGTTTATGGTTTTCAGTCTGCTGGCAGCTTTCAGCAGCTCTGCAGCTTCATTTATGATATTTCTTATGATTATAGTTTAATTCGCTGGGTTTCTGTATCGGGTTGTCCAATCTGATATTTTGTTTATAGGTTTTGGTCATCAGCTGGAATGATTGGAGAGAGAAACGGGGATGAGAACTGATGGGATGGGCTTTGTTACTGTCATCCTATGTCTGAACATAATTGTGAGACATAAAGAAGTGGTCATAGCGTGTAGCTAGTTGGAAACTGTAGAGGTGGACTAGTTTAGAGTCCTCTGGTTGGCCAGTAGTATGCAACCGGTCTCTTCAGTTATTCCATGTCTGTTCAGTTGGCGATGGCTGGTGTCATTGCTGATATAGTATGTGGTGATGGACAACCCTGTATGTCTTATCTGGGTGTAAGAGGATTACGTTAAAGTTGGCTGCTGACTGCTGAATGTTATGTTATTAGTATTAGTATGGGCCATCAGACTTATATATGAATTGACATTACAATATAATACCCAGTTGAACCATACGTCAGCCCTTCTCATCTTTTGTTTTGTTCTAATATTTTATTAAAAAAGAGCATATAAATAGTTAAAGACAATAGAAAGCAATACACCGACAATATAGCAATACAAGATTCAATGTCTAAACTGTCATATAGGGCTCCTGCCTAACCATATAAGTATTATGTTTCAAAAACAAGAATATAGAGGAACCATATTAAAAAGTCAGATGCATCACTTGATAAAAATTGATCAACAGTAAGAGAAGAAAAGGAAAGAGAAAGAAAGGGAAAATAAAGAAGAAAGAGAAAGAGAAGAAAGTAGAGTGAAGAGTAAAGAAGGAATATAAAAGGGAAGAGAGAGAGTCTCCTGCTACAAAAGAACGAGCAAAAGAAATTAAGTAGACGACACAAAGGGAAATTGCTCTACCAAACCTTTCGAGGCCAAGTCCACATAACTATCCAGTGTTCTCCATACCCCATTAGAAATGGCGGGAGAGAGATGATTCACCTCCACAGAGGTATGAGCCCCACGGAGAAAAGAGACCCAAGCCCACCATGTATGATAGGATACAGAACCAAATGATTTCCACTCCGTAAGAATAATCTTCACTGCAATTGTCAACAATAAATCTAATAATTGCATATCCACAGAATCTAACGATAATGGCGATGGTGCAGCCCATGGACCTAACAGGATTAGAGGTAATGAGAGTTTAAACTGAATATTAAATATTAGCATGAGATGTGTGTGAACCAATTCCAAAAAAGAGTGGAGTAAAGAACATTCAAAAAACATATGCTGATAGGTACCAGCGGCTAAATTACAACTCCAACAAAGGTCATTATCTTTAAGATTGAGAGAATGCAGGCGTACCGTTGTCCATTTGGCCCTTCTCATCTTAACTGATTTTGGAAAGTAGTATCCTGGTTGGGTTGTTCCATATCTGTGGGTTGTACACTGTGGATTAAACTTGAAGGTGCGATTTTCTTTCTGGGTTCAATTCAAGTATTGTGAGATGAAGTGGTTGTCTTGGAAATAACTATGAGCCTCATTTACAATGATTTGGTGTAGGGCAGCACCACAAGATTTAGCTGTGCTGCCCTTTGCCACAATGAAAGGCCAGAAGTGCACTGTTTTTATGAGATACATTGCATTCTGTCCTTTCAGCCAGTGCTGGCGTACAATTTAGTGCCAAGCGCCAGTGCGGCATCTTTGCACCATAGTGTAAGTGGGCCTGCCTTATTGGCAGAATTGTTTTTGTGCAGGAAGGGACCTTCCTGCACAAAAACAATCCATGGAGGCGTTATCATCCTTCTGAGTGTGCTGCAGAATGCAGCAAACATGGAAAGAGGAAAAAACGAAGAAAAAATATATATTTCTCCCCGATACGCCAGCCGTGGGTAGACATACAGTTTTGATGCATTCACAGGTTTACAGATATGGGTCTGCACTCTGTGCTGCCGGAGAGTCATAAAAAGTGACACACTGGCAGCACAAGAGGCTTGTAAATAAGCCCTTAAGTTACAACATTCTTCCAAATATATTTTGTCCTTACTTTCTGGTCTTATAAGCCATGAATAATTCAGAAAGTTTTCCTACCAGGGTGATATTGACATCTCCACTGGTGCCAATCCTTCTCTGTGACAGGGAATCAAAGAAGGTCTACATCGGGTACACCTTCACCACCATATTGTCTAGTTTGAGGCCAACGGGATGTATGTCAGTACAACGCGATCTTTTAGATCGCGGTACTTAACAACGCGGTTATTACAAAGCAAGTCGTTACAACGACTTGCGTGGTAACGACTTAAGTTGGAGGGCGCGGATTGAGGAATATTATAATTTTATATTTCAACACCAGTCCACGTAACAGTAGGGAAGGTGTTGGAATATAAAATTACAATATTCCTTAACCAACAGCGCCATCCAGCGCAAGTCGTAGTAACGACTTGCGTTGTAATGGCAGCGTGGTAAAGGTTGTGCGGTGTAAACACCGCGTTGTAAACGCCGTTTACCAGGCCAACGTGTCCCCCACTCTTTTTATTTCAGCCAGGACCATAGTTGGGTCAACACTATCTTCTGGTGACACGTACTGCTGTTCGAGTGTCTGGGACACTGACATATAAGCAGCCTTACGTGAAGTGGGCGGCCTGGCTTGAATAGTTGTGACGTCATTGAGCATTTTCTGATTTCTTCGAGTTTACTAATGCCTATGGTGCAAAAGATTCCCCCACCGTAGTCTACCAAATTTGGAGAAGGTTGACCTCACAATATGCTAAGTATTCGATGCATCTCAAATATAAGGTGCTGTTTTGTGGACATTATGATGTTTGGAGCTTAATTTCATAAACTTGGTGGCGATAGAGGGAAGAGGTAGGAAGGTATACTTTCTGCAACTTCACTTTATGCCATCTTTGTTCCAAAACCCACTGCTGTCTAGCTAGATTTGTGCTATGTAAGTCACATACTTGTATGCAATATGTGGGGCACAGTGACCTAATTTTGGTCCAGTAGAGCTATGCTGTCCAAGCCGGTCTCGCAAACATATTTAGGACTGGTGAAGGTCAGAACTACGTCCAAGCATTTACTCTGCACATATTTACAGCTCTGAGAAGCAGATTTTTAATCGGAAGACTCAGTTCATATATGCCCCAGAAATGGATCACACTTCCAGCCTAGCCTGGTGCCACATGTATCAAAAGTCCATTTAGCATTCCCTAAATAGCGAATCTTAGGTAATCATTATTTAAGGAATGCAAAATGGTATGTAAGAAAATAGCGTTTACCTAAGAGCGATTCCTAATAATTCACAATCATAATTTGGTAATCACTAGTAGGTAATAGTACTCCATTCGTTCCTGTGGGCCTAAAGGCCCATAGGTGCGAATGATTTTGCATTTCCTAATTTGGTAATCCAATACCAAGGGTGCCGGGGGGCCTAAGACCTTGGTGGTTACTTCTTGGGCTTGATTTATGTCAATGGTTTACTGCGAGGGCTGCAATGGAGAGTAGGAGACCTTTCCTGACATGGGCCAGATCTGACTTTGCTCCTAAGGGCATTCAGTGACTTCTGCAAGCTGGGAACACAGCTATCTTCTAATCCTGAACAGTCTCTACTGCAGGGCCAGGCACTCGTCTTCTCCGTCTGAGCAGACATAAATACACACCTCTAGTCACTTTACAGACCTTAGGCTTCTTCAGGAAGTTGAGCAGACTTCAGGTGGTGTTCCCTCACCTCTGTTGCTGCCCACCCTTTGCTAATTCTGTCTGTGATATAAATTTTCAATTCTAATGACAGGATGTTTAGTTCTCTTCTTGGCACTAAAACATCATTATTCCAGTTCTAGACTTTCTTGTAATAAATAAATGCTATCATGTTTTTCAGCCCACATGGTTCAATAGCACCCAATCGAGACTGCAAATTCCCATAATGCACTGCACACACTACCTGGTTTCCTCATGGTATACATGTCTTGTATGTGCAAGGAAATATTGACTGTTGATGCCCATATGGCACCCGCTCCTGGATGTATGTCAGTACAACGCGATCTTTTAGATCGCGGTACTTGACAACGCTGCCATTACAACGCAAGTCGTTACAACGACTTGCGTTGGAGGGCGCGGATTGTGGAATATTATAATTTTATATTCCAACACCAGTCCACGTAACAGTAGGGAAGGTGTTGGAATATAAAATTACAATATTCCTTAACCAACAGCGCCATCCAGCGCAGGTCGTAGTAACGACTTGCGTTGTAATGGCAGCGTTGTTAAAGTAGTGCGGTGTAAACGCCGTGTTGTAAATGATGTTCCCCCCGCTCCCTGTGTCTTACGGAAGGTTTATAAAATGCTTTCACGTTTGCTGCACAGAAATTAAAACAATTGACAACGTCAAAGCTCATGGTGCATTGGGAGCAGGCCATGACTTCTTAAGGACAAAAGAAAAGGAAGAAATACTACATTTGATGAATGTTAGTCCTTCCTTTAAATGACTTGCTCACACCGGTTGCTAAGTACAAAGACATTGTGCTTGCTACATTAAATACAGCACAGTTCTTTCTGCGTAATAATTAAATTGCTTTTCTCATACATTCCTGTAGATTAAGCCATTTCATGCTCAGCTGGGCCTTGAGCAGTTCATTGCTTTCGTCTGTCTACAGCAGATACAGGCGTCCTTGCATGTTACCACTCAGCGGATGCTGTTGTGTCATTTTACTGCAATCTTTCTGGCGTGCATCTGCTGAAGTAGTCTCAGATTTGTAAATACCGCTGTCTGGGAGCATTCATGGAGGCTTGCATTGCACTAACCCAGCTACAAACCAATAGGTTGCTATAATTTGGGAGCCAGACCTGGGAAACCACAACTAAAGAGGAATTCTGAAAAGGATAACTCAAGGCAAGCACCCGAATCTTCGACAAAGATTCGGTATTATGAGTAGGGCTCCCTGTTTTATGGTATTTATTTTTTTAACATTTCAGACTGAATTTTCCATATTTATTTTTTGGGCATTTTATCTGTATTTAGCCATATTTATTTTATGTTTTGTGTATAAATGTAGTTGTAAAACTGTACATTTCCATATTTATTTAAATGATAGACATGCACTCTTACTTTGATTTCTGTAGTGTTTTAGCTATTTAAGTTGCCAAATATTACATAGCAGTACATCCACTGGCTAATATTAGCATTATACCACAAATGTAAGTTGATACATGCCGTCGGCCCTTGGACGTCGCAAGCACTACCGTCGTAGTGCTGTGCACGTCCAACGGCCGACGCGGCCCCGCCCGTTTTGCAGAAGTGCCACACTGCCGCGAAATCGCGGCCGCGGCAAACGGGTTAAAGAAATTTCATCTTGTTTTTTAATTTCCCATGCTGTCCATCTGCTCAGCGGTTGGGCTATAATTCATAAAAAACAGCAAGAAGAGTCACCTAAAAGAAGTACATTTTCTGTATTTATCCACTTTAAAAAAATAAATACAGACAGAAAACACATTGTTTTCTGTCTGTATTTATCTGTATAAATCTGTAAAAACGGAAAACAGGGAGCCTTAATTATAAGGGACTGGGAGATGGGTGGAGTATGGAGGGAAGGTGGAGGGGCTGCAGGCAGGACGAGTGGATAACCAGCTGGTCCATTAGATGATGGTTGTCTCTCCACCCTCCAGGGTGTTGGCATACTTAGCTCCAGGGTCCAGTTTGCACCTCCTCACCTAAAAGTCAGATGGTTACATAAGAGGCGTGGTACAAATAAGGTTAATTCACTTCTGATTTATTCTGAATGTCAGATCTGTATTATTGCATCATAGTTAGAGTGACCATCTCCCTTGAGGTCATTACAGACATTGTTTCCAGTGCTGGACTTTAGTGTGATAGCCTAATGCATTCTGGGCCTTGTTGTCTTGTTCTGCTTACATTGATTTCTAGACTAACATACCTGAAAACCATCATTTGTAGGTCACACCTTTAGGACCGCAGAGGATGTCTGTAATGAGCTGGAGGGAGGTGGTCCCTCTAGTAAAACAATGATATTTATGGTTTTAAGAAACCTCAACGCACCTTTGGGCAATTGTGTTCCAAAAAGGAAAGCTGAACATGAATTGATTGTGGCATTTCTCCACCTCAAAATCATCCCTTATCAACCATTGCTAATATTCTTGGGCAATTCCAACCACCAATTCAAACCTTGATGAAAGGGATGTGACTATGAAAGAAGCATGGAAGTAAGAGCCTACAGAGGCTTCTCCTCCATTGCCAGCCAAAAGGTAGTGACGGCTCCTCCGCTAAGGTGGAGGAACATCGCCCCACTGCTTTCAGCAGTGTAAATAAAGGAAAAATAAAATGATGATAACTCGCTGTTATTATCATTTTGTTTGTTTCAGCTGCGGATCTGTGCTGGGTGGGGCGGGGCTGCCCTGCTCTCAGAGCAGGGGGGAAGAGTGGTGGGTTCTCTGTAAGTACGCAATGATTGTTTGGCCGGCCCTTTTGGACCAGCCAAACAGTCATGCGCACTTTACATTTTCTTCACCCAGTCTGCATTACAGCCTGGGTGAAGAACATGCTCAGGTTCCCATTTCCTGGCTGAGTGCAGTGCAGCGTTGTGATTGGTCAGGAGAGCCTGGGTGCTTACTGTTCTGGCCCAGCGGAGGGATGATGAGGAGAGACAACGGAGGAGAGAAAAGACGCGGCCAGGAGGTACGTTTTTTTCTTTACCCCCTTCCCCCGGCCCTCCACCCCACCACCCCGCCACCCTGATCCATGCCAGCCGCCACTGCCCAAAGTGTAAATGTAATATGCATATAAAAGCAGAAAAGGTGGCAGCAAGGAGGCAATACTTTTATACCCTAGCAATTCATCTGCAAAGTCTGTCATTTCATTTTCATAGTTTTTTAGCTTTTCCATGCCATATGTGGACCAGTCATATTTAAATGAACTATTCCGGCATGACTGCTCTTGAGATGTAAAGGATGATTTGCATACCGCTCATCCAACTCTGGAAAAGCACAGATGAGCTAAAAAGATGGAATGCAATGATATCCAGGGGAATTCTAGTTGACGAGGAGCAATGGCTCAGATATTTCCATTCACTATCTTTTTTTATTCTTCTAAATGAAGAAGCATTTATGCTCCTGGTGGACAGGGCAAAACTCAATGGGCACTGAAATATTTTTGCAAAACTTCCTGAAAAGGCATGAACTTGTTGGATTCTGAGTGGCGCCTTTTGCCAGTGCAGGTGCAGTCGGAGAAACATTTAACCAGTGCTTAATTTGGTCAGGTCGTTGCATCTGGAGGGCGCGAGCACTCATTTTTAGGTCTGGGTTAATAACACAGCTGTCTACAAGAACTACTGGAATATAATGTCTCTCTCACCTCCTACTTTTGGCTGTTTGGTGTATTATTCCACCTACAATGGAGTTGTGGCATTGCAATGCATGAGGGGCTATTTTACGCTTCAAACGCTCATTGAATAACCACACATACAAATCTTTATCTCATATGTGCATTGTAGAGAATACAACTTTTTTGTTTTTTTCACTGTAGCAGGTTTTTATTTTTATTTTAGTGTAGATTTACTTCACATCAGACCCTTAAAAAAGTGGTGGAGCCAAACTTACAAATGTAAGGTACAACTGAAAAAAAACAGAGTTAAGTCCATGACCAACTACTGGCACTTCAACATCCTCTCATAGAAAATAATGTATGTAGGGACCTACAGTTAAACAAATAGTATATAATTTCGAATGAAGTTACATTTTTTTAAAATAGTTAAATTCTGACTAATTATAATTTAATGTTACAAAACATAAAATAGTATATATTAATTATTTACTTCTAAAATGTTGTAATAACTTTTTTAATGTAAAAAATGATGTAACAATAAATGTTATTCTAATATAATTAAATTGATTTTAATTAGTTCTATACATCACTTTAAATAATTAATAATGTACCATGTGTAGATCTCCACCCCGTATGCAGAGTATTCCTATTGTAAAGTATGGGAACACTTTTTAAAGGTTTTTTAAATTTGAAAAAAGTGAGTAGCAATGTTCTTTTGGTAAAAATTAATGTAGATTCGTTTTATATATTTATTTTATATGTAGAACTAAACAATACAATCTTACATCACTAGTAACTTCATTTTGAGTTAAGTTGTTCATTAATGTAAATATGTTAACATAAATGAAATACATTTTTCTGAAGTTTAAATTAAAAGTATAAATTCCCACCTAAAGTGAAACCAATTATGCATTAATAATTAAGAGTGATATGTTTAATTTATTTAAAGTAATGTATTTATATTTTAATTAAATATATGCTACATGAATTTCTTAATTCAAAAAAGGTCATTAGAATATTTTATAGTGAAATAACAAATAGGTACTGTTTTTCTACTTTTTTCTACATTAAATTATTAATATGTTTAATTATGTAAAAATAATAGTTTAATTTTACATTATTTCCTATGGAGTTTAAATTTAAGTCTCTAACTCCATTATTTTCTACACGAGGGTGTTGCAGGACAAGTGGTTGGCCATGTGTGGTTCTGGACTTACTCCAGCTCTGATTAGTAGTAATTTACTACCGATTTGGCTACCTTTTTGACTGGAGTAAGTGCAGTTTGTGGATTGTAATGTGCTTAGGGCTTCATTTATGAGGCCTTGCATCAGTTTTGCGCTTCCGATGCGTCACTTTTTGTGACGCATCGGCAGCGTAAAACATACCTCCTGTTGCGCACTATTTACAAAGTGACGCATCTATGCTGATGCGTCACTTTGTAAACCCCTGCGATACATCATACCTGCGTCAGGTATAATGTATGCAGGGAGGGGGTTTCCCCCGCAAAAAGCCTCGTAGAAGTGACACAGTGAAATCTATGAGATTTCTAGGACGCCGTTGTGTCAAAATCTTGCGCCTGCCTCACAGCAGGCGTAAGACTGACGCAGGCACTTTCACATGGGTGCTTGCCCCATGTGAAAGGATGCATTGCTGGAGTTGCGTCACTTTTGTGACACACTCCAGCAATGCGCCACTTTTGCTCTTACAGATACGTCAGAAATACTGACGCATCTGTAACTCCTTACGACATGATGCATCATACATTAAATATGACGCATCAGGTATGTCGCAAGGAGGGCGCAGTGAAAAGTGACGCATTGCTGCTTTCACGCAGCGATGCGTCATTTCTCATAAATGAGGCCCTTACTCTTTTGTGGGTGGGTGCATGTACCTCCCTAAACTCCTCCCTGACTTCCCTAAACCCCTTCTTAATCCTCCCTAACCCCCTCCTATTTAGTTGAAAGTTTGCCCCCTTTTTCCAGTCCCCACCCCTGGTCCCCCCAGGGGTAAACTTACATGTGTGAGGATCTCCTCGAAGAAAAGATAGGAGAGGTGGAGAGGAGGACCTTTAAACTTGTAGGTTTGTGAATGGTATTTTGCAGTACTTTAGTAGTAATGCTATTACAGTACTAATAAAGTTCTACAAAATGCAGTTTGTGAATAGGACCTTAAGCGTATTTGTGCACTCTCTTGCCTGATGTATAGGCTGCACTCTCCTTTGTTCTGCTTCTGTGGGATGGGAGCTACTCTTGTTTTAGCATTTGAGACCAATAGGAGAGGGACACAAATAGCACCCAACCCTCTGGATTTGCAGGCACTTCCTACTAGGTTCTACCTGGTGGTACGAGGCAAGCGAGGAACTGGGCAAGGATTTTCAGCCTAGAAGAAAAGCAGAATTGTGTTCCCTAGAGTATGCTCCCCATCACTGAAAAGGGGTAAGTTATTGTACCCTTTGCAGTACTTACCACCACCACTATGTGTCACTCATTGCATAGATTTTTTGAAGCACAGACTTTGGCCTTGGCGAGACAGCTGAATGTCTATTGCCATTCATTAGGGCAGGATCAAAAGATGTTACAGAAATGTATATGCATTTACATTGCAACTTGTGCCATGCACATTTATGTCAGAATGTGGCATTGTAAATGTAGAGGAAAGACTCTGAAGGTAGTAAAGCATTTAAGGTAGGAGTACAGACCTTATGGACAGCCTGTCAGTATTTGACAACTGACCGACAAAGCTGTGAGCTCTGAAAGGAGAGGCCGGTAACGAAATGTAGTGGTGAAAAGTGAGTTTTCAAGTTTTCCAGCACTCGATGTCGTGATCCTCCCGCTAGATCTGGTGGTAGGAAGTTGCGCAGGGTAGAATCCGGCATCTTAAAATGATAATCTACAATTTCTAGTGTCTGATCCCATTTCTTGAAAGGAGTCTTTCTTAGAAAATCTTAGCTTCATTGTCGGAAGGTTTGGGGTGAGCAGTTTAGTGGGGTAGTTGAGTGCACAACCATGAAGTGCCTTCTGCACTTTGCAAAGGGTCTTGAAGGTTGGTCTCTCTTTCACTGGGAGCCGAGTGGAGGGATTTTTGTGGCTGGTGGGATGTGTACTTGTCTACTCAGGCCAAATGACAGGCAGGTGGGGCAGTGCTGTACAATTTAAAGTTTAGAAGTGATAGTTTTAGGGAGAGTAGTGCAGGTTTTTGCATTGGCCCAAACGAGATATCACCACTGTTATGATGAGGGTGAATTTTAGAAGTCAAATATGGTGGAAAGTGGATTTGGAGACACCATTTATTTGGGATATAAATGAAAAGGCGCTGCCATAGAGTTCACCTAAGGTACAAACTTTATTGACAGGGACTCAGTTCAGGAGGCAAGAGAAGCGGGGATGGGGAGGGTTGACTTGCCATTGGGGCACAACCAATTCATCCACCTGTGGACATGGGTGAGGCTTTGAGACAAACTGGGGAGTTTTCCTGGGTTGTCATTTAGCCTGAGATAGATCTGTGTGCCATCTGCACTGATGTGGAAGTCTATATAAGAAGAGGTGAAGATGGCAGTGAAGGGGGCATGTAACCCTTAAAGAGTGAAGGGGACAGCAGAGCAATGGTGGACTCCACAGTGGATATTTGTGGTCTTGGAGAGGAATGGCCCTATGATATCTTGGTGGGAACAATGTAGCCGGAAGGGGTCAAACCAGGACAGTGAGGTGCTGGCAGTGGCAGCTCGCAGAGGGAGTGCTGTGGGTTGGCGGGGCAGGGTGGGGGGTAGTGGAGTCGGACATACGATGGCCAGGAGTAAAATAAGTAAATTAATTAATAAAACTATTTACCTTGCGCTCACTGCATCGCCTTGCAGTAAACAGAGTCTGTCGGTAAACTAGCAATCATGCTGGGAAGCAGTGATAAAACAATGTATGAAAAATTATTTGCCTGATGTGAATCACAATACGGTTGTAAATAAACAATCAGCATAAACATATTTTATTAAGCCAATTATTTAAAGCGTTTGAGAAACCATAAAATACAAATCATAATGCAGAGCGTTCCATTTATAACATGTGTATTGGTAAAGCGCACGCTCACCCAGGGGGATCTTGGCGCTGAATAACAGATTATTATTGTTACCCAACTCAATGGTACTCATTCTGTCGACCTCAGAAAGATGAAAGGATGAGTGACCACACGAGGATTTGAACCTGTGACCATGAGGTCGAACTAATGCATTTCTTCTCATCCTAAGGATCAGACTTGTCCTAAAAATAGCAAATAAACATAAAACTGTAGGATCGATAGGAAAACACCATAATCTCATAACGTTTTTTGCTGGTGTCATCCCAAATTAAACAAGCTACTGACCGCAGTTTTGAGATTGTGGATAAATATATTACTTATTTATTTAGGGTTTTTGTAAAGAGCTGATTCTTCTTCCAGACGCTTCACAGCTCTGTTAATCAGTATAGAGGGTAGAGTTTGTGATAGGTACAATCCAGCACCTTGCCTGGTCAGTGGGCCATCCCACAATCCTCTTTTGCTTCCTCTAGCATTGCAGCTCTTTACCCAAAGTGGAGAGGTGTGGTGCAGCGGCCAGGGCAGCTGACTTCAAAGCACATGGTTCATGGTTTGATCCCGGCTCCGGCGGCAGCTCAGCCCAGCACCATGTGACTCTGGGCAATAGCTCACTTAATATCCACAATGGTCCCCAGCGCCTTGAGACCCGTAAGGGTGAGTAGTTCACGCTTTACAAATACGGATTTATTTATTAAAGGACAGATGAACAGCTCAACCTCCGGGGGTGCTCTGGAGTGTGGATGGCTTGATTCTGCCGCCATCTGGAACGGGTTCCTTGTATTCCAGAGTCTGGATCCTGAACATCCAATGAGCTGCCTCCTTATTGTAGTTCCTTGGAAACTCGGTGGTGGATGAAAGGCGGCCCATGCTCATCTTGAGTTTTATGGGACGAATGGACTGCTCCCAATGTTCATTTACATTATTGTGTTGCCAAGGTGCAAGCACATTCTGGCAGCCTGCATGTGTAGTGTTAACAGTCGGGGAATCATCCTTCACTTACATTGAAGTAGTGAAATTGAACCACCATCAATACCTTCAGCACCATGGAAACATTATTCCGGACGAGATGGACAACTGTAAGGTACCACCACCAATGCTCCTGTCAGATCCATGCAAATTCCAGTCTAGATGAGATGGATAAGTGTAAGTGAACCACCACCAATGCACCTGTCACCTCCATGCAAGCATCACTCTTGATGAGATGGATTAGTGTAAGTGTACCTCCGCAAATGCACCCATCAGCTCCATGCAAACACCACTATGGGTGAAATGGACAACTCATTGTGAACCACCACCAAGGCACCCATCAGCTACATGCAAACACCTCTCTGGATGAGATGGAATACTGTTTAAGTGAACCAATGCCAATGCTCCTGTCAACTCGATGCAAACATCACTTTGGATGAGATGGAGAACTGTAAGTGAACCACCGCCAATGCTCCCATCAGCTACATGCACACACCTTTCTGGATGAGATGGACAACTGTAACAGAACCACCGCCAATGCTCCTGTCAGCTCCATGCAACACCACTCTGGATGAGATGGACAACTGTAACGGAACCACCGTCAATGCTCCTGTCAACTTGATGCAAACATCACTTTGGATGAGATGGACAACTATAAGTGAACCATCGCCAATGCTCCCGTCAGCAACATGCACAGACCTTTCTGGATGAGATGGACAACTATAACAGAACCACCGCCAATGCTCCTGTCAGCTCCATGCAACACCACTCTGGATGAGATGGACAACTGTAACGGAACCACCGTCAATGCTCCTGTCAACTTGATGCAAACATCACTTTGGATGAGATGGACAACTATAAGTGAACCTCCGCCAATGCTCCCGTCAGCTACATCCAAACACCTCTCTGGATGAGATGGAATACTGTTTAAGTGAACCAATGCCAATGCTCCTGTCAACTCGATGCAAACATCACTTTGGATGAGATGGAGAACTGTAAGTGAACCACCGCCAATGCTCCCATCAGCTACATGCACACACCTTTCTGGATGAGATGGACAACTGTAACAGAACCACCGCCAATGCTCCTGTCAGCTCCATGCAACACCACTCTGGATGAGATGGACAACTGTAACGGAACCACCGTCAATGCTCCTGTCAACTTGATGCAAACATCACTTTGGATGAGATGGACAACTATAAGTGAACCATCGCCAATGCTCCCGTCAGCAACATGCACAGACCTTTCTGGATGAGATGGACAACTATAACAGAACCACCGCCAATGCTCCTGTCAGCTCCATGCAACACCACTCTGGATGAGATGGACAACTGTAACGGAACCACCGTCAATGCTCCTGTCAACTTGATGCAAACATCACTTTGGATGAGATGGACAACTATAAGTGAACCTCCGCCAATGCTCCCGTCAGCTACATCCAAACACCTCTCTGGATGAGATGGACAACTGTAACGGAACCACCGTCAATGCTCCTGTCAACTTGATGCAAACATCACTTTGGATGAGATGGACAACCATAAGTGAACCTCCGCCAATGCTCCCGTCAGCTACATCCAAACACCTCTCTGGATGAGATGGACAACTGTAACAGAGCCACCGTCAATGCTCCTGTCAACTTGATGCAAACATCACTTTGGATGAGATGGACAACTATAAGTGAACCTCCGCCAATGCTCCCATCAGCTCCATGCAAACACCACTCTGGATGAGATGGACAACTATAAGTGAACCACCGCCAATGCTCCCATCAGCTACATGCAAACACCGCTCTGAATGAGATGGACAACCGTAAGTGAATCCCCGCTAATGGTCCCGTCAACTACATGCAAACACCACTCTGGATCAGATGGACAACTGTAAGTGAACCCCCGCTAATGCGCCCATCAGCTCCATGCAAACACCACTCTGGGTGAGTTGGACGTTCTGTGCGTCATAAACCACAAATCACACGACCACATATTGTGCATCATATGCAATATACCAAAGACAACCTGTGTTATGCCTCATATACAACACACAAAGCCATGGCATAACATGCATCATGGACAGCACACCAAATGCACTGATTGCCATGCCTCATATACTACACATCAAACCACTGCATATTGTACATCATGTACAACCCACCATAACACCCTGTTCTGTACATTATATACCACACACACTACTTCATATAGCGCATCATATTAAATAAACCAAAGACAACTGTGCTTCATAGACAACACACCAAGCCATTGCATATTGCGAATCATGTGCAACACACTAAAGACAGCTATGCTGTGTGTTATTATCACACACCAAACCACTGCATATTGTGCATCATGTACAAGATATGAAAGACAGAATGTGATGGGCATCATATACAACACACCAAACAACTGGCCATTGGTTAACAAATACAACACACCAAAGGCACCCTGTGCTTCCAGTCATACATCACACACCGATCCACTGCATATTGTATATCATAGTCAGCACACCAAAACAAAATGTGCACCATATATAACACACAACCATGACATAGAAAAATGTAGACACCCAGGGGGTCATTAGGATGGGGGGCGGACAGTCATCCTTTCGGGGAATGGGACCGCCCGCCATCGGTGCGGGGTTCCCGTCGATGGTATTAGGATGTGCCCGCCACACTGGCGGGCGCATCCTGCATACTTGACATTGCGGCGGGCGGTGCTCTCAGCCTGGTACCATAGGTACCCCCCCATGTGCACCCCCACCCCCCAGAATCCCTGGGGGCCCGCTACGGGGCCTCAAGGTCACAAACCGCCTGCCTTTCCGTGGCGGAGTTTCGCTGGGGCTACACTGTACTATCAAAGGATAGGGAGCAGGAGGCCCACGGGATGCGCGTGCAGTGTCTTTACACGCACGCAAGTGACTATAGAGTTAGAATGGAAACGAAAGAAATGGAAACTAGTTCTTTTAGGACACTTCCAGAAGGACTAGGGAAAAGCTACTTGAAACTAGGACACTAGGATAGTCAATACCCACAGGAAGCGGGTGCATAGGTGTCAAAGTGTGTCGGGTTTCGTCGCTGATTCCTATGGAGCCTTGGAGAAAGATGCTGCAGGCGACCAGGAGAGAAGTGTCCGGTTGGATCCAAGGGTGGATCGAGGATGACGAGTAACTGAAAGCAGAGGGGACAGAGTCTGGGTCACTAGCCAGTGACCAGGATGGAACCAGGAAGGAACCAGGTGATGTCGCGAAGCAATCAGGTGATGTCGTGAAGCTTGTCTCTGCAGCCACGTGTCGACGACAAACAGGAGCTGATTATAGACTGTCCCACAAAGGCTCTCGCTGTCGGCGGTATCAGCTTCCGGATTGGAGGCAACAAGCCTTGCAAAAGGCAACCCATGCAGGAATCGAAGATGGCTTTTTGGTCAGACCAGCAAGGTCTGAGGGGTTTCTCTTTTTCAGGGAAGCAAGGGCCAGTCTGGAGCAACCAGACCAGTGGTGTGAATCAAAGGTTTCGTCATCACAGAGGCCACTAGCCAACGGGCAAGTGACTGGACAGACGCGTCGAGCAGGAAAATGCAGAAGGGCCCCACGCAGAACTCGTGGAGTGTGGAGGGCTGATCTTCAGTGCAGTTGGTGTTCGGGGCTGGAGATTCTCAATCCCCAATGCACAACTTCGAGGGTGCCTCAGAAGTTGCACAGAAAGCAATTCTCTGGCTTTCCAAGATGGCTGGTCCCACGTCTCTCGTCGCCTCCACGGGTCTCAGCTCTGCTGTGACTGTGGATCGGGCTGTTGGATGTCTGGAAGTCTGGGTCTTGTGAGGCTCTGTGCTCAGGCTCCGGCAGGAGCCTCGACAAAGCAAACCATTGATCGATTGATGGTGCCTGCTTGTGCAGGGTGGTCACTCCTTGACCACAAGGGAGATTCTTCAGTCGTCTTCTTGCAAAGTAGATCATCGAAGGTCCAGAGTTTCGTTTCAGAGTTTCAGTCAGGATAAATCTAAAGTCTTGGGACTCAGCTCCTACCTATATACCAAATTTAGGGGCTGGATTACCTGCTAGGTCCCTCCTATGGGTGGGACCCAGGAAGGGGGTGGTTACACCCCTTTCCCTTTGTCCAGTTTCGCGCCAGAGCTGGGGCTGGAGTGCCCCAGCACCGGTTTGAACTGGACTATGCATGGGACACCTTGTGTGCCCCAGGCAGTGTCTCATTTCATTCAGCCGGCCCTGCCCCAATACACTATGGCCTGTCTGGGGAGGTGATAGCACCTCCCATGACAGGAAACCTATTGTCCAAGCCTCCATCGCTGGAAGGACTCCCAGCAGCAGGAGGTCAGACAGCAGCATTCATTTTGTGATGCTGAGGCTCTGGTTAACTTTAACCGGGATTAGTAGGAACAACATGTCTTCTCCCTCTAGAAGGGTGGAATGCTACCCCCGTTGCCAGAACTGGCAAGGGGGTAGTATTCCAAAGTGTATGACACCTTACGCAACATGTTTTGATAAAGCCAAACCAAAGTTAGCATTTATCCGCGAGGTTCACAATGCACTTAAGAGTATATGGTATGGCAAGACCCTAGAACAGCTATAAAGACATGGTTCCGAAAGCTGCAGACAGGCTCAGCTCATGCTAGAACACCATATCACATAAAACCAAGCACTCTGCCTCCAGGATTGTTAAGGCCTGCCATAGGAGTGACATATAGGTGTATATGTGTCTAGATATAAGGTTAGATATAGGAATACTATATCTAAGCAAGGGGTGATTACATGACCTTGCCCCTGCTGAGTGATCAGCCAGTTGTGTCAGTTTGGATGGCCAGCCAGGGATGGCAAAAGAGATGCTGCAGCCCCTGGTAGGCCTTGGGTGCACCTTTGCCCTGGGTACCTATGGTACACTGTACAGGGACTCACAAGAGTGACCCAATTCCCAATTGGTGATGTACCTAAAGTACATGGTGTGAATTTAGAGAGAGAACAGCAGGGCTGTGGGTCTGATTAGCAGGCCCACAGCCACATCTAAGTCGAAAACCAGTGAAGCAAAAAGCAAAAAAGTGGGGTGACCATAGGATAGCAGACCCTACTCTCCTACATTCGGCACATCATTTAAAGCACACAAAATACATCAGACATTGGACCACATATTCAACACTGGTAAACTTACTAATAATTTGCAGTTTTGTGATACTGAAAAAGCATAAACTTACACAAACTTGTACGTTTATCTTTGTGAACCAAGCCCTAAGTTCCTCATTAGGAGTTTCCTGTTATCTCTGAGGGGAGATACTTGGGCTGGATTTCACAATATTGATTGATATCTCCCTGTGTGATAATGGGGTGTGCATGTTTTTCCCCCTCAGTGGGAATAAGCATGTGGGCCCAGTATTATTGATTTTTTTAATGCCTTTTTTTTGCTCTCTTGCAGGAGAAATAACAAGGGCCGGACTTGCTACTGGGCATTTTGGTGGTCTGGCACGTGGTGGCTGGTTTCATTGCCGGTGAGGGCTGCTTTTGTTGCTAGGGACCTGCTGGCCTCGATCCTTCGTGCTGCGCCTCTAAATATACATTGTAAGAACAAATGGTTTTAAAGTACGTTTAAGCACACTATTTGGGTCTCATTTACAATATTTTGACGCACGGCAGAGCAGCAAGCCTTACTGCTGCACTGCGTGCGTCCAAAGAAAAGGGCAGGAATGCGTCATATATGGCACATTCCTGTTCTTTCCCCCTGCGCTGACGCACAATGGGCTGCCATGCGCCAACACAGGCATCCCTGTGCCATGGTGCAAGGGTGTCAGCGTTGTAGCAGTGATTGTTCCTGTGGAGGAAGGGACACCTTCCTACACAAAAACTATCATGAGAGGTGTTTTACTCTTTGTATGTGTGCTGCAGAATGCAGCACACATAGAAAATGGAAAAACAAGGAGAAATAAAGGTATATCTCTTCGTTGCCGCGTCCCTTACGACTCCCCGCATTTCCAAACATTTACAAGCTGATTAGAGCAGGTGGGAAATGTTGCAGGAGCTTTATTGTCTCCGCTGTGGGGGTGAGGGGGGATTTCGGAGGTGGGGGACAGTGGGAGGAGAGCTATGCGTTTCCTTCAGCTGGGGGGGGGGTCTTTTTCTGCTCCCTTCAGATGAAGTATGAGGTCAGGCGGGGCTAAGCGGGGCCAGGCACAGCAGCTGCCCTTGCCCCGCAGCTCCTCTGAAGTCTCTGAGTACAATGTCTCCTCCCAAGAGGAGTTGTCCTAACAGCTAGGGCGGCCGACCTTGAATCTGGGGAACCGGGTTCGAGTCTCGGCAATGACGCTGAACATCCTGGGATTCTGGGCAAATCACTTAATCTCCCCGTGCCTAACACAAATGAATGTGTCCTCATGTAACGCAACTGGTGCTATGTAAAGTGCTTTGATACCCAATACCGGGTCAAGTTTGCGCTATATGAAACTCCGTAAAAAAAAATATATATATATAAAACCTGGAATTATCAAGTTTGAAGTTGGAGGACGTAGCCCCGGAGACACCGTAAAACATGTAGTGGCCCACAGTGGTACCCTCCACCTCCAGAACACCTCTCCAGGCAACTCGTAATGAAGGCCTACGTGAACCCCTATATGTCACTAGCTATAATGTATGTACCCTGTTCTCAACATTCTAACACCCCTGTTGGCTTGGAACACATGATATACCAGGGCAATGTATTCAGTATGCATTTTTACAACATGGCATCTCCTTTTCCAATGATATCAGAGTCACTTTATCCCCCCGTTGATTCTGACTAGAACTAGCTACTCTAGTCCTTTCCCCGCTCCCAGCTGGCTGCTGCCAGCCTCGCCATGAGATGTAAATGTGGCTTTCACGTCAGATGCAAAACAAAACTCTCTCTCTCTCTGATTGGATCAACCAGTGACCTCCTCCGATCTGTGCTCGCTGGTGCCCCTAGAGGGCGCATGTCCTTTGTTGTAGTTTCGCGCCATTTTATGGCTCCTGCAACACACAGGAATTTTAATGAATCTAGCTATAGAGCTAAATCTTCGGTTTGCCAGCGAGTTATGTCGTTTGGTAAAGGCTGCTGCACAAAAACATATTTTTAGACTCGTTATTTACCCCACACGACAGACAGTTCGCGTAATGACTGCGACGCACAGTCCTGCGAATGTTTCTCCTGGCTGGTTAATAAATGTCTATATAGTGTTACATGGAGGGCGCACATGGGAAACGTGTTAATCCATAACAAAGGAATCCAACAGGACATATTTTTACAGAGTGTTGTAGTCCTGCGCCTTAGTTATAATTGTAGTCTCCATATGTCAGAAGACTGCAATTACATTGTCATAATAAGGCTTCATCGGAGAGGAAAAAATAATCCGTCCTGCCAAGATAAAAGCCCCCCTGTTGTGGTGAATATCTGACTGTGTTTGATTTTCAGTGTGAAATCTTTTCTCCCTTTCATCCATGCAAGGGAGACAAGGAATTGCTCAAAACTGAGAAAAACACTGAAAGACTCTATTTTAAAATATGCCTTGCGTGTTCAGTGTCGCGCGTCGCATGTGTGGGTCTGAGTGTGGCGTACCACGTGTATTCCAACGGCAACACAAGGACACTTTGCCACAACGTTGTGTTGGAGGATAAAGAAATCAAAGGCACTCTTTATATTCAAAAAGACCATTTTTCTGGGAGCAAACTGGGTGAACCAACAATAACATCCTTCGTCTTCCTGCTGTACAAACTAAAATGCCCTAAAAAGGCAACTAAACAATAGCAAACTAAACCCATCCTGCCCCTTCTAAACAGTTCCTGCCCCCTAAGTTTTCCTGTTTCACCTCTTCTGTACAAGATTTGTCCTTATGCCTTGTGGATTCTCCTCTGGTGTTTCTTCTGGCCCCTCTGCTTTTCATGTCTGTCAGGCAAGAGGATTCACCTCTTCTGTACCATATCTGTCCCTATCAGACATAAGCATCTGGTGACTAGGTCCATTGTCTACACATCTATCTATAGTCATGGGCTGTAGTCAAAATATTAGTTTGCAATATTTGTACACTTCGTGGTGCTGTCGTGCCTCATGCCAAGCCACCTTTAGTACACTTTTGCCAACACTTTGAAAAGAAAGTGTGTGCCCAATATTCAGAACACAAATGGCACCCAAGCACACACTATTCCAATCGTAAGATAAGCCTCATGTTAGTAGTCCATTCTTAATTCCAGTCCACACAGATCAAGGTGTTCCACAAAGTTTTTGTACTCCAAAAGCAGATTTTCATATAATGTTGTCCAACAATTCCGCAGATACGGCACATACGGCGGTACATGGACCGTGAAACCTCCAGACCGGCATGCTTATCAGGGTGGTGTTGCCCCTCATTTGTGTTCTGCATATCTGTCCCTATGCCTACATAGGCCTCCTCAAGCGTTTCTCCTGCCCCCTCTGCTTTTCATGCATTGGCAGGCTTGTCCAATTAAGGACCAAGCCTGCCATACTTCCGTCCACTCCTTGCCTCTTAACCTTCTATTGGACTCTTCCTTGTTACCTCAAATCCTTGTTGAATGCCCATCCAATGGCCACCAGAAGCACCCTTCGCTTGAGGTGGTACTTGTGTACCTCCCACTCCAAATAGAGCTGTTCATTTGTCATTCTTAAGAGTCCTCAAAGGCCTTCTTACACCCTCCAAATATAGCGGATTCCCCAGTGGTGTCAAGTGCACCCCGTTCTCCTACTGCCAATGCATTTTTTTGGGATGCTTTAAACCCTCAAATCCTTGCGCCCTGCAAAGCCCGGAGATTTCCCTATTACTTCCTTTCTGGCTTTGTTAATAGCCACCAGGGGGGATATGAAATTATCGCCACTTTTGCGCCCGTTTTCATCCGCAAAGCGGCGATAATTTCATCGCCCTATTAGCAAGCTGTGATAGCGAGTGGTTTGGGGCCCGCTTTGCATGTCAGCGATATTTATCGCTAATGCCCTGCAAAGTGGGCGTACCCAACCTGTTAGCGACTGAAAGGAGTCGCTAACATCGCTATCGCCTATTATCAACGCAGGCATAGCGATGAAAAAATTCTCGCTAAGCGCGAATATCGCTGAAAATGAACGCCTGCTCAGACCACTTCTTTACCTGTATATCCAATGGGAGGTGGATATTCAGGTTAAGACCCTATTGGCGTTAATGCCTGAATATCGCTGGATTTCCAGCGATATTCACGCATTAAGCCGCTATTGCCGGATATTTTGTCGCATATGAGATAAACGTTGCTAATAGCACGTTATCTCTGCGATAAAATCCTGCAATGCGCGGCGTTAAAAAATATGTTGCTAAGCTCATTTAGCGATAAATATCGCTAGCTGTTGATAATATGCCCCCAGGTTCTTTGTCTCCCACCAAACCCTTCTAGGAAGAAATTGGATCCACTATATCTGACCAGCTGGTCACTAGTTCTTTAATGTTCTAAAATCCCTTTTTACCATTTTTAAAAGTTCTGGACCCATAATCTGCACCAGATCTTTCTCTTCTATGCGTATAATCAACAGATCCAGTTTACTTACAACTTGATTTCCTGTAATCCTGACATCAACAGCTCCCACCTGATCCCACATTTTGTGAACAATCTCACTGTAATTTAGTTTTGGTCCAAACCCAGCTGTATTCCCTGCTTTAGCTTTCCCGCTTACACTCCAGCACAATGCATCATGGAGTGTCCGCATATCTCTATTTCTTCTTTACATTCTTATGTCCGTATCCCACCTTCCAAAACGGAGAATTGTTTATAAACCATAGCTTTATAGTCCCAAATATCTCTCACATGCAATCTTCCACATCTCTAATGCTTTTAATTCTTTCTTGTCCATCCCTCTCAGAAAACCCACCATTGCCACCCCTATCCTAAAAGAGTGTGTTCCAAATTCAGTGTCTTCAAAACCTCCACTCCTTAAACTCTCTCTGTAACACATACCCTATAATGAGGTCTTTGTTGTCCCATTCACCATACATTCCATGTCCACCAGTCAACCTGATGCTCCCTCTCAAACTGGTGCACACCTCTCTGCCTGCCACTGCTCTCCTGGGCTGTTTCTGGCCAAATATGTGCTGCCTTCCTTCGCTGACCCCTGTCGCCTGATCATTTTCTTTGTCTTCTGACCCATGCTGTCTATGTTGAATATCCAGCCTCTGCCCACCTGACATTTAGGTCTCCCCTTCTTGTTCTCCAGCATGCCTTTCTCTCCGGTCCTCTGCCTGTTCTCTCCTCTCATCTTCCTCATGAGCTGATGGAGATGTTATTTCTCCTTCACTTCTTTCCTCACTCTCACTAACAGATGAACTCTCATCTGCTAAAACGCCGGTTTTCCTTTCTCCAAACAAGACGTTACTCCGTCTCTGGTGACATACATGGCCTCTCCCCACATCTGGAGTTGATTATTATATTACGGTAAAACGGAGCCGGGAAACACGAATTCTAGAATTACAAAGATCGCACTATCCGATTATTAGCAGCTGGGTCATACGAATAGGATCTGAGAGCCTAATCTTAGCCCTGAAGAAGTCTGTGGCCTACAACCACTAAAGACGAAACACGTGTTGGCGACGGCTAGACTGTACTAAGAAGGATTACTGCACAATAAAAGAAGAAAAGAAGAAACATATGACTTGTCATTTGTCTATATATACTCTCTAATGTTTTTTAGCTCAGGATATACTTTGTGTTTTTGAACGCTCATCTGCATCCACTTTCATTTCTACAATATTCCTCAAACCTGGCCTTTTGCCACTTTGAGCTCTCCCCGCAGTCGCTCTCTTTCTCTCTGCATCATATACTATGTGTCTCCTTCTTTTTTCTTGATTGTGAGGTGCCACCACCGCAGATAATTTTTCATGTCGAACTCCCACCCTTGTCCTTTGACAATCTCCTGCTGTTGTACATTCCTTCGCCTCTATGTTCCACCCTGAAGACTGTGGTGTAGTATGCACTGCTTCTTCCTCAGCTGTCCTTACATTTATTTTTACTTTCACTTTCTCACAATGTCCTTGAGGAGTTACCTTTACTCCTGAGCACGCTTTGGAGTCTCAACCCATCAAGACAGGAATCTTTGAATGACGAGTATGCTGTTTTCTTAGAGTACCATAGCCGTCCCTCTCGTTAAAATTATCGCCATTTTAAAAACGGCGATAATGGGCTTGATAATATGCGTTATAGAATTCCTATAGAAGCCCAGGTTAGATGTCCTGCACATCTAACCTGGGATTCTATTGGAATTCTATAACGCATATTAGCAACCCCATTATCGTCGTTTTAGCGTCAGTTTCCTGCTGCTCAAACGGCGATAATTTTAACGAGGTTCCTTGCTAATATGCCCCTGGGTTCTGTGTTGTTACGTTTGCTCCTTCATGATGTGGCAGAGATGCCCGATCTCCTACCCTCTCCGATCCTGTTTGCAATTCTCTGTGGCAGACATCTTCAATAACTAAAGCCAGATCTACACCTTCTAAGACTGCCAGATATCTGTCCTTCTCACACGTCACTTCGCCTTCATCATTGGATCCTCTACCATTTGCCTCATACTGGGTCCTCCATCCTCTAACTCATACTGAACCCCACCTGCCCTAGGGGGTGGTGCGTCCACCTCACCTTTATTCTTTAGTACGGCCTTTGATGAGATGATCCTGATGGAGGGCTCCCACGGTCCTCCTTGGGCTATGTTTGTTTCTGACACCTCTCATCATCAGTGGCGGCTGGTGACATTTGAAAGTGGTGTGGCATACAAGTTTGGGATGAGTTTCCTGTGCCGAGCGAGCATAGTGAGCAAGCCCAATCGTCATAAGGGAGGTTCAGGGGGTTTTCCTCAGTGGAAAATTTTGAAAAAAGTATTGGCAAATGGTACATTTTCAAGCAAACTTGAGAAAGCATGAAGGTTAATAAAGCAATTGAAGTTAGGAACCATTAGGACACCATTAGGACACAAAGGAATTTGAGCCTGTGTCGCGTGACAGAGGCTGATACTGTTTTGCATATTATGGAGGCTCTAAATTTACAGCAGAATTTACTTTGCCACATATACATTATAGCTCCCTGTTATGTGTCTGCTACTCTGTCTTTCGATGTTACGGAACCTGATGCTCCATTTTTCTCACGGATACCACACTCATGTGCCTGTCCTAGTCTACACGTTTAGCTTCCTAGGAACGTGTTCCTCATGGGCAATTAAATGTAGTCACTTGAGATGCAGCACTCCAAGCTACAGTAGTAGAAATAAGCAGATGTTGTTGTAATGCACATTAATCGTGCACATAAGACTGACAAGGTGATTCCAACTTTCTGCAGCAGAAAACTAAGGGTGCGTTCACGCAAAGTATTCAGGCTCATTGCCGTTTAAAATATTGCTTGAGGACAGTGAGTGCTGTAAAATTAAGACACAAGAAATAGTTTTTTTAATATGCTTCATTCCTCTTCACCTGCATGCCTTCTCTGACACTACGAACACAGTGGCGGCTCCTCCGCTAAGGCTGAGGAGCACCGCCCCACTGCTCTTCCAGCAGTGGAAATAGGAAAAATAAAATGATAATAACTCTATGCTATTATAATTTTATTTTCTAGTTTACAGGGCGGGGCGGGACTAGGCTGTCGTCACAGCCCGCAATGGGAGGAGTGGTGGACACATTAAGTGCGCATGATGGTTTTGCCGGCCGTCTTGGGCCGGCCAACCCGCCATTCACACTTTGCATGTTTTCCCACCCAGGCCGTGTTACAGCCTGGGTGATAGAACATGCCCAGGCCCTCAGTCACTCTCTGAGCGCCGAACCCCGGCCCTCAGACCAATCACAACGCTGCTGTGTAAGGCAGCTTTGTGATTGGTCAGGGGAGCCTGAGAGCCTGGTTTCTCCAGGAGCCGACTGGGAATGGAGGAGAGACAGGGGCCGGCGTTCCAAAGGTATGTCTTCTTTTAACTTTTCTTGTTTTTTTAACTCCCTCCCCCCTGCCCTCCTATCCCCGTTCCCTATCAGCCGCCACTGTGTAACTAACACCAATCAGAAGAAAGAGTCTACTCTCATATCACTCAGTTGTGCTGTGAAGTGTCTCCCGCCCTTGCTCTCTTTTTTGCTAGGGAATGGACAGATTACAAAAACAAACATCAGCACCAGATTTTTCAAACATAGTTTCAGCTTCATATACACCTATCATCTGTAGATATGGGGACGTCTTAGGAAATATAGGGGCAGATTTACAAGCCCCATGCGCCACAATTACGCCGCCGTTGCGTCACTTCTGTGATGAGCGGCGGCGTAAACCATGCGCCACATTGGGTATACACCCATTACAACGCATTTTTTACAACGCACTACCATTACAACGGAACTTTTACAACGCAAATACTATTACAACGCATTTATTTACAACGCATGTTTTTACAACGCAGGTACTTTTACAACGCATACCATTACAACGTAAGTATTGGTAAGTATATAATTATATTTAAAATGTTATATGTTAGGTTTTTTTTAAAGGGGTATTTTTAGGGTTCAGGGTCAGTTTTGGGTTTTTGGGTAAAGGGGTATTTTTAGGGTTCAGGGTCAGTTTTGGGTTTTTGGGTAAAGGGGTATTTTTAGGGTTCAGGGTCAGTTTTGGGTTTTTGGGTAAAAGGGTATTTTTAGGGTTCAGGGTCAGTTTTGGGTTTTTGGGTAAAGGGGTATTTTTAGGGTTCAGGGTCAGTTTTGGGTTTTTGGGTAAAGGGGTATTTTTAGGGTTCAGGGTCAGTTTTCAGTTTTTGGGTAAAGGGGTATTTTTAGGGTTTAGGGTCAGTTTTCAGTTTTTGGGTAAAGGGGTATTTTTAGGGTTCAGGGTCAGTTTTCAGTTTTTGGGTAAAGGGGTATTTTTAGGGTTCAGGGTCAGTTTTCAGTTTTTGGGTAAAGGGGTATTTTTAGGGTTCAGGGTCAGTTTTCAGTTTTTGGGTAAAGGGGTATTTTTAGGGTTTAGGGTCAGTTTTCAGTTTTTGGGTAAAGGGGTATTTTTTGGGTTCAGGGTCAGTTTTGGGTTTTTGGGTAAAGGGGTATTTTTTGGGTTCAGGGTCAGTTTTGGGTTTTTGGGTAAAAGGGTATTTTTAGGGTTCAGGGTCAGTTTTGGGTTTTTGGGTAAAGGGGTATTTTTAGGGTTCAGGGTCAGTTTTGGGTTTTTGGGTAAAGGGGTACAGGGTAAAAATAAAATAAAATTAAAATTAAATTAAATTAATTAAATGAAATGAAATGAAATGAAATTAAATTAAATTAAATTAAATTAAATACAATTACATTAAATTATATTAATTTTAAATAATATACAATTAAAAAAATTATATATACTTACCAATACTTACGTTGTAATGGTATGCGTTGTAAAGGTACCTGCGTTGTAAAAAAATGCGTTGTAAATACATGCGTTGTAATAGTATTTGCGTTGTAAAAGTCCCGTTGTAACGGTATGCGTTGTAAAAGTATGCGTTTTAACGTCATACATCCGCCACATTGCGCCTCATTTACAACGTGATGCATCTAGGGAGATGCGTCACGTTGTAAAGCCCTGCGCCACGTGAAACCTGCATTAGGTTTCATGTGGGCGTTCTGGCGCAGGGTGGGCATTCCGTCGCAGGAACGCCTCGTAAAAGTGACGCAGTGAAATCTACAAGATTTCACTGAGTCACTTTTACGTCTATGCTACGTCAAAACCCTGCACCTGCTTGAAGCAGGCGTAAGGAGGGGCGCAGCATGTTAGGCATAGGGCACCCCTGGGCATTGCTGGAGCCGTGTGGAGCTTGCGACACAATTCCAGCAATGCGCCGCCCTTACGCCACAGGATGCGACATGCATCGCCCTATCCTTGCTCCACAGTGCACCGCATTGTAAATGCTACTCATTCGTGGTGGCGCTGGGAGGGAATTGCGTGTCGCATCTTTTCTGGCGCATCCCTGCTGATTTGCAGAGATGCGTCAGAACTCGTAAATCTGCCCCATAGTTTAATCTGCCCCATAGTTTTTTACACAGACTCTAACGATTAACTCGCTACCGGATCACCTTAAGGTGCGATATGACGTACAAGTAGCAGAGTGGTCCCTTGGTAAAATCCTGCACTGAAAATATTGCCCGTGTACGTATTGTTAGTCAGCAAATGGGTTACTGCATGCAAATCTGTGCCGGGAACATAAAGGAAACAAGTAACATTCATGCATCACTGTTTTAGGTCAGCAGACCATCAAATCTAGCGCACACAATCATGTGTTTGTGAGTGTCATTCTTTCAAATCATCATGTTTACAGAGAGCAAAACGTTTGTTGAATAGTTAAACTTCCCTTTCAAAAGAGTGAGTGAGTGATTGAGTGAAATTTCTTTTAGGTGACACAGCAAACTTGGGGATCTTCCTAGGTTGACAGAATGCTCAGCTGGAGGATGACAGTTCCAAAATTGATAATATCACCATGATGAAAAAGCTTCAGTAAGCAAAAGAGTTTCCATTTATCTGAGCTGTTCGGCCATTACCTGCATCCACTGCAACCTCCAAACAATAAGGTTCGAATTTCCAGCCATTCACAAAAAGGCACTAGACAGGTATGTGGCTTTGGCACCATTGAAGTTAATAAGTATGCTAAAAAATGGAGTATACATGCACGTGTTTGCAAAGTGCTCTCACACAGAAGAGCTTTAGTTTACAAAAGCCACCATGCAAGCTTCTCTCCCACAGGTCAGATTTAGTATAAAAAAGCCACCATGCAAGCTTCTCTCCCACAGGTCAGATTTAGTATACAAAAGCCACCATGCAAGCTTCTCTCCCACAGGTCAGATTTAGTATACAAAAGCCACCATGCAAGCTTCTCTCCCACAGGTCAGATTTAGTATACAAAAGCCACCATGCAAGCTTCTCTCCCACAGGTCAGATTTAGTATACAAAAGCCACCATGCAAGCTTCTCTCCCACAGGTCAGATTTAGTATATAAAAGCCACCATGCAAGCTTCTCTCCCACAGGTCAGATTTAGTATACAAAAGCCACCATGCAAGCTTCTCTCCCACAGGTCAGATTTAGTATACAAAAGCCACCATGCAAGCTTCTCTCCCACAGGTCAGATTTAGTATACAAAAGCCACCATGCAAGCTTCTCTCTCCCTGGACAGGTTTAGTATACAAAGCCACCATGCAAGCTTCTCTCTCCCTGGACAGGTTTAGTATACAAAGCCATCATGCAAGCTTCTCTCTCCCCGAACAGGTTTAGCATACAATAGCTTCCTTGCAAGCTTTTCTCACATAGGACAGGTTTAATAGGCAAAAGCCGCCCTACAAGCGTCTCTCTCCCTGAACAGGTTTAGTATGCAAAAGCCGCCTTGCAAGCTTCCATTGTGCTCCGAGCAGGGATAGAGGAGGCATTTCTGAGATTGTAATTGCACATGGGGCACAACTGCACATAGAGAAGTTACATTTCTTTTTTTCTCACTGGGGCAAAATATAATTTTCCCGGTGGCGAAAGGTCTTCCCCAGCAGACCCGCAATTTTTACACCAATCTTTTCAACAACCTTGATAGTAGATTTACTCTCACTAGCATTTCAGTATGAGTAAATAAATTTAGAAGAGGTAGGTGAAAAAAGGTGGCCTAACGGCTAGGGCGGTCGACCTTTAAATCTGGGGAACCGGATTCGAGTCTCGGCATCCTGTGATTCTGGGGAAATCACTTTTTCTCCCCGTGCCTAACAAAAATGAATGTGTCCTCATGTAATGCAACTGGTGCTCATGTAAAGCGCTCTGATACCTGATACCTTCGGGTCAAGTTTGCGCTATATAAAACTCCGTAAAAGAAATAAATAAATAAATAAATCAACTTTCGTAATTCCAATAGTTTTACACTCTTAAAAAGGAAAGGCGATCTGTATAGCGCATAAACCTTTGTGAATCAGATGGGAGATATTTTATTTATGTTTTGTGTCCAAAATGAAAGACTCACTTCACTTCATTAATTTTAGATCTGGAAATGCTTTTTGCTCGTACACTTTTAGATAAGTGCAGAGAATGATAGCAGTAAGCACTCAAATCGTACCATAAAAAGAATTGTGCCACAATAATGATAGCACACCTCTACTCACTTCCCAGCCCTGATTTGCATAAAATGGCGACAATGCACCATGTTCACACTAAGATGTACAGTAGGGCGATGTATTTCAGTGAATACACTTTTTTTGCATGGGCGGAAAATGTCAAGGTTCATATACGCTTCTGCTCCACAACAAGCTGTTGCAATGCCGAGGCAAACAAGTGTGCCAGTGACTTCACTAAATCTAACAAGCATTGAAAATGCAATAGGTCTCGCCTTTGATTAAGTTAAAGCCATTTGCTTTGCTAATGGTTTTGTATAGCAAATCAAATGGCTTTAACTTAAAGTTCTCCGGGACCAGACTATGGGCGCTGCTCCAAGGGGCTGGACTAATTTTCACGGACATAGGGGCAACACCATGCGACCCAATCCTGGTGGACAGACCGTGAGCTGTGCACTCTGGGACTACACTATGGGACACGATCCCAGGGTTCAGACCACAGAGCTTGCGCCTAGGTGCCTACCAGGCAGAGCCCTGTGAGTCATGCCCTAGGTGACGGACTGTAGAGGTTGCTATCAGGGCGCACACTCTGCGACATACTCCTAGGGGACAGGCCGTGGACTGTGTTACTAGGTACCAGACTATGTAACACGACCCCTGGGGGCAGAGCATGGAACGGGCTCCTATGTGGTGGGCTGAGGGCTGAGCATCCAGGGGCCAGACTATGGTGCTTGGAGGGACCTGACCACGGATGTGCTCCTGGGCCAGCCTACATGTTTCCTGACCACACAACTCGCCCCCAGAGACCGTACGATGGGACACACTCAAAGGCCCTCTGACCACAGAATGCCAGGCATTCCAGCCTTGCAACAGCTCATGCGCACCTACAGTGTGTTGGCACACAGCACACGTGAGAGGTCCTCTCCATCCAATCCATCCAAGGACCTACAGCTCCCACCATGCTCGCAGGGGTCCGAGCCAGCGAACGCCTCTCACTCGGACATCCCCGCTGAGCAAACCACCTGCCATAATCAAGAAACAGGAACCCGTCACTCCCAGCCCATGTCCCAGAACTTGCAAAGCCAGAAAGCACCTAGAGTGGGCTCAGTCGCCCATGTCCCGCTAGGCACAGTGCGGGAGACAGTATGGACCGTCCATGCCCCCACACTGACTTTAGGCAACCGCTGCTCCCGGGCAACTTCATCCTGTTCACAGTGGTCCACCGGGACTGCGAAACGAGTTACAGACAGGTAGATGCGCCCCATGGTACCGGTCTGACCTCTTTGGGAAGTCCTCCCCTGACATCTGAAAGCGCTGCAAAACCAATCTACTGTCAGACTGTGTGCTATATAAGTGGTAAATACACGCAATAAAAATACAGTGGACTTAATTGCCCTGTTCCCTCCCCCAGCAGGTCTCTCCCCTCATCCACACATCCCTGCCCCCAGACTGGCTTCTAAATCTCAGCAAAAACTGCCTTCGTGGTGGACAGGGGGGTTGGGGAGGGGGTTTGAGGGGGATGGTGAGAGGGTCAGGTCACAACCACTTTGTGAGAGGTTCAGGACAAAAGTGGTTGTAAGATGTTTACTATGCACAACTGTGCGGTGAATTCCACTAGGCATGACACTAGATCACAAAGTCTGCCGCTCGACCCCTCACCCCCGGCCCAAAAATGCAAGCCCCGCTCACTGACCTGTGGGAGTCTCCGTCTCCAGGGAGCAGACCTGCAGGGTCACGGCCAGGAGGAGGGGTGTGCAGGTGGGTATGCTGGCATGGTACTCCTCGCACCAGTGGCGGAGGTCTCCTGACCTGTGAGGGGGAGAGGGGGTCCCTGCCCTGCGTGCTCCCCTAAGCAGAAGAGGAAAGAGATCTCCTATCCCTCATGGTTTCTTGATCTATGAGTGGTCTCCTTCCCTTAAAAGGGAGGTTTTCCCCTGTCCCATGTAAAGTGCCCGGTCCCGTGCAGGATATCCAACGGCTGGGGTCTCCTGTGCCGCCGAGGGGGGCGGTTCTTGCCCGCAGTGAAGTCTCCAGCCCAGCCGAAGGTCTCCTGTCCTCAACGGAAGGTGTCCAGTGCAACAGTGAGAAATCTCCCATCCTGCACTGGAAGGCTCCTGTTCTCTAGATACAAGTCTCCTTTCTCCAGGCACGAGACCTCAGCTTCAAAATAATGTAGGTTGAAATGCAGAAATGAGATTAGCACAGATGCAAATGTAGCCGTACAGCTTCGACTTCTAATCGGGTGCTCAAAGAAACAGAGAGCGGACTAAAGACACACGCAAATGTAGCTTTACAGCTTCGACTTCCAACTGGGTGCTTAAAGAAACAATTTGAGAGATATAAAACAAGCTGCATATGCGAAGCGGCATTTCGTTGCTATGACAACGAAAGATTCGCAACATGGCGGCGGACTGTCCACTGTCCCACGGGCACGCGCATGCTGTCTGCTATGGACAAATGGCAAGAGCAGCCAAGTTTGTCCTTGCAGACGTGTGCATTCAAGCCCTTGGCAAATCGATTTCAAAAGGTCCTCGCAATAGCGAGAGCAGCGCATGCGCTGCTTTCGCTAGGCGAGACCTAAAAAGAGGGACAAGAGGCCATAAAAGTTAGTGCCACAGCTAGGTACCTGAGACACCGTTGCAAACATCTCTACAATGCTGATTCAGAATCCTCTATAGGAAAATGCTCCTGCTAACAAATGAGCACCTTCGACCAGAGCTGCCATCCATGTTTGATACGTTTTTGGTTTGACTGAGATCAGACAAGCTGCTTTCGTCGTGGTGCATAACAGTGGGCTGATGCTGGCTGCTGCCATGTTTTTGTAACTGCAGTCAGCAAAATCCCGTGCCAGGAACTTATAAGTGTTTGGCAGGAAATTTGGAAGCTGTCATGGGTAGCAAGATGAACCACTGGCTTAGATGCCAGCATTGCAAATTTGCTAAGAAAAAGATGCTTCAGTAACTCAATCCAGGAGTGCAGGAATTCACAAACATGTGGGTCTATTTTTTATATATTAGGGTTACTAGAACAGCAGCACAAAAGGACGTTGTTTAACACTTACGTTATGTTATGTTATGCTATGTAATGTTATGGTATGGTATGGTATTGTATGCTGTTATGTCATGTTATCTCTACCCTAACTCTGCTCCATTTTAGGAAAGAGTTGAAGACTCATCCCTTTAAAGAACACCACATCACAATGCATTAACTGCCCATAACTCCGCTTACTCTCCTATTACTCATTGACCACGTACAGCTGACTTTTGGTTAGGTTCACACTATACAAGTATCATGTACCTACATACATATGTTAGACCTCTGGCTGCATTGATGTGGGACTCAGTTTGGTTGGTTTGCTGACACACCCATTTGATTGTTGGTCTGGTTGATGACGTCAATATTATCTGACAGGGCTTACATACCTCTATGACCGGAGTGGTGAGCAGCTGAGCACGAATTATCTACCACTGATACGGGCAAGGCCGAAATATTGCTTGCAGGCGACCCATCCAGTCTATAGTCAGGCTCTTTGTGGTTCTCTCAGATGGAGGCAACACCAACTCTGCAAAATCTCTGAAGAACTTGGATTTCTTAATTGATAGTAACCTGTCACTAATTTGCACCTCTTGCACCAGTGGGGTTCCAACCAAACCATAGCCCAGACTTCTGTTACTTTTGATAACCTACTCTAGCTATAAAATCTTGCTCTTTTAAGATATATTGTAAATTACAAATATGCAGAATGCAACAATGAGAATATTTGTGAAATGTTGCAATCTGGTAACACTTCTTTTAGTCAAGCTTGATGTCTCCTGTTTCTAAATGAATACTTTTAAAGTCCTTCTACGTTCACCGATGAGAAATGGTGCAACAAGGATTTGAATTTTTGCAGCAACTGTTTCATTGGTATGTTCCATCTTGCAACTTGATTCGCCATTAGCATATCTTTGAATGTTCCCAGAAATTGGAAAGGAGGAGTAGGAGGAGTAGAGTGTGAAACAAGACTTTAACTACATAGGCAATAGAGTATCAATGCTGGCAGGGCCAGACTGGGAACCGAAACCTGCCCTGGCAAACTGCTGGGTCGGGCGGAGGGGGGCTAGGGGAGTGGTGCCTCTAAGCTGTTTGCTAGGGGCAATTTCGGACGATTTTGTTACAAGAGGCTGATATTGCCAGCCTCGGTAACAAAAACGCCCCCCAGGGGCCCAAAACTGGCCCCCACCCTGGCAAACACCCGCTGCCCGCTACTGCCAGTCCAGCCCTGAATGCTGGAAGACAGTGTTACAGTTCGAAACTGGGAATTCAAAATTACCCTTAATGAGCAACAACTACACCTACAAATTCATGTAGAAGATTTAGAAAATCGCTCTCGTTGACAAAACATAAGAATGAGTGGAGGCCTCCTAAAAACGAGGAGGGATCGAACGTTGAGGGCTATGTCCAGAGAGACTTTAAACATGTACTCTCTGCTGAGGGGAACACAGACCTCAAGCTAGACAGAATACAGGGAGCTGGGTGCAGGAACAGTGGACATCCTAGCCTGTCTGCACAACAACAAGCTAAAAGAAGAGAAGCTCCAGGCGGCCAAAGGAATGGGCCCCCTTGGCTTCCGTGGTCAAGGAATATCGCTAGTTCAGGACCTCTGGGTGATCACTCTTCAATACCGCAGCGACTTTAAATCAATCACTAATTCCTTAAAATGGAAGGAGATTAAGTATGACAGGGGACACCAATTTCCTCAAATCTTTCATTGGCAGCATCGTCTTCAGTTTCGCTCGCTCATCGAAGCAAGACAAATCCTGGACCTCCTGGACACTATGGCTCTCACTGCGGCTATCCACCTGCAGAAGCTTTAGATGGTGGAGGGTACCTGAGGGTAACCGAGACCTGATCTGAACATCATTACCCAAGAAGGAATTCTAAACAAACTAGTGGAAGATGAAGGCGCAAAGCAGACAACCTACCCTGTGGTGCCAGAGAGATACTGATGAATGTGATTACACGGTGGACCTGGTGGTCAGACCTTTATGAGTAAGAGTGGGATTAGGCCGGTGCGGGGTCATGCAGCCTTTACATGAATACTAATACAAACAAAACCAGATCGGTGGAAATAAAGGCTATGGGCCCGATTCACAGAACTAACTTAAGACAAAATCCTAAACTTACTACTTTTAGGTGTTCACAGAAGTTAGGATTTTGTCTTAAAACAGACTTAAGACAGATTTAAGTTAGGAGTTTGTCTTAAGTGTGTCTTAAGTCTGTCTTAAGTTTGTCTTAAGACAAACTTAAGACAAAATCCTAACTTCTGTGAATACCAAAAGTAGTACGTTTAGGATTTTGTCTTAAGTTAGTTCTGTGAATCGGGCCCTATGTCCTTATCGGACCCCACTCCAATATTTATCACACTACACTTTTCAGGTGACAGGGGCCAACCTGGCCCTTGGAGGATAAGAGACAATATAATACAACACAGTGCTCATTAAACAGCTGTATAGTCTGCAATCATCCAATATCTGACTGACAGGGAGACAGGGGAGTTCTCCTTGACTGTCTTATGGGACACCATAAAAACCATCATTGTAGGGGCCTGATAGCTATTTCAGCTAAAGATAGAGATAGGAAAGAAAAAGGGAACATCTATAAAAAAAGAGTTAAAGAACTCAAGACCATACATAAGCGAACTGGAGCCCCAAGAGTATGGCACAAACTAAACTGCACATCCTCAACTAAAGAAAGTAGATGTAGACAGTGCTGTGTACACCATTCTCTGACTCAAACAGACGTTGTAGCTTGGAGGTAACAAAAGCGAGAAAATATTGGCCCATAGACTTCTCGAAAACAATGCTTCAAATCATTGATGAGGATAGGAAGTCTTTGCCAGACTCCTCAGTGGGTCAGGTGTTGGAAGTCAGTGTAGGGAGTAAATGGCAGGTGTAATGTGAGTCCACATTGGTAGCTTACGTGGTCTTCTTACTACGGCATTTTGAATTCTCTGTAGTAATTGTGGAGCTTCTAAATAGACTCCATTCACTTAATCAAGGAGGTAAAGTATTACGGTGACGATAAGTTGGACCTTTTGTAGGTACCCAGGCTGGAAAAATTCATAGAAGCCATCTCATCATGTAGAGGATTTTTTTGGCGACTTGATTGACTCATGTCACAAGGGATCTTTGGAATCCATAATCTCCTCTTTATGGTGGCGAGGGCCCAAGTCCCTGCGGCTATAAGGTCGATTAGCGACGACTATTCATCTTCCTGCCAAATACAATCATTTTCAAGGTTTTGAGCTTGCCATGGTTAGAAAACACCAGTGGACAATTGCTTGGAGACATTTTCCTGTGGCACATCAGTCATGGTTGGATGAACTCTCACACTTTAGAATGATTTGAGCATCATCAGAAAATGCTGTAGCAATTAAGATTGAGAATTTTCATAGAATTCGTGCACAACCAGGGGTTGGGTGCGGTGACCAGATTCTGCAAAATCAGAAAGATTTCAAGAAAAGAGAAAGGAAAGCCAAGAGAGACAATGTGATATAGACTCGAACAGAGGAGAGTCAATCTGTAATAACTGTTGAATTTCACGGATGTATGACGTTACAACGCATACTTTTACAACGCCTACCTTTACAACGCGGTTTTTACCACGCATACCATTACAACGCATAGCACTTTGGGGTGCTGGATAGTAAATAGTTTAATTTACTATTACAACTCCAGTCCCCGTGGATAGTAGGGAAGGTTATTGGATAGTAAATTAACCTATTCCCTATCCTAGAGCGCCCCCCAGAGCAATGCGTTGTAATAGTTTGCGTTGTAAAAGTTGCGTTGTAATGGTAGGTCGTTGTAAAAGTTTCGTTGTAAAGGTTACATACCGAATTTCACACCGTGAGATTTGCAAGGATTGGAGCACGCAGCATATCTCATCAGAGAAAAGAATTGCACAATGCTGGAAGTTATCAGGCGCATCTCTTGCAGAAACTCGCTGTTTCTGGTTTTGAGGATGCCTGATAATGCCGCGGTGGGTGATAAAACGGTCACAGACTGATTATTAGATGCGCCTCTTGAGTTGAAGTTGACTCCAGCGACAGGCGCAGGCGCTCTCTATCAGCGGCGGAGGGATACAGGGAGCTGTCCTCTCCAAAGCTTCTGTAATTACCTTTTGTCTGTATCTGTGCTCCTGGGACCCCCTGGGAACCCCGGAATAAATGGAGATGATTTCATCGGGAGACCATTTTGCCGTTTTCCAAGCCGTCAGCCTGCTACGGGAGGTTATCTAATTCTTTTTTAATAAGCTCCGCGAGATTAAAGAGTGGCTGTTTTTCGATTCTAGCCCGGCACGTGACCGCGGAAGAACAAAGGACAGTGAGGCCTGGAAGCTTCCACGCGGGCGGATGGAAGCGGAGCCCTTAAGGGTGGGCGAATATGATAGAGGAACATGTTGGTTAAATGCACTGCCAGCAAAATGTACCGCTTTTGGCCGCCATAAGTGTGGCAGGGTATGCTCAGACGTGAGTCCCTTGCTCACTTTGCCACTGGATTCAAGCAAGCCGGGCTGAAGACGGCTGGAATGCCAGAAAAAGGTCCTGGAAAGCTTGATTCCGGTCCAGGGAAGGCATGGCTTGGCAGTTCGGACTGGACTGTTCCCATGAGGCACAGGGTCAGACTGATTTGCATATAGCCATGTCTGAACTGGTGTGGCAGAGTGGGCTAAAGAACGATGATTGGATCAAACCCAGATCTTTTGACTGGGTGTGAGTGTTTGATTGGTTCAGATGCTCCGTCCATCACCACCCCCTTTTGTACAGCAAAATGTGCAGCACACACAAGCCAAATCTCAGCAGGTGCCCTCGCCTCTTATCCTTCCCAGGTAGATAGGGGTATTGCTTAAATTACTTACCGGTAATTCCTTTACTCTGAGTCCAGACTTCCTTGTTCCAATCATTACCTCCTTCTCTTTAATAATGTCAATCAGGCACATGCATCAACCATTGGGCAAACGGTACAATTCGCAAAAATGTGCCGTTTGCGCCCGCAAAAAGGCCATTTGCGATGCATCAAGGTTCAAGGCACTGCCAATTTGCGAGTCGCAATTAAGGAATGTCTGGGAATCGCTAATTTTATAGCTATTCCTACATGCATAGGCTTTTGCAGTTCCTTAATTGCGATTCCTTAAAAATCGCAATTAAGGAATCGCAAAAGCCTACATTGATGCATGTACCTGAATGTGATTAAATGGGAGTAGAGGTCGAGAGATCTGTGTGTGAACTTGAGATAGTTGAAGCAGAGTCAGGTAAGCCGTAAGCATATTTGCTTCTATGAGGAGGAAGAAGAGTGTTTACATTTATGTTTAAGGGCAGTTGGGCTTGTAAACCTGTCTGTGGAGGACTAGATTGTTCAGTATTTTACCAGTGCATGCAGGTCTTTCATTGTATATTTAATATTAATATTCTTATTAAAAATGGTACTGCGGCAAATAGAAAGAGGGAAAGGACCTGTGCTTAATTTGAGCCGGTGGCTGCAAATGGGGCCCACCAGCACTCAGTTTTGGAGACAGCACTTATTTTACTTCCTCAGTCTTTGATCTGGAGCAGGAGAGAGAAAAAGAGAAAAGGGGGAAAGAAGGAGGAAGAGAATGACAGAAAACTGTGACAATAAAAGCAAGCAGGGATGAAAAAGGACCCGAAAGAGTGAAATAAAGAAGCAGAGAGTGTCGGGTGATGGGTGACAGAGACGTGAGGTGGAATCAAGACTAGGCAGCCTGGGGATCCGACATCCCCCCAACATCCGATTGGACAGGCCTCGGATGCTGAGCAAAACCTTGGGGACGGTACTTATTCTTTTAAAATGAAGGACTGGAAGGGGCTGGAGGTGGGGGAGGGATGAGAGCACGAATGCCTAAAAGCAATGTGACCAAAACAAAAATAAACGTAAAGTGTTAACGAGACAAGGATGGAGAGACGTGACAAGCAGGAGACCCTAAAGCGCCTTAGGAAGGAACGTGAGGGCAATTAGACGCAGAAAAGCAAAGAGGTAGAGTGCCATAGAGGGATAATAGTGTTTAAAGGTGCAGGTAGAGATATAAGTGCTGTTAATGGATCACACCAGGCTTTTTGCATGAAATACATTTGACCTTATCCTCCACATGTAGCTCAGAATGAATTATTTTCTTTCAGAAGTATGAGCAAAATATGCAGATGAGCTCAAAGTCCTACAACCAAATCTGCATAATGAGACCACCGTCTCTCCATTAGCATAAAGCCTTCTCTAACATCAAACGACTTCTGCTTGAGCCAGAGTGTGTCTGGGGGCACCAGAGCCCACCCCTTCGCTGGACACAGCTGCTCTGAGGGCACCCTGCCACCCTCTGCCACAGGGGATCGCAGAACATTCTATCCACTCCCCCTTCTGTCCATTTGTAGAGGTTCATCAGCACCCCATCGACTGATGCCAGAGGGCAACAAAATGCCAGAATGGCTTACCAACATGTTGTGCTGTGTGGGATGAACATGCCACACTGACGTAGTTTTATGCAAATCATTGCTTACAAAGGTAATTGGTTGATTAGATATTACTGAACATTTCCGTTCAATTAGGTGAAAGACACCCCCTTCTCATTCAGTACAACGAGCTTGCATTCCCCTCCACTCACAAAGGGGGAATGCCCTTCCCCAAGCCCACAAAATGCTGGAATGTTTCATGTATGCTGGGTGTTTCAGCTGTTCCGAGTGGCCAAAGGGTTTTGTGAAACGTTTACACTTCTGTGTTTCTGACCTGTTCCGCCTACCGAAAAGTCATGCCAGCTCCACCTTAAGAATGCTTCTTTGGTGTGCACCTTCAAAGTACTGCAAATGGGAGGGTACTGTCAGGTACTGAGCCCCACCACTTCTTTCATTTGAAAGGGAGGGTACAAGCACTTCACAGCAGGGGTGCAATACTTTTAAAGAGACAGGGGCCGATTCACAGAACTAACTTAAGACAAAATCCTAAACTTACTACTTTTGGTATTCACAGAAGTTAGGATTTTGTCTTAAGTTTGTCTTAAGACAAACTTAAGACAGACTTAAGACAAACTTAAGACAAAATCCTAACTTAAGTCTGTCTTAAGTCTGTCTTAAGACAAACTTAAGACAAACTTAAGACAAAATCCTAACTTCTGTGAATACAAAAAGTAGTAAGTTTAGGATTTTGTCTTAAATTAGTTCTGTGAATCAGGCCCACAGTGCCAGAACGTCTCAATACCAAACAGGTTCTCTGGGAGAGTGAGTATCTGTACTTCTATGCTTCCATTTCAATCACTATGCCCAGTTACATCTCAAAATACTTCATTATTCCAGAGTGGTCTTTTTCCTGGTTGGAAACAAGTACAGAACTCAGCAGATTGTGGAGACAATTGTTCCAATAGACAGGCCCTTCATGCTGTGCTAAGAGTCTGTCTGTCGAAGGCCTTAAAGAAATAGGAGGGGTATTCCCCGGTAAATGGTGTCTGCTCCAGAAGCAGCACCCACCCACTCGGTATGAAGTGAAGTGATGCACTCAAAGTAGGCTGAAATTGAACAATTTGGTTGGATCATAATTTAAAACCAACAAGGTCCTTTCAGACAAATCAATGCACATGACCCACAAGTTTGGTGGACTAACAGATTACTTTGACCTTTCCCCTATAGCCAAGCAAGAGAGGTCCTTTAGTTGGGAAGTCATGAGGTTATCTGAAAAGAGGCATAAAGAGGCGGGTATACTCTGGTGTTTTGGTGTTTGGTTGACCCGATGGTTGTGAAGAAGAGGTATTTGAACGTCTTCAATAAAAGAGTTAGATGACTCTAACTGAGAATCTATAGAATGTGACGTAATATCAGTGGCGGCTCCTCCACTAAGGTGAAGGAGCGACACCTCACCGATTCGCAGCAGTGAAGTAAAGGAAACATACATTTTTTTAACATAGTTTTATATAGGGCAAACTTGACCCGAATCGGGTATCAGAGCGCTTTACATAGCACCAGTTGCATTACATGAGGACACATTAGTTTTTGTTAGGCACAGGGAGATTAAGTGATTTGCCCAGAATCACAGGATGTTCAGCGTCATTGCCGAGACTCAAACCCAGTTCCCCAGATTCAAGGTCGACCGCCCTAGCCGTTAGGCCAACTCCTCTCCCCAGTGGATATCTTATTGTCATTTTATGTTTCCTTCTGCTGCAGCTTTGCATTTGGTACGGGGCTGCTGCGATGACAGAGGAGCAGGGGAGGAGTGGTTTGCCCACTCCTAAGTGCACATGACTGTTTGGCCGGCCCGAAACAATCATGCGCACTTCGCATCTTCTCCATACAGGCTGCATTACAGACTGGGTGGAGAACATGCCCAGTCCCCTAGTCCTCGTCTGTGCTTCGAACCACGGCGCTCAGACCATTTTGTGATTGGCTATCGGGAGGCTGGGAGCCTGGGTGCTTCTTTCTGCTTCCTGCCTCCTGCTGTTCGACCGCAGTCGGGAAGAAGAGGACGGAGGAGAGGCGGCAGTCGGCTGGCCACCACAGGTAAGTTTTTTTTTCATTAGTACACCAACCCGACATCTTCCACCAGCAACGCCACCCAAGTGGACCCTCCTCACCACAGAGAACACTGAAAAGACTATGAAGAGCATCCACTCCAGAGAACACACTAACCCCTGCCCGCCGCACATCTTCCGCAGGGCCACCTCCGCCATCGCCCCAGAACTACGACGAACAATCAACTGCACTCTCGAAACAGGCATATTCCCCGATGACTGGAAACTTGCTGAAGTCAAACCCCTCCTCAAGAAGCCCTCCGCCGGCCCGCCGGACCTCAAGAACTACAGGTCCATCTATCTCCTCCCCTTCGCCTTAAAGTCACAGAGAAAATTGTCAACACCCAGCTAACGTACTTCATAGAAACCAACAACTTCCTTGACCCATCTCAATCCAGATTCCGCAGCAACCACAGCATGAGACCGTACCCCTAGCCACCACGGACACCATCTACACCTGCCACGATCAAGGCCAGACTGCAGCCCTCATTCTACTAGACCTCTCAGCAGCCTTCAATATCATCTCCCACAGCACACTAGCCGCCAGACTCCAAGAAGCTGGCATACAGGGAACTGCTTTAGACTGGATCCACTCTTTCCTCTCCGGCAGAACTCAAAGAATAAGACTCCCGCCCTTCCTCTCTGAACCCACAAAGATCAGATGCAGAGTACCCCAAGGATCCTCCCTCAGCCCCATGCTCTTCAATATCTACATGGCCCCCCTTGCAAGCATCGTAAGAAAATATGGACTCAGCATAGTATCCTACGCCGACGACACCCAGCTCATCCTCTTCCCTCACCAAGGAACCCAACATCACCAGGCTCAGTTTCCAGGAAGGAATGAAGGACGTCGCATCCTGGATGAGCAGCAGCTGCCTGAAGCTCAACTCGGAGAAAACGGAAGTCCTCATCCTCGGATCCACTCCCGCCACATGGGACAACACCTGGTGGCCCCCAGCCCTCAAAAACCCTCCCAAGCCCACTGACCATGCCCCCGCAACCTCAGCATCTGCAATCACCATGAACCGACAGATCAGTGCCATGTCCTCTACATGCTTCAACACCCGCTGCATACTCTGCAAGACCTTCAAATGGTTCCTCCCAAAATCCAGGAAGAAAGTCACCCATGCACTCATCACCAGCAGGCTGGTCTATAGAAATGCTCTCTATGCCAGAATCAACAAATCTCTCCTCCACATACTCCAGACCATCCAGAACGCAGCAGCCAGACTCATCCTCAGCATCCCATGACACCACTGAATCATCCAGCACCTCTGAGACCTCCACTGGCTCCCCTTCGAAAAGAGAGTTACCTTCAAGCTGCTCACTCATGCCTATAAAGCCCTCCACAACACCGGACCCCACTACCTCAATGAAAGAATCTCCTTCCATGCCGACCTAGCCCTCGCTGAAATTCCCCGCATCCAGAGAGCCCGAAAGGAGACAAATCCTTCTCCTCCTACATAACGGCCCAGACCTGGCATACACTCCCCCTTAGCATCAGACGAAGCCCTATACTGCAAGCCTTCAGAAAAGACCTGAAGAACTGGATATTTTGATAACTTCGGAGCTGCCCAAACCTCCCTCCCACCCAGAGGCCTGAGGCTCTTACAGGTGAGTAGTGCACTCTATAAATCCATAAGTGATGGATTGATTGAATTTCAACAGCAAGACGTAGGAGGATAGTGTTGAGTTCGAAGGATGGATCAACTTACTGTGGTTATGCATAGGTGAAAACTCACCGTACAAGATCTACATCTAATTAGCAGGGTGGAGACATTTGCCTGCACTACATAGCTTACAAAGTGGGACAGAGAAAGTAGTGAATAAGAGAGAGGGTGAAAAGACCAACGTGAGTCATGTGTTGCAATCTTGTGGTATCACACAATGCTTTCTAGTGAAATTCTTCGATCACAAAATTATATATGAAATGTATAAACCAAGATATGTGGGTGTACTCCTACATGTGTTAAGTGTATTTCTTTATGCATATTTGGTTTGCTTTGATCTGAAGGGAAATTACACGTGTCAAAGAGGGGAATATATAGGTGGAAAATGGAATATGTGCATGAGTAGTTGAGTTTACTGTGTGCAGATGCATCTTGCATTTGTGGAAGCAAGGTTGCCTGTGACATAATGGTAGTGCAACAGTGGTGTTTCTGAACTGTATGTGTGGAAATGTCATAGTCTTTCATAAGTGTAATTGAGTCAACTCTGTCCAACCGCTGAAATGCAGTAACCATTGTAGCAGCTCGCATGAAATGTGAGACCACTACTTGTTCAGGCACCTGCAGACTATGACCTCTGTACTGTTCCCACCCTGGAGATCAAGATGCAAATGTAGTTTAGGGTTAAGCTCTGGAGAAGAATTGATTTGGGGTGGGCGGAATGTTTCCGAAATTGGAGGAATTTTAGTCACTCTGCATTACTCTAATGCAGGTTTCTGTCCAAATTTCTCCAATCGCCGCGTGGCAAAATATTTCTCCTGCAAGGCTCCAGAAAATGCAAGCTGGTGAACACAAGTGAGATTTGGCATTCCCTAGCGTGATTTTCTAATGCGGGCAGTCGCGAGCCGTCGCGGTCAGAGGGCTGAGGCTCAAATAGATATGCTTTTCTACTTGTGCTGCAGCAAAATCAACTCGAATGGCCATGCGCTTTTGAACAACGCATGGTGCCGTTCTTGTTGAACTTTGGCCGTTGCGCATGGTACTGGCACTAACTTTGCATAATTCCACACAGTAATACTCCGCAAGTACAACCTCTAGAACTGCTTCAGTGTTTTAGTCAAACACTGCTGGTATGGATGAACATCTCCCCAAGAGGTTATTGTTAACCCTTTAGGTGCTGCCGTCGGCCAACGGTCGTCACGGGCACTACCTCCCCAGTGCTGCGTGCGACCGCTGGACGTCCAGTTCAGCACTGGATAATGGACAGCGCAGCACTGGGGAGGTTTGTTTACTAGCTCCTAAGGTGTTAAGCGCTGTGTTGATAGGGGACAATTGATTCTAAATTATGAAAGGGGCACAGCTCTCTTAATTTAAAATCGTGGTTTTCAATATGTCAAAGTCTCTCTAAGGAGCCCATTTGGTTGGCGGGCGGATCGTCCCGCCAGTCCGGCAGTAGCCACCGCCCGCCCTGCGGGGGCGATCCGCCTGCCATCCTGTCATGAATTGACCCCCCGTCACATTAGGATGGTTGGGGGGTCCGCAGCAGACGGAAAGACCGTCTGCCACATTTCCGCCGGTCGACTCGTCGACCGGGTGGAAAACGTGTTTAATATGGTGGCGGTGTCTTGCATATTAGGATGAATGTGGAGACGTGCCTTTCCATGGCTGCATTGCCACCATGGAAAGGCATGCGGTTTCTGCTTATGGGGGCCCGTTGCGGGCCCCCAGAGTGATGGAGGGGTGGGGTTGCACTTGGGGGGAACCTATGGTACCCCCTACATTGGCATGAACACGGTGGCAGGCACCGTGTGGTGCCTGTTATCTTGTGCATGCCAATGCACAATGTGCATGCACAGCATAGTGGCGGGCGGTGCTGTGAGAAACACCCGCCACAATGCTGGGAATGGGGGATGCCACCACCACGGTGGCGGTGGCATCCTAATTGCAGGTGTGGGACCGCCGCACCCCTGGCGGACGGTCCCGCATACCGTTATGGTCCGCCCGCCATCGTAATGTTACCCTTAGTATGGTTGCCTCTATCTAATGTGATCCATATTATTCCAGAGAGATCCAATTCAATTTAAAAAGGGTGAAATCTGTTCAAATTGACCTAAAGTGTTCATCCTTGCTCTAAATTAGTTTGCTCTAGTCTAAAAACCACACATTTATATTGTATGCATTTTAAATTTTTTGCGATTTTATATAGCACAAACTCGACCCAAGGGCATTGTAGTCCTTTATATAAGGATCTGATTACATTCCAGAAGGTCAGATTAATTGTTTTGTTTTTGTGCTTTTAGGCACGGGAAGATTTGCAAAAAAATCACAGTTTGTTTAGGTTACACCAGGGCTAGAACCTAGCTCGTCAGTTCCAAGGTAGGCAGCTCTGGCTACATACCTAAGACATTGCTTCTCTGTGTGTAGGTCCTCTCTCCTCGTAAGTAATATCCTAAAAAATGGGGGGAGGCAAAGCAATAAACACATTCACTGGATTCAAAAATTGTTTTTCCCTTATGGCCAAGGGCTGTGTGATTAGTTGATAACATGGTGGGCATCACCTGATGATGAGTGTGGTGGCCACTCATCTTTCCTTACATTAAAGAGTTTTCAGGAAGTGGGACTGAAAGTGTCACCTACCATTTAATCTGGCCCAGGTAAGCAATACCATAAAGCCATTCTTCACTGAATAGTGCAAAGTGCCTTTCAGTAAAGGAAATGCTAGCAATCATTACAGAGTCCTGGCACTAACTGGATTCAGGCTGAATGTCCAAAGAACAAGAACATCTGCATGGGAGAACACCAGAGGGAACTACATTTCCCAGAAGGCCATCTACTCTCTGGTGTCTAAAGAGATGGCAGCCATCTTGGATCTTCAGGTATAACTTTCCTCATGGCAAACGACATCCTAGCTAGGCATTCATACTACAATGTTTCCAAGACCTCACTAAGTGGATGTTGGATTACAAGAGTCAACAACTCTTGTTTCCTAAAAGATTGTACTACAAATATTGTGGATTACAGAGAAGTATCCTGAAATTGTGTGTAATTGAAAGCAAATTTTGATAGACTGCGTAATAATTTCCTACACACTTGCTCGCGCCCCCCATGCACAGTTTTCTCATCAATAATTTCACTGGAAATGTTGCAGTGAAAATATCAATGATGTGATAGAAGACATCATGAGTCATGTGATATTTGAGATAATTGGTAGTGCATGGTGAGGACGTGAGTTATAGTTCCTTAGGGCAAGAGTTAGTTACTTGAGAGAACTATAACTATGACTGCTGAATTTCCAAGGTTTTGTGTGTGTAAAATCTGAATCTAACCTTAACGTCTCTTTAACCTTTGTTTTTTTCAGTGAATTTCTATGTTGTTACTACTATTTTTTACCTGTAACATCCCTGTAACCATTGCTTTTGTGTGAATGTGTGAATGGATGTGTAAGTGGCTGTGTGGGTGTGCAAGTGAGTGTGTGTGAATATGGGAATGGGTGCAGGGCCGGCCTTAGACATGTGCAAGCTGTGCACCTGCACAGGGCCACCAAACCCCAGGGGCCACCACGCCAATATATATCCTTAATATATTTATCCTCTGAGGATGGATACATATTTGTGTGGCGGCCCCTGGCAGGGATTTGGCGGCCTCCGGCTCTGTTCCACTTCTAAACACCCTGACCCCCCCTCCCTCTTTACTGGCCTCCGCGCTCTGCCCCGCCGGACCCCCTCTTCCTGGGCCCCCTACCTACGCTCCCTGCCCAGGGCCACCATGACCCTAGAGCCGCCCCTGATGGGTGTTAGCAGGTGTGTGAGTTGGTGTGTGGGTCTGTGAGTGGATGTGGGAGTGGTTTTGTGAGTCTGTGAGTGGGTGTGTGAGTGGCTGTGTAGAAGGAGTGAGTGGGTGTGTGAGTGGGTGTGTAAGTCGCTGTGTGGGTCTGTGAGTAATTTTGTGGGTATGTGAGTGGGTGTACGGATGTGTGGGTGGGTGTGTGATTGGTTACGTGGGTGTGCAAGTGGGTGTGTGAGTGTGTGAATGGGTGTGTGAGTGGCGGTGTGGTTCTGTTAGTGGGTGTGGTAGTGTTTTTGTGGGTCTGTGAGTTGGTGTGAGTGGTTGTATGAGTGTGTGAGTGCGAGTGGGAGTGAGATCAGTTATGTTGGTGTATAAGTGGGTGTGTGAATGTGTGAGTGGGTATGTGAGTAGGTGTGTAAGTGGCCGTGTGGGTCTGTGAGTGGGTGTGTGAGTCATTTGCTGGCTGTGTGAGTGGGTATGTAAGTGGATGTATGGGTGTGTGAACGGGTGTGTGAATGGTGGTGTGGGTAAGTAAGTCAGTGTGTGAGTGTTTTGTAGGTTTGTGAGTGTGTGTTTGAGTGACTGCATGGGTGTGTAAGTGGGTGTGTGAGTGGCTGTGTGGGTGTGAAATTGGGTATGTGAGTGGGTGTGTGAGTGACTGTGTGAGTGGTTTTGTGGGTCTGTGAGTGGGTGTGGTTATTGGGGTGTGTGAGTGGTTTGTAGGTGGGTGTGTGAGTGGCTGTATGGGTGTGTGAGTGGGTGAGTTAGTAGTTGTGTGGGTGTGTAAGTTGGTGTCAGCACCTTGGTACAACTCTGTTCTTAAAAACATCAAATCGAAATGTCGATGATTTGAACGATTATGGAGGGTCGACTATAACTGTGAACAGAAAACAGCCTACAATCTTGTCCTTGAGGAATATAAGAAAGCAATAAAAAAAAAGCAAAAGCTGACTACTTTACAACTAGAATTGGCGCGGCCAAAAACTCCTCTAAGGAGCTTTTCAAGACGGTTAAGGTCCTGTTTAAGCGGCAGGAGGAAAATCTGTTTACACCAGATCAAAATGTTTGCAATAAGATTGCTAACTTTTTTCAAACCAAAGTACAACTGGTCTACAAGGAGCTCCTAAAAAACAGTACAGTTCTCGACTGAAAATACTAACCTCATCTCGATAATAACCTATCCCCTAGTAATCAGACCAGGTTTTCGACAATAACTGCAAAAAAGTTAATCATCTGCTATTACTGACCAAATCAGGCTCTCCTAATGATCCATGTCCTCCTGCCACTCTACATCTGGTCTCAGAAGATATCAGTTTACATTATTTTTTTTATTTTTTTTTCCTTACAATCCAGCACATTATTCTGGTAGAACATAGTACACAATAATATACAATCTATTCATTTACAAAGGGGAAAAGGGAAAAAAAAGAAACTAGTACATACACAGCCTATGTAATTCACAGTTAAAGGCAGTTAACAAAAGATAACAAAGAACATAAAGCAGTTCCTCAAATTCCCGTCCAATTTTTTTGTTCTCCAACTGTATCCTATCCTATCCCACTACGCCACTCTGCTATTGGCTTCCAGATACGCAACCTTCTTTCCCTTCCCCTCCTGCCTTTCCTTGCATAAATTGGCTTTTCCATGTTATATGAGGACAATAAATTAGCCAGCCATATTTGTAGTGAAGGGGGGTTAGGGTCTAGCCAGGACCTAGCAATACACAATCTATATACTGCCATAGCCAAAAAAACAAACTCTTGATACCCTTCCCCTTCTTCTGGTATTATTCCTAAAAGTATATGCACTGGCTTAAGTTTCAGCTTAATCTTCAATGAAGTCTCTAGGAAGTGTTCCAAGTTTCGTAACAATGTGTGTAACTGTGGACATAGCGCGAACATGTGTATTATGTCCGCATCTCCTGAATTGCATCGCGGACAGGTTATACCCTCCGTCCCTCCCCATTTTGCTATCCTTGCTGGTGTGTAGTAGAGGGAATATATAGTTTTATAATGCTGCGACTGTAGAGACGCCGAGCAAAGAGCTGTGCGCCCTAAGTCCAGAGAGTCCTGGAACCACCCTGGTTCCTCTTCTAACTTTTCTGCCCACTTCACACTATATTTATCCAAGTCATCCTGCATACCACACACAAAGCTGGCGTACAGGCTTCTTATTGAGCAATCCCCCCCTACTCTTATTTTTTCCATTATCTCTACTTTATTGTACCCAACCAACCCACCTTGCTTATTTCCCAAACAACTCCTAATTTGTAAATACTTAAAAAAATCCTTATTGTTCAATCCAAACTTAGTGCTCAATTCCGAAAAAGTGACTAAGCCCTGCAACCCCCAAAGATCTCCAATGCTTACAACCCCCTTTTGCATCCACCTCTCCATTGTTATGTCTCCAAACACCTCGTCTGAAAATGACCTGTTTTTAAACAACCTCGTATATCGATTGAACCTTCCTAGTCCCACTTTTTTCATATATGCCGTCCATATCTTAACTCCTGCCTCCACCGTCTTATATCTAGTCCTTTTAAGACGCCCATATTCCACACAAGCTATGAAGCAGTTTTCCACCTCTTCACCAAGTACGGCCTTATAAATTCTAGAAGAGCAATCTCTTACCCTTGGATCTTCTCCCCCCCCCTATTAAGCCTTGCATATATTGAATGGCCGCAGCCCAATAATACAATTTAAAATCGGGTGCGCCCCAACCACCTCTTTCTCTGGGAAGTGTCATGTACCGATAAGCTCTGCGCGTTTTGCCATGGGCCCAAATAAATTTATTGAGAATTCTTTCCAGTGCTGAGAACCATTTTGCTTCAAAGAATAGCGGAATTGCCCTAAAAAAGTACAAAAATCTTGGGAGTATAAGCATTTTTATCACATTTGTACATCCCACCAAGGACAAGCGTAGATTATTAAGCCGTTCTAAATCTGATTTTACCTTCACAAGTAGGGGAGCCACGTTATTATGCACTACTACTTCCAAATCCGCAGATATCTCCACCCCCAAATAAACTGCAGATTTTACCACTCTTGGATCTACTCCGTATTGTCCATTTTGTGCATATCGGTTGCACACTATTTGAGTCTTAGTTTTGTTTAAGCTATAGCCGGAGACTTGTCCAAAAAATTCGGCCTCCCTCTCTACTTCCACCATCGCCTCCTCTGGATATGGGGTTAAAATAGCCACGTCATCCGCGTATGCCAGTGTTTTAACTTCACACCCATTCAGACTCATCCTAGGAATCTCATCATTCAATTCAAGCCGCCGCAGAAAGGGATCCAAATATAGTGCAAATAGAAGAGGTGACGACGGACAGCCCTGCCTTGTTCCTCTTTCAATACTGATTCCTTCTGAGTGCCCCCTACTCACCCTAATTCTAGCTGTAGGATTTTTATACAGTGTCTGCATTGCTTTGATGTATTTCTTGCCAATGCCATTCCACCTCAATACCCCCCACAGATACTTCCAGGAGACTCTATCAAAAGCTTTTTCAGCATCTAAAAAAATTGCTGCCATAGAGTCTCCTGGGATACTAGCTGCATCAAAGAATGTTAATACCTGCCTCGTATGTTGTGTGGTCCCCTTGCCTGGTATAAACCCGTGTTGGGAGTTGACAACTAATTTTTCAATAACTCCTGCCAACCTTCTAGCCAGGATTTTAGAGTAAATTTTCACGTCCGCGTTCATTAACGTGATTGGTCTATATGATCCTGGTTGGTTTGCGGGTTTCCCTTTTTTGAGGATCATCACTACATCCGCCCCCCCCCCAGGAATTAGGAATTGCTTCCCCCATTTGTGCCTTACTCATAACGTCAAACATGTCCATACCTAGCACACCGAAAAAAACGTTATAAAATTCCACAGGTAGCTGGTCAGGGCCTGCAGCTTTACCAGAAGGGAGGAGATTTAGTGCCTCTATGAACTCCTCTTTCTGAAACGGCTCCTCTAGCTCCTCCTTGCTTTCTGGAGAAATACCTACTGGAACCACACCTCTCAGATACCTCTCTACTTCTTGAGAATCCCCCTCCGTATCCTCTTTATATAGCGATGCATAGAACTGCCTAAAAATTTTCCGAATCCCATCCGCCCCTACTACTCGATTTCCATATTGATCTATCATCTCCAAAATGTCAGCTGCAGCCGCTCGCTGCCTGGTACGTGCAGCCAATAGGTGCCCCACTTTTTCACTAAATTCATATTTCCCCTCTTTTTTAGCCAGGTATTTCCCCACCGCATTGATTGACATATACTCTGTGGCTTCTGCCTTAAGTGACACCATTTTCAATAAGAGTGGCTCCAGAGACAGCTGTTGATGAATCGCTTCACCCAGTCCCCTCTCCACCTCAAGGAGTTTCGTATTCAATTCCGTCATCCTATTTTTTTCCTTTGCCCTTGTATCTAACACGTAACTCAGGGTCTCCCCCCTTACCCCAGCCTTAAAAGCGTCCCAAACCATCCCCGAGCTGGCAGTACCCCTGTTGATGTCCCAGTAGCTTCTGATCCAGGATCCCATGCGTTCTTTGTACCCCTCCTCCTGCAGTAATGCCCTTTCAAATGTCCACTCCCTTTTTTCCCTCCTATCTTGGCCTGTTTTAATAGTTAAAACCAAAGGGCTATGATCTGAGATTAAGCGGGGATATTTTTCTATTGCTGTTGCGTTAATGAGGGACCCAGAAATTAGAAAATAGTCCAACCTAACCATCACTTTGTGTGGGGCAGAATAAAATGTGCTACCATCTATGGCTGGGTGTAGCTCTATCCAAGGATCAAACAGGGATTAATTACTAACCAGATCACATAATGCCCTATAAGTTCTTTTTTTCCTCCCTGAATAGGGGGTCCCTGACTGCAGTAGAGGATTCCTGAAATCATGTATGTTCAAATCTCCACATAACACAATCGGTTCAGGCCAGTTTGCCAACTCCGAGTCTAAATATTGAAATATCTCGGGATCATCTTGCGTTGACCCATATATAGTTACCAGTGTAAATTTCTCTCCCCTAAATGTAAAATCCAACATGACCCAGCGCCCCCACTCATCCTCCTGTTTTTTATTTACTACCACATCCCTGATTTTCCCTAGGATCGCCCCCCCCTATTCCTTGTACCTTGTTTTGAGTTAGCTAAAACAGTAAATCCTAGTTGACCTAAAAGATAGGCTTGTGCCACCTCTACATGGGTCTCTTGTAGGCATACTAAATCCAATTTTAACACGCCCAGCAGTGCCGCCACCTTATTTCTCTTATTGCCCTCATTTAGCCCACACACATTGATACTCGCGATTCTACAGCTCATTACAGCTTTTCTTATTTCCTAGGCATCTCCCCCAGCCACTTAAAAGAATGTTCAGAAAGATATAGCCAATAACTCCTACATCACTAGTACCCATTGCAATTTTTATATACCACATACCAAGTGTACTCACAGATATTGACATAGAAGTAAAAAATACAATGTGCTGAAACAGTTCAGTGATATTAACCAATTTTTGTATTAACCAATTTTTGTGGGTGTGTGGGTGTGTGAGTGAGTGTGTGAGTAGGTGTGTGGGTCTGTGAGTCTGTGTATGTGTTTTTTTTAATTGGGGTCTGGATCTGCTGATCTGCCACGGATACACACAGGGGGGGTTCGGCTGAGCACCACAGTGGATCTGCAGATCCTAGAGCTCAAAAAATAAAATATTTTGGGCAATTTTTTGCCCATGAAGGGTCCCTCACAGACCTCTCCATCTGTCCCACGGGGTCAGGATACCTCTATCCTGACCTCTTTTATCCTATTTATGCTTTATTTCCCCCCTGGAACCATACCCCTATGACAAAATGGCAGACGCAACTTGTCTCTCAGGTTGCGGTGGATATACATAAATATTTTTTCTTTAATAACTCCAAAACAATTTAACAGATTTTAACCAAATTACAAAAAGCACTTTTTCTGGACCAAGATCTAGCTTTCTGCCAAATTTAGTGTAACTCCGTTCAGGGGTTCGGGCTGTAGTCATATCTAAAGTCCTTACAGGAAATTGTATAGGAGAAATGAATTTTGGGGTGTAGAGACACAATATCGAGTATAAAATGTCGAGGTGCACAGATATCGAGTTGGAAATATTGTGGGTTAGAAATATTGACAGTAAGAATATCGAGGTTAAGAATATCGAATTCAGGTAAGTAATATTGATTTTAAAAATATCAAAGTGTTTAATATCATTTGCAAAAATATAGTTGTTAAAAATATCGTTTTTTATTATTGTCATGTATTTTAGTGTACATTTTATATGTATGTGATGCATGTTTTTGTGTATAAGAATTGTTTGTATTTTTAATATATGCGTTACATTTTTAGGAGTTAAAAAATATCTTTAATTTTGCACTTTTAGTTCTGTAGTGGGTTGTGGGTTTATAGGGGAATAGGGTGGGAAGTAATTTAATTATATTAAATGTATTCATTTAATTTTAATATGAATTTTGCACTTTTAGTTCCGTAGCGGGTTGTGGGTTTACAGGAGAATCAGGTGGGAATTAATTTAGGCGCTCATTATGATGGCGGGCCATCATAACAGTGATGGAACCACCTGCCAGACATGCGGCGGTCCCACCAGCCCAATTAGGATGCGCCAGCCACACTGGTGGGCGCATCCTTGCATTTTTCCATTGCGGGCGGCGCTACTGGCTGCAATACTGTCCGCAAAGTGAAAATGCCACAATGTGCATTTCCATGCACAACGTGGCAGGCACCACGCTGTGCCTGCCACCTTGTGCATGGTCCCCCCCCAGTACACCCCCACTCACAGAGGGGGCCCGCAAACAGGCCCCCAAAGCCAGTCCCTGCCTGTGTTTTTGTGGTGGGATATCCGCCATAAAAAGACAGGCGGAAGGTCTCATCCTAATCACTACGGCGGTGCCTGCATGGCACCATCGCAATGATGCCCTGGTTCCAGGTTCTGCAAGGCGGGTGGAAAAGGACCGCCTTGTGGGACAATGGCGGACGGGCTTTCCGTCCACCGCGGAACCAATGTGATTCCCACCGCCGTCCTAATTTGGCGGTGGGTGAATCACATTGTGATGGCGGGAGGATCGCCACCACTGGCCTGGCGAACCTCCTGCCATCATAATGAGCCCCTTAATTAATTTAAATTTATTGATTAATTTTAATTTATTAATATTTGTTTCATTGATATTTTGTAGTGTTAAATGAGTACATGTATTTATTATTAATTAATTAATATTTGGTTGTTAATGAATTATGCAATTAATTTTAGATGTGTGTTGTGGTGTTTGTAGGTGTAAATGGTTGAAAGTCATTAATTAATTTTATGCAGAATAATTGGTTGTTAATTATGGTAATTGTGTAATTAATTCTAGGTGTGTGTTGTGGTGTTTATAGGTGTAAATGGTGGAAAGTAATTTGTGTTTAATTAATATATAGTTGTTAATTAATGTTAATTAATAGATGCATATTTTGTGTAATTTTTAAATATATTTTTTACTATATTTATTTTTAAAAGGGGTAAAGGGTGGGTATTAAATACATTTTATTAATTGAATTATTACTTGTTAATAGTAGTCGATTGTAATTTTAAGATACATTTTAAATGTGTTTTATTATTATTATTTGTTTTTTTCAAGACCTTTATTGTGCCTTTCGACCCATACACAGCTTCTGGCCTACAACCCTAAGGGCCGGCCGCGTCACTTTCACCTGCGTTCAGTATTGTCTGGATTACACAGCCCCTGTGCCGACATCCCGGTGGTACGGCGGCATTATATGACAGCGTGAGCACAGAACTCGCATTGAGATTATAGATCCATATAGGTCAGGTTTTACATTTTATAACAATAAACAGCATAAACAAGAAGTTACCACAGTAAGTCGTATGGCTTACGAGAAAATGAGTGCACATCCCCCATCCCGTCTTGTATTCGTGGATTGTCTGTTATGGGTGAGTAGGACCATTACCATGGGGTTGTTTGTTACACATTCCCCATAATTAGGTGCCTCTATATAGTACTCCGTATGTGCATGCTAAACCGTTCACCATCCCCACCCCCTCCTAATCTGAAATCTGGGTGGGACTCAAGGTCCCCAAGCCCGCCCCCCTTCTGCCTCTCCTCCTATTCGTTTTCCCCCTCCTCATCTGATGTCAGTGTGTCGTCTTCCTGCAAGGGTTCACATATCTCCCCCCCGAACACGTTCCACGGGGTCCACATCTTATTCCATTTGCGTGGTCATGCCCTAGTTGTATACACTGCCCTCTCTGTTATCATTACCCTGTCCATGTTTGTACACCATTGTGCCAACGTGGGGACCTCTACCGAAACCCCACTTCTGTGCTATGTCGCGTCTGGCTATCATCATACCTAAAGTGGACCACCGTTGGCCATGTCTGGAGAGGTCGTTCCGTTCCCAGATATTTAACAGGCACTTCCGTGGTTCGGGGATCAAGGACACCCCCAATGTTTGTGATATGGTACGCATTGTTTGTCTCCAGTACTCCTGGATGCGTGGGCATTCCCAGATGGTGTGGAACAGTGTTCCCTCCTCCCCGCATCCGCGAAGACAGTAGGGATGCTGTGCCCGCTGTATTAAGTGTAGTGTCTTTCTCATATAGTACACCCTATGTAAAATCTTGAGCTGCACGAGCCGGTATTTCGCCGATATTCCCACTTCCCTAGGCGACGCTAGCGCTTCATTCCATTCGGAATCATCCATTTCTCCTAAGTCCACCACCCATTTGTCTCTCAGTTGTACCATTGGGTCCGCCAGGTTGTTTATCAATTTGCGGTAGGTAAGGGATGTAGCATGATCCTGCATATAGTCTGTGAGGAGGCGATCCTCAAGGGGAGATGCCTCTGGGACACTTGTGTCGCGCGGGATGGCTGTAAGTAGAGCGTGTCGGATCTGCACATAGCGGAACGATTCCGTGGGTCCCAGCTCGTATTGCTGTTGCAGCTGGGCGAAGGGGGTCACCGCACCTTTTGCCCACAGGTCTCCCACTGTGGATATACCAATGCTATCCCATAGTGCGAAGCCCTTACTGCTTTTCAGGTTGCCCAGGGCCCGGGTGTCCCACAATGGGGTGAGCTTAGTAAGTCGCCCCTTCCACCCCAATTTTGCTTGCGCCGTGTGCCACAGTGTTGTGGTAAGTTTCGTGGGTCCCGTAAGTTTGCGCACTAGGCACTGGTCATAGAGCGGTGCAAGTATGCTGTTGGTGCCCAATTGTGCCCTGTCCGCCCCGAATGCCGGGTCTTCTTGGGGTGCATGCAGCCATTGATTAATGGACTTCAATTGCACGGCCCAATAATATAGTTGCACGTTCGGCAACGCAATCCCTCCGTCGTACCATCCCCTGTGCAGTTTTGCCTGAGCAATGCGCACCGGGCGATTACTCCACATAAGACCTGACACTAACGCTGACACCTGCCTGAAGTACCCTGGCGCCACTGGATTCGGTGTAAATGTGTTTTATTATTTGATAGTTTAATTTAGTTTGTGTTGTGCAAATTATAATGTTAAAGTGTGTGTAATAGATTAATGTTTATCATTTTTTATTAGTAAGAATTTTTCAATAATTTATTAATTATGTAAAATATGTAAATACATTTAATTAAGAAATGTGAAGTGTGTTATTATTGGTGTGGTGTTATAGGTTCGGAAATTAAATAAATACATTTATTTTGTCATTAAATATTTTTGGGTAAATATGTTGCATTTTAAAATAAATTTTTATTGGTAAATGTATTTATATTTTATTATAGATAGTATTTGAAAGTTTTCGTTATATGTGATTGCTATTGTTAGATGTGTTTTTTATATGTTTTAAATGTTTAATTTATATTTGTAAAAACATGATTATTAATTTTTATTATATTTTTGAATTTTTATCATATATATATTTTTTCAAGTGTTTCAGTGTGAATAGTATTTTTTTTTACTAAGGTATCCAGCATTTTTCCTACTGTTGCACTCATTGGAGTGTGAAAAGTACTTCTTTCCCCTCCGCTATCCAACACTTTCTCTACTGTTGCACTCAATGGAGTGGGAATAGTAATCTTTACCCCTACGCTATCCAGGATGTCCCTACTGTACCACTCACTGGAATGGGAATAGTAAATCTGACTTCTCTGCTATCCTGCACTTTCTCTAATGTTGCACTCATTGGAGTGGGAATAGTACTTCTTTCCCCTCCGCTATCCAACACTTTCTCTACTGTTGCACTCAATGGAGTGGGAATAGTAATCTTTACCCCTACGCTATCCAGGATGTCCCTACTGTACCACTCACTGGAATGGGAATAGTAAATCTGACTTCTCTGCTATCCTGCACTTTCTCTACTGTTGCACTCATTGGAGTGGGAATAGTACTTCTTTCCCCTCCGCTATCCAACACTTTCCCTACTGTTGCACTTACTGGAGTGGGAATATAAATGTTTACCCCTCCGCTATCCAGCAGTTTCCCTACTGTTGCACTCACTGGAGTGGGAATAGACATGTTTCCCCTTCTGCTATCCAACACTTTATCAACTGTTGTATTCACTGAAGTTCAAAATTTAATTTTAAAGATTTTCAAATAGTTTAATGTTTTAATTTATAAAATAATGGTTTTTTTATTAGATTGTATATTATTGGTGTATTTATATATATATTTATTCATAATTTTTATAAATATAATTATAAAATGAATTAACATAAATAGTTTACTAATTGTTTTAAAGTAAATATATATATTACATTTTATATACGTATGTTTAATTTTTTATTTACATTAATTTGTTATATTTATTAAAATGTATACTAACTTTAATTAATTTTTAAGTTAATTTTGTTTTTTATATGTTTAATATTATGTTTTATATATAGATATATATATATATATATACATATATATATATATATCTATATATATATTCACTGAAAAAACCATAGGTTATAGACCATTTATAGTTAGGAATTAGCATTTACAAAACCTTATTTTACTCACACAAAACCATTGAAATTCCATATATAGTTAGTTGTACTAACTATATATCGCGCACCCGCAATCCACTGCTGATGATGTCACATATTACATCATTCATGACATGGTCAGTGACATCACTGATGACATCACTGATGACATCTCAAATGACATCACTGATGACATCACTGATGACAACATCCAGTGACTGTATGTTTCTGTAAAGTTAAAATATGTCTTATATATTGAAGAATGAGTGGATGTATAAGTGTCTGGATGATGTATTTAGTAGGTGCATGACTGACTGTATAAGTGAGTGATTAAATGTGTCTCACTGAGTGCATGGGTTAGTGACTAAACTGTTTTAAATTGTGCACCATTGTGTCTGTTGTTTTGTAATCTGATGCATGTGTTGATCATTAGCTATATGACTAACTATATGGGTTATTGATTAGTTGGCCAAGTATTTGTATGGGAGACTGAGTGTGTGTGTGGGTGTCTGGGAGGTGTATGACTCTGTGCATAGATGTGTGAGCAGTTGATTCACTAGATGTATGGGTTCAAAAGTGCATGTGGAAACAGCTGTATGGGCGGTTTACTGTGTGCATGAGTGTATTGGTGAGTGAATGGATATCTCAGTGCTACATTATTGTGAACTTGTATCAGGGATTGTATAACAGAGTAAATATGTGTTATTATATGTTTCAATAAGTAAGGTGTGTTTAACTATATAGTTGAGGAAATGGAGGTGTGATTGATTCTTTGCAAGACTGATTAGGTGTGTGAGTAACTCCATGGATGAGTGACAGTCTGTGAGTGTCTGTTTACACTGAGTGTATCTAAGGTTATATTAGAGTCTGAAGAGGTTCATCGTATCATCACATGAATGATGTCATGAGTAATGTCAAATGAGATGTCATCAGTGATGTCATCAGTGATGTCATTTGAGATGTCATCAGTGATGTCATCAGTGATGTCACTGACCATGTCATGAATGATGTAATATGTGACATCATCAGCAGTGGATTGCGGGTGCGCGATATATAGTTAGTACAACTAACTATATATGGAATTTCAATGGTTTTGTGTGAGTAAAATAAGGTTTTGTAAATGCTAATTCCTAACTATATATGGTCTATAACCTATGGTTTTTTCAGTGAATTTTCAAGGTTTTGTAAATGCTAATTCCTAACTATATATGGTCTATAACCTATGGTTTTTTCAGTGAATTTCATAGGTTTTTTAATAGCAAATCTTTATAAAAATAATACATTTTAAATCGAATTTTATATTTTATTCTTTTTTTATTTTTTTTTATATTATTTTTGGTGCGCTCCCGGGGCGCGGACAGGTGAACGCACGGGTAAGCGCAATCTAGCGGCGCGCCCCGGGGCGCGTACTGATGCGCGTCCCGGAAGCGTTATTGCCGCGAACGAAAACAACATCGTGACGTATCGCGTAGCCGCCACGCCTTGCGTCATAAGACACGTATCGCGTAGCCGCGAGATGCGTCTTGTAAATGTAATGTGTAAATGTATGAAGCTTATATAGCGCATGACTTACCCTGGGGCATCTCCGCGCTTGCTTAGGGAACCCGTCCTGGTATTCCCCTGTGAGATAACCCTGGCAGGGTATCCACAAGGTGAAAGCCAGGCATCCCACCGCGAGGGGCCAATGTGGAGATTAAGCAAGCTATTGCCCAGAGTCGCAGAGTGTGAACCCGTGAGTCGAGAAGGCACCGGAGCGAGAATTATCGAGTCCGTGGAATTATTGAGCCCAAGACCCGCCGAGGCGGGGAATTGAACCCTGGTCCAGGGCCGAACTCAGGCTCCAGGTCTGCCGCCTCTAACCCCTGAGCCACACTTCTCCACATGACGCACCGCGTAAGCGCACCCGGAAGCGCATACGATCGCGCAACGTAAGCGCCCCGATGCGCTTACGATACACGCCCGGGACGCGCCCCGGGGCGCGTAGCGTAAGCGCGTCAAACCATGTGACTTTAAAATAACACTTTTCATTGGTTCAGAACTTTTTTTTTCCAAATTGTGTGAAACCCACCCATTTCTCTCACTATTGCTTTGTACTTGGAGAGAGCAAGAGCTGTTCTGTCTACTCTGTTTATCTCCTACTTTTCTGATCTCCAGCAATGGCTGCAAGAGAGTCATCCAGCAGTGATTCAGATGGATTTTTAGATGAGGACCCTCCTCAACAAAAGAAAAAAACCCATTTCATCTGGAAATTTTACGACATCCCTGAAGGACAGAAAAAAGTCAACGCTCCCAAAGTAACCTGCAAAATATGTGGGAGTAGTTTATCCAGAGGCAATCCTCGGAAAAAATATAGTTTTGGAAATGCTAATTTGATCAGGCATGTGAAAAGAAGACACCCTAACAACTTTGCCAGGGAGAGTGTCAGAGAGCTGGCACGGAATGTACCCACAGATGGCGGCAGCACCTCCACTGGAGTGTGACGAACTGCTCTGCTATGGGGAGCAGAGTGTTGAACTCATTGCCCTAAAGAAACAGCAACACCGCTGCTCTTCCAGTCCCTAAATTTTCAAATTTTTTTGCTCCTGTTGAGCAGTTTTGGAATCCTTGTTTTTTGTTTTTCCCTTGACAAAAATCCCAAAAAAATATAAAATTGTTTTAAAAAGTCTAAAAAAAATATAAAACAACAAAAACAAAAAAAAATATATAAAACAACAAAATCAAAAAAAAAGTTCTTTTCAGAACTACCTCCAATTTATAAAAAGAAGCTTTTTTTTTTTTTTTTAAAAGTCTGTCATTTTTTATCTCCATGGTACACTCCCCCGTACGCTCCCCGGTGCGCGTACCGGGCGCTCCCCCCCGCGAAAATCGAAATTTATTTTTATTTTTTTTTTACCCGCGGGAGCCTTTTATGGCCCCCACATCAAAAGTAGGGGGTCAGGGGGGTGTACCCTGCCCCCTTTTGCTCATTTCCCCCCTTTGATTCTTGCCACCTCTTGTGTCTCAATCCTACCGAGACACAAGATGGCGGCCGCTGCGGACTGTTTCGAATGTTTACAGACACCCGAGAACCAATCAGCTTGCCGTGCGCAAGTCGCGTGGAGCGCGCCTGGAGCGCTCCCCGGTACGCGTACCGGGCGCGGCTCTAGATATATATCTTTTTTTAAACCTAATTTACTCAAAATTCACAGGACCACATATCTTGAGACCTAGCAAAGGCACATCGGGCAAACAATATCTACAATTTTGCCAAGTTTCGTGGAAATCCATTCAGCCGTTCGAGCTAAAAGTGAGGCCAACCGCCCTATGGAAAATTGCATGGCAAAAACACGTTTTGGGACCCCCCTTTTTTCTCGGCCCCCCCTTGACGACCCCCCCCCCAAATTTTCAGGGGCTTCTCAGAAACAAAATGTTCCATTTTCCTGAAAATTTCAGCCAATTCCGTCCACAAACGCCAAAGTTATTAGACATAGAATTTTCAAAAATCCCATAGAGAAAAAATCCTAACTATATATACCTACTGGCGACCGCCAGTAGGTAATATATATATATATATATATATATATATATATATATATTAAAAATCGATATTTTGTACAACTATATTTTTACATCAATATTTCTTTCTCTATATTGTTGTAATAAATATAGGATGTCGATATTCTCGACATCGATATTAAAAGCTCGATATTTGTGTATGAGGATATTTTGGGGGTCGATATTATGTCAGTGATTTGAATTTTGTCACTCCCCTTTTTCTCAGCCCCCACACTTGACATACAACCTTGAAAATTTCCAGACAGCAGCTGAAGTGAGTGTTAACTAGTTTTGAAAACGTCGTGAAGATTTGTCAAACAGGTCCAAAGTAATTAGTAAAACAAAAATTGCTTTTTCTATGGAAACTAGGTCCTTAGTATAACTACCAACTGGAGACCACCATATATGTATATATATATATATATATATATATATATATATATATATATATATATATATATATATATATATATATATATATATGTACAGATGACCTGAAGTGATTGCCTAAATCTTTCACAATATACTAAAGTGGAACAATAAGGTTTGGAACCTAGGTCTGTATGTTTCATTAAGTTATGTGTGTTTCTATAGCGCACAACTCATGGGTGTTTTCCTGTCGCGGATGCAGGAGCTGTATGGGCTGAGCCAGGGTCGGGACAAAGAGAAGAGCAAGGTTTTCAGTTTCTTCCAGAATTCAAGAACTGAGGAGATGGCTCTGATGTCTACGGGCAGGTCATTCCAGGCTTTAGGAGCGAGGCAGGAGACCACCGGATCGTGTTCTCTGCATATGTGGGGGGTGGGGAGGGTGTGATTAGCAGTCCGGATGAACAGAGGGGTATGGTGGATTTGTGGAAGTTTATTCAGTTGTTTAGGTACATGGGGCAATGTTGTGTAAGGCTTTGTATGTGTGTATGAGGAATTTTAAGATTGCTCGTTTGTGCGTTGGGATCCAGTGGAGCTCTTTGAAGTGCGGGGTGATGTGAGTGCAGAGTGGGAGGTTGAGGGTGAGCCTGACCTTTGAGTTTTGCATGATTTGCAGTCTTCTGGTCAGTTGAGTGTTGATTCCAGCATAGGGGTCAATTCCGATTCGGGAAAAAAAAGTCCGTACGATTTGTATCCGGAGCCCTCTCCGTACGAATCGTACCCGTCCGTCCGAATCGCGAAGTACGATCCGTATTCCGTGAATCCGTCCGAATCGTCGTGATCCGTACGTATTGCAAGGCTGAAACTGTGAACCGTACGACTCGTACACATACCGTACGACGGGTATACATGCCGTACAACCCGACGAGTACGGTCCGGACCGGGGTATGAGGACGCGATTCGTACGGTCCACGTCAGGTAAGGGCGAGTCATACGGAAAAGCACACAAACACATACACTGTACGGTCCGTACACACCATGATCGCAGGGGTACGCACCGTACCCCTGCGATAATGGGGTGTACGAGCCGTACCCCATGTACGATAGGTGTGCGAGCCGTACCCCCATTGTACGATGGGTGTACGAGCCGTACCCCATGTACAATGGGGGTACGAGCCGTACCCCATGTACGATGGGTGTACGAGCCGTACACCATGTACGATGGGTGCACGAGCCGTACCCCCATTGTATGAGCTGTACCCCATGTACGATGGGTGTACGAGCAGTACCCCATGTACGATGGGGGTATGAGCCGTACCCCATGTACGATGGGTGTATGAGCCGTACCCCATCGTACATGGGGTACGGCTCATACACCCCATGATCGCAGGGGTACGGTGCGTATTCCTGCGATCATTGGGGGTACGCACTATACCTGGGGGGGCCGTTCCGTACCTGTTTCGGCGCAAACTCTGCTTTTACGGCTGTTTTCAGCTCCTGTAGAAAAAGGGTCGTATGGTGCGTACCCGACACGTATCGTACTTGCTGGGTCGTAAAAACCATCCGCGAACCGTACAGATGTCGCGTACAGTGGGTTCCGAGGGGGAATCGTACGGAGATTAGAGTCGTACGGTGTCTTGTACGACTCGTACGGAGTACGGCTCCTGGTACGATCGTACTTCGTCGTACGTACGGGGAACGTTGCAGGGTACGATTCGTAGGGGAAAAACGCTCCGAACGGCTATTCGGAGCGGTTTTTCCCGAATCAGAATCGACCCCATAGAGTGCATTTCCGTAGTCTTCCTTCTGGTGATGAACGCTAGGGTGAGATATACTTGAGCATCTTGAGTGTGTGGAAGCAGGAGACTGAGACTGCATTCACTTCGCTGGTCATGCTGGAGTCTGGATTCAGCCAGTAAATCACAAGTGTATTAGCCTCTCAGCTGTGCCTGGTGCCACAGAGACAATAACGTCTATGAGGAAGGACTCTTGATGAATGATGTGGTCTAATGGATACAGCGGTTGACTTCGAAGCCGGCGAATCGGGTTTGAGTCTCGGCAGGAACACTCAACATCATCTGATTCTGGGCAAATCACTTAATCTCCCTGTGTTTACCAGAAAAATGAATGTGTCCGTCTGTAACATAACTGGTGCTCATGTAAAGTCACTGACTGTGAGTGCCCATTGGACTGCATCCTGGACAACCCTACTGATATAGGCATTGGGCTACTGCTTTTTGGGCAGGCCAACAGTTTTAAATCAGTGATTACACTACTTCCAGGCAAACAGTGGATTGTATCTGGCACATTCCAGCTTGCTGAGCAGGATGAGAATTACCAACAAACCCCTGAAGGCTGTGCGGTGGATTAAAATATGCATTCCTCTGAATTGCAGCTCTAAATAATATTTAACACTGTTAAGGTAAGCGACAGTGCTCCAAGCTCACTCGTCCCATGTCATTTGTACCTCGTCCTCATGAGGTCATCTAGTTAAGAAGCCACACAATAATATTATTTGATCTGGGTCTCATTTCATGGCATGCGATTTTCTATGAATTCATAGTTGGGCCAAAGGTCATGTGATGTCATTTCCGGTGATGTCACAAGTGGGCTAAGTAATGGTTCTGAAATCTATCTAAAACCTTAGCCCTCATTTTTGATTTAGGCCCAGCTCTCTGTACTGGGGTGAATGTATGACATTGTTCTGCATTCTGTCCATCAACTGTTGTTTTTGCATTTGTCACCACGAGTGGGAAGGGTATGCTCAGACCCATACTCTCCATGCCACAGACATGTCTGAACTGGGGTGGAGGAGTGAGCTAAAGAATGATGATGGATTAAACCCAGATCAGTTGACCGGGGGTGAGTGCTTGCAATGTTCAACACTTCGTCCATCATCCCCTTTGGTTTTTGCTCCTTTTGGTTACAACATGGTGGAAAGTTTAACAACCTTGCATGCTGGTGACGGCTCCCGTCCGTCGTGGCACACAGTGCTCTTGTGCTGATGACGGCCGGAAGCCGTCACGACCAGGCCCGCGATCGGAATGTCCAGCACAGGAGCGGAATTCCGACCGCAGGCAAGGGGTTAAGAGCACAGTTGCAGCTTGCAGGCATTAAGGATGCACTGCAGATAAACAGAAATCCTCTGACTGCTTTCTTGCTCCATAAAAATGGATGCAGACGGGCCAGGCGCATATTTCTCTGCGCTGCTGTTCTATAACTGGGGCAGTGGCGAGGGGGAGGGGCGAGAACAGGCCCTGCACTCCATCATACAAGGCCTGCTCATTAATCTGACTGTGCCCATAACTTCACAGAGATGCATTCTAGGTCAGATACCAGGGAAGGTTTCACATAAGTAAAGACCCGCATAAAATATATTGTTGTCAAGGAGCCGCAGGGCTCGGCAGAGGGGAGCTGGGCTGGAAGCCTCAGGGGGAAATGATTCTGTCTGACTGAAGGCAGGCCCCAGTGTCATTACTTGCAGGTACGGACACTTAGAGGCCAGCGCGCGACTGAAAAATCCATAAACTTAGTGGGAATTACCAGAATGGGTTTATTCAGCTCGTAAAGCAGAAGGTGAACGAAGAGCGAACAGGAAAATAGCTCATTCTGTACAGACAAAGACACCCAAAACAGTTGCATTTAGGTGCATATTCACAAAGGTAAATATACACATGCGCATTTACTCATGTGTAAATGTACTCCTCCACTTTGGTTTTACTTTACTACTTTTAGGGCATCATTAGGATGGCGGGCGGACTTTGTCCTCCCGTCATCCTTTTGTAGAAAGGGACCGCCCGCCATTGGAGCGGGGGTCCCGTGGGTGACATTAGGATGCGCCCGCCACACTGGTGGGCGCATCCTGCATTCTTGACATTGCGGCTGGCGGTGCTCTCAGCACCGCCCGCTGCAACGTCAAAAAGGCATGTTGTGCAGTTCCATGCACAACGTGGTAGGCACTGCGCGGTGCCTGCCATGTTGTGCATGGAACTATGGTACCCCCCATGTGCACCCCCCACCCGCACGACCACCCTGGGGGCCAACAACAGGCCCCCAGAGACAAAACTGCATGCCTTTCCGGCAGATGGTGTTCCTGTCCGCCGGGGTGTCCCGTCCTCCAGTTTAATGTGGCGGGTGGAAAAGTAATGTGGGCGGTGGATTTTGGCGGGCGGATCGCCACCGCCATATGGGCGTTGGCGGGCGGATCGCCATCGCCATATGGGTGTTGGCGGGCAGATCGGCACCGCCCTATGGGCGGTGGCGATCCACCCGCTTTCATAATGACCCCCTTAGTTATTCAACATTGCTGAGTGTAAGTTACTCCAAAGTATAGATTTACATGCAGGGTTGAACTGGCCGTAGCGGGCACCGGGCATTTCCCTGGTGGGCCACCAGGGTGGGGCCTGTTTTAGACCACTGGGGGGCCGTTTTTGTCACTGAGGGCCAGTTTTGCTGCAATATCGGCCCCCTGAAACAAAAGTGCCACAAAGCTTTCCAATAGTGCACCCCCTCCCCTCGCTGGCTGAGATCTTTGCCAGGGCGAGTTTGGGTTCCAGTCTGGCCTTTTTTGTCTCCACCTCCTCAGGACTGTATAAACGGAATTCGATAACTTATCACATACATACCCCAAGACCCTCTCCAACCCTACAAATACCTAGATGATTTTATGACATTTCTTTTATTGATACTTTTTTCACATAGCGAATCTTTCAGGTCGATTTTGGAGCAGGAGCGTACTATGGAGGGCTCAAGGGAGGCCTTTCAATGCAACCTAGCTACAAACACTGATGTGTTTTTTATGCTAACAATGGCACTACCACACTATAGGGACTTTCAATTACTTGGGTCCTGATTTAGATCTTGTCGGAGGGGCTACTCCATCACAACGGTAACGGATCTCCCTTATGCCGAAATATAAATCCCATTATATCCTATGGGATTTACATTTCGGCAGATAAATCCCATTAAATCCTATGGGATTTATATTTCAGCAGATACATCCCATTATATCCTATGGGATTTATATTTCGGCTATATCCTATGGGATTTATATTTCGGCAGATATCTCCCATTATATCCTATGGGATTTATATTTCGGCATACGGGATATCCTTCACCATTTGCATGGAGTAACCTGTCCACCAAGATCTAAATCAGGCAATTGGTTTGTTAACCATAATGCTATATTTTACAATTCGTTTTGTCATGACTTAAAAATGTTGTCAAGTATGTCCTTGACATTTATATTGTTAAGCAACTACACGCTCATACCCCTTCTTTATTCGCTTTTAAGGTTTTGTGCACACTACCTGCTGCAGCATTCTTTTGCTCCTAGCGCTGCACAGAATCCCATACTGATACCACAGAGCACACGCATGGTAGCGACATGTAAGTTAAATGCCTGCTCTTTGGGGTTGTGTCTAGCCCCTTTATTTGTTACTGACAGGTTATATGTATGTCTATTGTCACATATCCCTATTTGCACACTCTTCAATATGTAATGCAGTTGTTGAATAAGCTATTTTTTGTCTGACAGAAGTGACCTTAGACTTGTCATTGTTAGGGAAGCAGTATAAGATATCTATTAGACCTTGTCTTAGCTTGGAAGAGAGGAATGTTTGTGCTTTCAAGCTTTGTATAGAAACCATCAAACTGTCATCTTCACAAATGATTTAGGAAGGTTTACTACCACATGTCTCTCCTGTCAGCTTCTGTCATATATTACTGGTCCATGTGTCCACTTTGCAAACATCAACATTGATGACATCAGTGGCAGCAGCAATTAGGTCCTTTACCATCTATCAATCACGTAGGTCAGGCAACCTCTGGCCTTAATTTCTACATCTCATCATTAGTCCTTTCACCATTTTTTTCATTTTGTTATTTTATAGAAAATGTTAAAAGTGTTTTATTGGTTTTCTTTTCATATATTTATCTTTTATGTCAGCATTTGGTAACATTCTCTATTGGGGAATCGATAAGGCCTCTAATTGTCGCTTGCAGGTAGTACAGCATTTAGCAGTGAGACTCCTGTATCGGGTTCCAAAGTATACCCCGGCTTTGCCTCTCGTCCGCGAACTGTACCGACTTCCAATTGAAAAGAGAGTTCAATTTAAACCTCTCTGTTTTATTTTTAATGCAAGGGCTGGACTTGGCCCTTGCTACATCCAGGTTCTGGTTACTCCCTATCGGCCCAACGGACATTAAGATCCGGGAATAAGGCTCTCTGCCTTGTGCCCAGAATCCGCCTGACGCTTATAGGAGGTCGTTCCTTTGCATATTTAGGCCTTAAACCCTGGAATGCCCTCCCCCAATTCTTAAGACACTGCACGTTTTTTTCTGCTGTTTCGTAGGAGCCTAAAGACCTAGGGGCACATTATCAAGAAACGGCGTTCACATTGTCGCCGCTTTAGCGGCAGAAAACTGCAGCTAAAGCGGCGATAATGGGCTTGATAATACGCCCTTGTGAATTCCCATAGAAGCCCATATTCTGGTGTGACCATGGGCTTCTATGGGAAGTATGGGCATATGGGCGTATTATCAAGCCCATTATCGCTGCTTTAGCGGCAGTTTTCTGCCGCTAAAGGGGCGATAATGTTAACGCCGTGCTTGATAATATGCCCCCTAGTTATTCTAATCCTCTAGTTAGACATTTTTACCTATTGTTAGCTCCAGGAAACCCGCTGGATAGTCATGTGCTCTATAAGTGGAAATAATAATAATGACAATTTGTGGTGAAGGTCACTTCACTTATATTTTGTCAAGAATCACTTAGCATACTCTTCTTCTTTCTATGGCTGGTGGATCAGGAGATACCTTGGCAACAATAACTATGAGGGCACTGCTTCAGCAGCTGGCGTCACGAGGGTCCTCTAGAAATGAAACATCTGTGATTGGAGCCGTTGAACATTCAACATTTTTTAGATATAATAACCATTAACATCATATGCTTATTTATGGTCACCTGGTGCTAAATTTATAACATTTTTGAGAAGATTGTAATTTAAAGTACTGTGTAGAATGTTAGGCACAAAACTGCGTTTGCTGTATTTCCACTTTTTTGTTATCTTCTTGCAGGTACAGGGGACATTGTGCAGGAGGATGTTGCTGACGAATATGCCTCCTTATCCCGCAGTCTTTTTGTCCACAGGGAATCACAACGCGGTCGTTACAACAACCACGTTTTGATTCCGCATACCATTACTCCGCAAGTCTGAACAATGGCTTGTGGAGGGGGTGATGCTGGATGTTGGAATAGTATAATTTACTATTCCAACTCCAGTCTGTGCGGACAGTAGGGAAGGTGTTGGATTTTAACTCCAACACCTCCCCCTCCCCCACAAGTCGTTGTTCCGACTTTCGGAGTTATGGTATGCGGAATCACAACGTGGTCGTTGTAACGACCGCGTTGTGATTCCCTGCGGACAAAAATGTTGTTATAAACGTTGTTTACCATTGCTGACTCATCTACAAGTGGGGGATGGTGGCCCTCCAAACCACTACTTAAGCAGGCAACACTGATCAAGAAGAAGGGGAAGGAGCAGGAACTGGTTGAGTGGGAGTATGACCTGGACAAGGACATTGCTATCCCCAAACAGAACATCTCATGGATGGCCACTGGGCAGCAGTCTTCTTCCAAAATCAGTTCTAAGGATTGCCAGTCCCCAGTCTATAACTATGCACCCATTGATCCTTATCTGACCCAGTCAAGACTGAGCTTGATACAGCCCTCAACTAACAGGTACCTGTGTACAATCTCGTACACACTCGTCCCATGAAGGTGCATCTCTGGGCTTCTCTCATTCAACAGGCATTGCGAGAAACAGGTCTGCCCCATTCAACATTCTCACCCCACAACTGCAGGGTGGCATCACTCCCTGTGATGATCAACCTGATGGCCATGTCATATGGCCACACATGTGGGGGTATTGTCACAATCAGTCAATCAATCAGCTTTTGTTGAGCGCGGCTAGTCACCCATGAGGGTATTAAAGCACTGGTGGGGGGGTGCAAGTCTGACTGGGTGCTGTGGTTCATTCAAAGAGCAGGTCTTGAGAACCTTCCTGAATCGTGTCAGAGACGGGGGAGGGACTGAGGCGGAGAGGCATGGCATTCCAGGATTTGGCGGCGAGGTAGGAGAAGGATCTTCCTCCAGTCCTGGTCTTGCGGATCCGAGGGATGGTGGCGAGGGCCAGTTGAGCGGAGCAAATGCCTCTGGTGGATATGTGAAATGAGAGGTGGTGGTTCAGGTATGCTGGTCCAGCGTAGTGGAGGGCTTTGTAGGAGTGTATGAGGAGCTTGAAGGTGACTCTTTTGTTGACTGAGAGCCAGTGGAGTTCTCGTAGGTGTTCGAAGCTGTGTCTGTGGCGGGGGATGTTGAGGACCAGTCTTGGCTGCGGCGTTCTGAAGTTTCTTGAGGAGTTTCTGGGTGGCACCTGGGTAGAGTGTGTTTCCGTAGTCGAGTCTGCTGCTGATGAGTACATGGGTGACCGTCTTCCTGGCCTCAGTGGAGATCCTTCCGAAGCAGGCGAAGAGTCCAATGTTTTTAGTCATGGTCCAATGTTTTTCTCTGGGAGGATCATTTTATACAAACAACAGTCTCTAATGTGTGGAAGGATATTAATGCAATGGGGATACTCTCTATGAGATATCTTTCTCCCTCAAAATACCCCCTCAGATGATTGATAGGCAGACAAATGCCTTGGAAAATTTTACAAAATGGTAAAAAGACATGGCATACATACACTAAGAACATCTGTAATGTCTGAAGAAAGAGAATGCAAGGCAACGTACCTTGGCTTGCACAAGATACTACAGAGACACCACAAACTAGGAGGGACATACCACTTGCCACCACACATCTCTGCCACATGCATCTGCACCACCTCCATTCACACCACCTCCACCTGAACCAACTCAGCCCCCACCACCTTCAACTCAACCACCACCACATCAACCACTCATAAAACAAACACACTCTCAATTTCATCACCACCAGTATTGAGTAGGAGATTAGTAGCATAAATCCACCCAAATAAATTTTGTTTTGAGAAATTTCTCAACTCTATCCCCAACACACTCACTGAAAACCTTTTGAAAAAATGTGGGGGCATATTATCAATGGCCGTGCTTAGCGATACACTTTTTATTGCAGGCTATCTCTGGAATGTATCGCCCTGGTAACGCGTTATTAACAACGCATTTCTAGAGGGCGATAAAAATTCCAGAGATAGCGAGGTTATCGCCATTTTGCAGGGAACAACGCTGGTTTTCCAGCGTTTTGCAGGGAACATCGCTGGTTTTCCAGCGATGTTCCCTGCAAAACGGCGATAACCTTGCTGATACTACCCTGTGGTCATATCAGCATAATCCTCCCCTATGTAAAGCATAGGTAAATCTGGATTTTAGCAGACATTAGTTTTTGGCGAAAACTAACATTTGCTAAAATCCTGTGGGCTGCCTTGTAAATATCGCGATGTGACTATCAGCAATATTTGCAAGGTACTCCACCTGGGGTATTCCCAGTGACACCCACTTTGCATCTCATTAGAGATGCAAAGGGAGGTGTTGGGAAAAAGGGTGCTAACATGCAATTATGCATGTTAGCACCCTCTTGTAAATAGGGCGATATTTTTATCCCCGCTTTTTGGGCTTTTTAAGCCCTTGTAAATATGCCCCAAAGTACGGTATATCTTCTTTTATGAAATTAAAAACTGGGTCCGTTTTTCATCTGTGTTGAATATTTGATATTGAAGTTACCACATAGGAAAGTGTTATTTATGTTCTGTTCTTTGTTTGCCTTCAAAGTGTCTTGCATCATGATAAGGAAAGCATCTTCTATGTAACTAAACATTTCTTTTGCTTAATACACAATGCGTACATTTGCAAATATTTTAAAAGCTTATGTGATGTGAAAAAATTGCTTTTGTGAAAATATTATTTCAGTGAAAAATATCTACTATCAAGTGTCCTTGGGAATTGACAAAATTAAAAAAAAAGTAAAAAAGAAAAAGTGCTATTATGTTCATGGTCCCTGAGTGAGAAAGTAAAATTGAAAAGAGGTATAAGGTGCCAGGGTAGAGGTACCCTGACTCCATGGGTGGCATATAAGGGTGTTTGTGGGACCCCTTATGTGCAAATCACATTGGAAAATGTATTTTCAACGTGCAATATTCGCAAATGCTTTGCAACGCTCAGCGTGACCCCTGTGTAATGTCGTCGCAACAAATTTGGGAATATCGCTGACAAAAGTATAATAATAATTTCAGATACTCAGTCTGACACTAACATACTTATTCAGAGATCCACTCACATGGATACTTCCAATCATAGACCCACTCAGAGTCTCATGCACCCACTCACAGACCCATTCAGACACTCATGCACCCTCTCACACACACCCTCAGACACTCATGCATCCACTCACAGACCCACTGAGAGACTCATGCATCCACTCAGAGATTCACTCAGACACTCACATACCCACTCACAGAACTACTCAGACTCATTCATTCACTCACAGACCCACTCACACACTCATGCACCCACTCACAGACCCATTCAGACACTCATGCACCCTCTCACACACACCCTCAGACACTCATGCATCCACTCACAGACCCACTGAGAGACTCATGCATCCACTCAGAGATTCACTCAGACACTCACATACCCACTCACAGAACTACTCAGACTCATTCATTCACTCACAGACCCACTCACACACTCATGCACCCACTCACAGACCCATTCAGACACTCATGCACCCTCTCACACACACCCTCAGACACTCATGCATCCACTCACAGACCCACTGAGAGACTCATGCATCCACTCAGAGATTCACCCAGACACTCACATACCCACTCACAAAACTACTCAGACTCATTCATTCACTCACAGACCCACTCATGCACCCGCTTACAGACCCACGCACCCTTTCACAGACACCCTCAGAGACTCATGCACCCACTCACAGATCCACTCATACACTCATGAACCCATTTACAGACTACACTACATACATTCTACTAGTACACATATCAAAGGTTCCGAACACCAATAGGCCATAGGGAGCACCGTCATGAGTGATGTGATATGTGAGGTCATAAGCAGTGCATTGCTGGGTGTACATCATTGTTAGCTCAGGAACTATAACTGTTACATTTCTATGGCTTTGTGAGAGTCAAATCTGAAGATAACTATAACGTCCCTGTAACCCTTGACTTTTTCAGTGTATTTCTAAGCTTTTTTTATTCTATTTCCTAACTATAATGTCCCTGTAACCTTTGTTTTTTTTCGCCAACGTAATATTTTTGCAAAAAACAATGATGTTCGATGTTATTAATTAAAAATTATGTGTTACCTAGTGATACTCTCTGCATGTTCTCCAAACGTGTTGGACCTCTCCTCCGATGGTGTCATAATAATCTTTCAATGAATTTCTGACATTCCTGATGAGCTAGAGAAAAACAATATTCTTCGATTTTCTAATACTTTCAATGCCTGTACACTCAGTCGGCTCACTCATGGAGGCGAGAGCGGAAAAATGCTAATAGAAGGCGGAAGTGTTATTTACAAAGAAGAGAAGAAGATCAAACAGGAAAAAAAATCAAAGGATGCGGGAAATGCAAATGCAGAAGCAAAGATTTTGAAACAATTATATATTCAGTTAGAATGGTTGATGAAAAAAGAAATTACTAAAGGATGAGATATTATAACAATGGAGAACTATATTGAGGTCGACAGGGTACCAAGAGGATTACGTAAATTCACACTATCCAACCACAATGCCCGAAATGTTGGAAGAGTGGGGCAAATGCAATGCTCCAGAAACAATTATGCAACTAATCATTAAATATGCTAAAAAAGATCTAGAGGATACAAGTCAATTAACAGCATTGAGGCACAGATCCATTCTCTTAAAATAGATGAGGAAAACTAACAAAAGGAAATGGAACTTAGGCTGGATAAATATGAAACTGAAATAGAAGAAGCAGAAACAGAGAAAGTTCAGAAGAGACGAAAGGGACTATGAAGTTGGAACCATCTTATTTTTCACCAAAAGATTTGATACACTAAAACAACAACTGCATACTCGACAAGCAACAGGGAATGAATCAGATGCAACTGTAAGTGAGTCAGATGCAGATCTAAGTGAAGGAGAAGGTATTATCAAAACCACTCAGAGGACAACTTGTTTAGAGGAAATGAAGTTGCTCTATATAGATCAGAAGCCAATAAGAGGAAGGGGAAGAGGGAGACGTCGTGGACAAGGACTAGGAAGATCAGCCAGTCGCATCAGGGAAGAAAAACAAGGAAGGGAGCAGGAAAATACAAACAAATATCTGCTACGGAACAGACAGAAGAAATAATATATAGTGTATCTACTGACATGAAAGATAATCTTGTCATTAATTTATCCCAACATACTTTGAGTGATAATCAAATGCAAAGGATAACATTTTGTCCGGAGAAACATTATGGTTATGTGGAGATCAGAATTGAAATATACAAATATATACGAAAATTAAAAGTAGCAAAATTCTTTTTTAAAAAAGAGACGCCAAAAACAATACAACAGAAGGAAACTACCACAAAGAATTCCCCATCAATTGAACAAATACCAGATCTGAGAAACATGTATGCTTTAATGTTTGACTTGGAGGATTTAACCTGGGCAGAACGAACAGCACTACAAGAGTTGATGGAGAATCAGGAAATTTAAATAAAACTGGCTGACAAGGGGGGTAACATTGTAATAATGGACAAATCACAATATTTGAAAGAAGCAGCAAGACAACTAAATGTGCTTAGTAAATATAAAAAATTGAAATACAATCCAATTAATGAGCTCACATTGGCATTGAATGACAAAATCAAAACTTGGCACGAGGAAGGTCTATTGAATGAAGAAGAGTGGGAGTTTCTAAAAAATGAAAGTCCAACTATTCCAAAGATGTACTTCCTCCCGAAAGTCTATAAAACATTAAGTAAGCCCCCAGGAAGACCAATAATATTGAGCTGCAATGAATTATATGAAAAGAGAGCCACATATGTAGACAAGTGCTTGGCTCCAATGGTCACTTCATCAAGTTCATATATAAAAGAACACAGGTGACTTTTTGAGGATCCTGGCAGACACAGGCTGGCAGGAATGATCTCTCTTAGTGACAATTGACGTAGTATCGTTATACACATCGATCAACCATGAAGTTGGCTTACCAGCAGTAAGATTCTTTCTGTCACATCAAGAATTTAAAACATTTGCAGATGTTGATTGACATGCTAGAGATATGCCTGCTAAATAACATATTTGTGTTTGATTGACAGATGCATTCTCAGATATGCGGGACAGCAATGGGAGTATCCTTCTCCCCAAGCTATGCGACCCTCACCATGGGTTGGTGGGAGAAAACCGTAGTTTGGAGAGAGGGAAATGAATCATATACTGAGAAAATCACATTATGGCTAAGGATCATAGATGACCTTTTTGTGATTTGGAACGGCGCAAAAGTAGAGTTCATGAAGTACTTAAATTAATTGAGCAAAAATAAATTAGGACTAACCTGTACATGTGATATAAGTACAACCACAGTACAATTCTTGGATGTGCAAGTTGATATTGATGAAAATCAAATTAAAACTACTGTGTACCGTAAACCAATTGCAACCAATAGAGTATTACATGGATCGAGCTTCCATCCAAGGTCTTAAAAAAAGAGCATCCATTATGGTGAGTTTATAAGGATGAAACGTAACTGCTCAGATGAGAAGGAATTGAAAGTAAAAACGAAGTAAACAGGATGGACATTTTTAAACAGAGCATACAATCCATCAGATATACAAGAAGGAAAAAAACGGGCAGAAAATATCCCCCTAGCACAAACATTAGTAAATTCAAGAACTGAGAAATCAAGTAAAGAGAAGGATCGGATTATGAGACTGGTACTAAGCCATAGTAAAGAGAATCATCAAATCATGCAGATCATGAGAAAGCACTGGGGCATATTAAAGAAGGATCCAGACATAGGACATATATTGAGTGACAGCCCAGATGTATCATATCGGAAGGCCACCTCATTGAAGGACAAATTGGTTCAAAGCCACTTTGTAAAAACCAAGGTGGAGTCAAGGTTTAAGAAACATCAAAAGGGATTTAAAAAGTGTGAGAAATGCAAGGCATATCGAATAGGAAAAACATTCTAGAGCTAATTGATTTTAAAGGAAAAACATTCACCATACAGGAAAGGATAACCTGTTAGACCATTAATGTGGTTTATATGCTCGAATGTCATTGTAGCCTGAGATACATAGGCAGCACAATCTGCCTGCTAAAGAAGAGAGTTTTAGAGCACATCCGGGCGATACAGAATAAAAACATTAACTATGCAATGACAAGAAATATGGAGAAACATCAAAGACAGAGCTGGGAACAAATGAAATACAATGGGATAGCCATGGTGCTCGTGCATGACAGATGTGGGGACAGAACATTGAAATTGAGAAGATTAGAATCACACCTAATCATAAAATTCAGGAAAAAACAACAGCATGGACTGAATGGGGATGAGGAATTACATGTCCATTTGTAAATGAAATTGGAACAATGTTGTGTAAATAAATACTTTGGTGAAATAGGATTGAGACCTCCATGGAATAAAGATGATAGTGGATCAGTAAATCTTGGGTGGAAATAACATCGAAATATCAGGAAATAATTGACACTAAACAGGCCATGAGCCAGACATAAAATTAACTTGAGGATATCTTAATCCTGTCCACAAGAATGTATTCAGGTGGAATTAAGTTCCAAATTGTGGGGAAAAGGGGTCACTGAGTCTTCGACAATGGACAAGGACGGATATCAATCTCTATGTCATACTCATGGAAGGGTAATATACTAGGCACTGAGCCTATACATATGAGTAATACAGTAATGAACTGATGAATTCAAATTAAATTGAAATTAATCTTTAACATTCCAAGAAATGATCCACAAATGATGAGAAAAATGAAATGTACACTAAGTATCCAAAAGCATGATTTATAATGTTGTTTTTAAGAATTTGATCTCCTGACCAACTACATGTCCCATAATGCCTACTAACGGGCCACTTGGCTAGTTGTGTATAAATAGGAAAATAGTAGAAGGACTCACTTAACCGTGATCAAGACCTTGGTGGTTGAAACGTGTTGGTGATGTTGCAATAAAGTGTTGATATTGACAAACTGCAATTCCTGGAGTGCGGAGTATAATTTTCTTGGTGGCACAACTGTAACAGGGATTGGTTCTGTCCTGAACTCCTGTACCAGCTGTGATGCGCGCTGTAATGGAGCCAATTGGTGGTGCATATATATATATATATATATTTATATATATAAGCGCAAAAAAAGAGAAGAAAAAAGGAAGTAGAGGACTCTGGATAATTTTCAAGTTTGGGTGGAAAGCAGCTCCAATATAGAGCAGCTCCAATATATTAGCACAGTGCTATCCATGCCGAGCTGTAAAATGGCCAAAGCCTTTTACCACTCCAGGCACAGTATTACAGCTTCGGATTGGTAAAATACCATCCAAGTCAACCTGAAATGAATAAAAGCAACCCCTGACACTTGTTTCCCTCTCATTAGAGCTCTTCAGAGAGGTATAGCTTTGTGCAGACACAATGGAGCACCCACTATAAGTCAAAAGAATACCCTTTTAAGCACAGTATTCTGTGAGATTATACTTTGAAATACACTTGTGGTGTATTTTTTTTAAAGAAATTGATATTTGTATTTGAACATATGCCTGTATATTTTGTTTTAGTTAGTTATTAGTGTTGTTCCATGTTGGGTATGTCATCACTTTCTTTGTTGAAATTTGTTTTATACATCGTTTTGCATTTTTTGAGTTGTGCTTGATTGAAACGCATTGGCTGCGCCTGCATGGCTGATAAAGAAGAACTTTGAATAAAGAATGTTCCTGTTCACCTTGGGACCTGTGGATCGAAACTGCTGGAACTTGGACTCCTCATTTGTGATCATATTGCCTCTCATTTTGTTGTTATACTACTACACTGTATGACACTCTACGACATGCCATTGCACTGTATGATAAGACATTCCATTCTGCTCTATGACACTTCACTCGATGACACTCAACTCTATGACACTCTACTCCACCCTAATCCACTCTATGCCACCCCACTCTACAACACTCTACTCCACTCTTTGCTACCTCTACGACACTCTACTCATCGACACTCCACTCGACGACATTCCACTCCACGACACTCCACTCAACTGCACTCCACTAAACAACACTCCACTAAATAAAGCTCCACTGTACAACACTCCACTCCTCTTTACGTCAGTCCACCCTACGCCATTTCACTCTACCCCATGCCACTTTATGACACTGCAGTGTACTTTACAACACACCACTTCACTCTACACCACTCCATTCTAGAAGACTGTACTACACTGTAAGGTCCTCTACTCAAGGTCACTCCACAACACTCCACTGCACTGTATAACATTTCACTGCACTATATGACACGCCACTTCACTGTATGCCATTCCTATTTAAAAGACTCTAATCAACTGTATGCCCAAGTACACTAAACCACTCTACTTTACTCTATTGCACTCTTTCAAATTCAATGAGAAAACAAAGGTTAAAGCTTAGTCATAACTCTAAGTTATAACTATGAATTTAGAATTTCTAAGCTTTGTGTAGTTTAAGTTGGTTTTGTACGGGTAGAATAAATAATGTTTTCCCAACTAAAACTAAGCTTTAACTGTTGTTTTTTTCTTTGAATATACATATAGTCACAACTATTCCTTAGAAGGAGAGTTTTTTGTTTCACTAATAACATGTGTGGTGTTTGAAGAATCCTCACAAAACCATTCAAATCAAAAGTTCATCCACTTCAGCGCCTTCCACAAAAAGCTCAAGTGGGGGCCAAGTAAAAGGGTGGTGTCCCTAAACATTGATTATCCTCATGCTAATTTCCATAGGAAACTTCTGTCACAGCTACATAAAAACAGATGGATGGAATTACACCAAATTGGGAAAAGTTAGACTTTAATCTTAAAGTGTGCTTTTTGTGATGTGGTGTGAATCCGCTCAGCTGCTTTGAGAATGTTGTATTTAAATTAGAAGTATGCATAATTCGAGATTTTTTTTTGCATATTTATGCAAAATGAAAGCAAGACTATACATGAGTATGTGAAATGCAAATTCAGCACTTTGTGTTATATTTTAGTTTCGTATGAGGACACATTTAAACAAAAGTAAAGCAAACACAATCTGCTCACATTCCCCTGTCCCTGTGTGTATGCATTACATTTCTACTGCAAATTGCGTGTTTGCAGTAAATATTTTACAGATCAAAGAGAGAGAGAGGACTAGATACGCTAGCCCGTATCCCCTGGGTTATATGTCGAGATCAATGTGGACTAGCTTAGTTTAGGGGGAGGGGGGATTTAAGTGACTCTGGTACGTCAGACAATAGAAAGGAAAAAAGCAATATTTTCCTTATAAAGCCCTCACCCACCGACCTAGTCGGTGGCATGCTTCATCATCGGGCCCACCACAGTGGCACCGAATGTGCCCCGGGTGTGCTACAACGCCAGGTGACTGTGGAGCTGGTATATTGCTGCGTGTGCAGTGAAGGAGTGAGAAGTGAAAGTTTAAAAAGCTATACAAGAAGTCCCAGCACCCGAGGGTTAACAAGTATTTAATAAACTGGGCCTCTGTTAGCTGTTTAAAAAGGCAAAAGGACAAAGTGGAGTGTATGATGACCTCCCGTGTCCAGTGTGGTCTACATGTTTCTGCCAGTGCCTTTTGTATTATAAGCTGGCTTTCCTCAGGACCAAAGTGTAACGTGATAAGGTGCAAGTTAAATAATAATAAACTAAATTAAGTGTTTGTGTCAATTCTTGACTACGTGTTGCGCTCGCTAAGGCGCTTTAACTGTTAGAGGGGGATTCCCTCAAGCTTTTTCTGTTATTTCTTGGTAAAAAGCCTCATGGGTCGCCTGGCAGAGAAAGAGACCGAGTAGTTCGGTCTGGTTCCTCCTTGGACCTATTCGTCCGTCTGCGGCGCCCTCTAACAGTTAAAGCGCCTTAGCGAGCGCAACACGTAGTCAAGAATTGACACAAACACTTAATTTAGTTTATTATTATTTAACTTGCACCTTATCACGTTACTTTTTGGTCCTGAGGAAAGCCAGCTTATAATACAAAAGGCACTGGCAGAAACATGTAGACCACACTGGACACGGGAGGTCATCATTTACTCCACTTTGTCCTTTTGCCTTTTTAAACAGCTAACAGAGGCCCAGTTTATTAAATACTTGTTAACCCTCGGGTGCTGGGACTTCTTGTATAGCTTTTTAAACTTTCACTTCTCACTCCTTCACTGCACACGCAGCAATATACCAGCTCCACAGTCACCTGGCGTTGTAGCACACCCGGGGCACATTCGGTGCCACTGTGGTGGGCCCGATGATGAAGCATGCCACCGACTAGGTCGGTGGGTGAGGGCTTTATAAGGAAAATATTGCTTTTTTCCCTGCAGTAAATATTTACCATGAATCGAGCGTAATTACACAAAGTGTCGTCATTTTGTGTAACAAGAGTATTGCGAAATTCCCAAAATTTCGACCGCGTAACGTACATTTCGCCCCTGCCGATTATAAAGCGGTGCTTGGCGTGTTAAAAATATAGGTATATCTGAAATGTTGGTGTCCAGATAAGCTCTGACGGTGGACATAGGGAGATAGGAAAGAAGGGAAGGGTGTATGAATTGATTAATAGATAGATGAATAAGTGAGTAGTGGATGGATTGATTAATTTGGTAGATAAGAGGGAATCAATTAGCAAGTCCCCTGTGTGGCATATCTGAAGATCAGACCGCTAAACACCGAAGCAACTTGACCCTGCTGCTTTCTGCAGCGCACACAGCACGGGACAGCGCCTTGAAGCCCTGTGAATCTCCGCACCAGCTCTACCACCACGTCTCTGAACCGTGGGGGAGTAAAGACGGCACCCCCGTCTCCATTCCTTGTAAAACCCGCGACCCCAGCCGAGCCGCCCCTCCCCGCGCTCATTAAAAATGACAAGAAAAGATGATTTTCTGCCGGATAATTCACAGCATTGGTGACACGCGCCGCCGAATGGTAACCTTTATTTAATTGCACGCTAAACTCCTCCTTACAAACAGCTGTGAAATAGCCTAATTGCCAGCTGTCCACATCATATTGCCTCAATTAAAATGTTAATTGCGGCACACTATTTGCGCAAGCCACGCCCCCTAATAGGTACATTCACGATTATAAGTGATATCCCACCCGCAGGGTGCAGATTACAGCTGTGAGTATCCGTGTCTCAATGTTTGGGCTCCAAACAAGATGGTGCCACTGAGCCTGGACAGAGTGGGAGAGATGGGCACAAGAGCTGCCTGCCACCTTTACTGCCCACGTGGTCCTCACGGTGACGTATGCCCCAGGATGCACCACGCCGCGCCTCTAAAAGAGTGTCTCTGACTGGGCGACCAAAGAGCCCGCTGGGTGGGCGGCATCTCTGTCCGCCTTATAGAGAGGATTTTAAAACAGATGTGCGGCCAGCTGTGGCTCTGCAGCGTCCGCAAGCGGAGAAGGTGACATGACTGAATGAATGAATTAATGAAGGAACAATCTGTATTAATAGTTAATTAAAACCAATAAAGTATAAAAAAGGAAAGAAATGGTGAAGAGTAATTATAGACAGGTAAAATAAATTCATTGTTAAAAAGACTTTAAACTATTAACTTAGTTAATTAAAACCAATAAAATATAAAAAGGAAAGAAATGGTGAAGAGTAATTATAGACAGGTAAAATTCATTGTTAGGAAGACTTTAAACTATTAACTTGTTTATCATGATCTTAAAAACTTTATCAGGTAAAATATCATTACAGTTACACTATGATATAAAATAACAATCAACAATTTCACAATTAAAGCACACTAGACAAACAATTACATAACACAACTCATCCCGCCACTTAAGGGCTACGTAATGTGTAAAGTGCTCGCCTAATCATCAAAGCGATATGCGATAAAAGCCAAAATAATAGATAAAATACATAAATAATAATCATGTTACAAGTACATATCTTCCTCTCACTACTAAACTTGTTCATTTATGTTCCCTAAAATGTACTATGCAAATGTTCCAGTTTCTTTATTTCTACCCTCACGAGCTTCACAAATTCCCCAAGTAAGCAGCATTGGGATTGTTGAAGAGTGTGAAAATTGTGTCTTTGCATGACTGCAGCACCAGCTGATGTAACGATGGAGTCAGGCGGTTGTGGTGCTCAGTTGTAAAGGTTGGATAACAGGATAGGTGGGCTATACTTGTGACCTTTAGCTGCAGAAGGCCCTTATTTTTTTTTTGCAGAGTTTTATATAGCGCCAACTTGACCCGAATCCGAATCCGGTATCAGAGCGCTTTACATAGCACCAATTACTTTACATGAGGACACATATTCATTTTTGTTAGGCAGATTAAGTGATTTGTCCAGAATCACAGGATGTTTTAGCGTCATTACCGAGATTCGAACCCAGGGGCATATTATCAAGCAGGGCGTTAAAAATTATCGCCGTTTTAGCGGCAGAAAACTGCTGCTAAAGCGGCGATAATGGGCTTGATAATATGTCCTTGTCAATTCCAATAGAAACCCATGTTCTAGTGTGAACATGGGCTTCCATTGTAATTCTCCAATAGAAGCCCATCCAATTCTCTTTAACGCCCTGCTTGATAATTTGCCCCCCAGTTCCCCAGGTCCGAGGTCGAGCGCCTTAGCCATTAGGCCAACTCCTCTCCCCTTAGGTTCTTGTCAAATGTCTTTCCATGATATCAAGATTTCCTCTATGTCGAACCGCCCCAGTGGCGGCTTCTTCATAGGGACACAGAGGCGTTGACCCCCTACTGCTGTGAGCTACTACTTCCCAGGCTCATTTTGACAACTGAAATTAGCCCCATTGGGCTGTATCACCATTCATTTAATTCCCTTAATGGGCAGGGCTACGGAGCTCTCAGTGGGTGGGACGAGCAGCTTAGGCTGGAGTTGCGCACGTCAGATTGACCAGTATTTTTACTGCCGCCCACCTAACATGCCCAATTCAGGCTTCCACATTAAAGGCTAGCATGGAGCTGCGTCAGTAAAGACACAGCCCCATGGGTCTTCAATGGAGCGTTGTTCTTGCCTGCCCCAGCCATTCCTAGAACTGCTCATATGCTCCTTAGTATTATATGTAGCATGAGAGCAGTGCTTGGATTGGTTGGGGAGCTCGGGCTCGTTTCCAATCTTGGCTGGGGAAACATATCTTTACAAGCAGGCAGCGCGAGGCAGGAGAATTAACCTCGGGATGCAGATCATAACAGCTTGCAGTATTTGAAGAGCGACATGACAAGTTTTTAACAGTATTGATAATTTATAATTTTAATATGAAAAAAAAGATTCACCTTAGTGCCCTACCACTTTCAAAGTCAGCAGCCGCCACTCAACAGACCAACATAAATGTAAAGATACTGTATTTGGATGTCCCATGGCAGGGCTAGATGTTGGTAATCTAGGCTGGTTAATGTCACAGATTTCTATTGCAAAAACAACAATAGATGGACGGAAGGTTGCATAATGGCAGAACATTCACCCTCAGCTATCTTGGCTGATGACGGCTGATAGCCAGAAACCGGTCCTAGGATGCTTGGTTCCGGTCCAGGAAAGACATGGCTTGGCAGTTCGGGCTGGACTGTTCCCATGAGGCACAGGGTCAAGACTTATTTGCATATGGCCATGTCTGAGCTGGGGTGGTCTGGTGAGCAAAATAACGATGGATTAAACCCAGATCTGTGACTGGGGGTGAATGTTCTGCCATTGTGCAACATTCCGTCCATCAATTGTTGTTTTTACAGATTTCTATTGGACTTTCTTGCAAAAAGAGCTAGTTCTTTGCCCACTGATGAGGAGAAGACATGTTTTTTAAGATTCTCTTGAAGCAAGGGTCTGACAGGTGTCAGAGCTCATTTTCCTTTTTTCGATTTGAATACATCAGAAACTGAGCTTACGCTAACATAAGTTGTGTTTACACTGTCCTCCAACCTGAATCTCTGTTGTAATACACCACGTGACGACCCCTTTTGTTGTTTCCTTGCTCTAAATAAGGAATTACAAGCTTTACAGTAATAAACTGAGAGCGTTCCCAGAGACATCTCACGGCGCAGTATCTAAGCAAGGACATCACAACTGTCACAGGCTATTGTGTACAATGCATCTACTAGCATCCTCAAATAAACTGTCAGAGTGACTAAGCCCAATGTGATTTTACTACAAGAGTATCCTCAAATGTATTCTGTAGTAAAATCTTCCTTCTTGCTTATCCCTCATTGGTGCATATACTGAGAACCATGCACTTGTGTAGAAATGTACGAAGACAATTGTCTGTGCAGTCCTGCATAAGGATGTGCTTTTCACTGTTTTCCAGAACCCCTATTTCCCACCTTTAGAAGGTGAATCTATGCCGGATTTCATATAGACTTTTACTGAGTACCTTGTACTTATCATTCCTGCCACTAAACCTTTTGAAAATTGCAAAAAACACAGTTGATGGACAGAATGTAGAACAATGTCATACATTCACCCCAGTACAAGGATCTGGGCCTAAATCCATCGTTTTTTTGCACTCCACACCACCCTGGGTTAGACACTGGCTATATGCAAATCAGCTCTGACCCTGTGCCTCATGGGAACAGTCCAGTCCGAACTACCAAGCCATGTCTTTCCCAGACCGGAATCAAGCATCCAAGGACCGGTTTCTGGCTATCAGCCTTCATCAGCCTGGATAGCTTGACTCCAGTGGTGTGGAGAGCCTGGGACTCACGTCTGAGCATACCCAGCCCACTCAGGGTGAAAATTGCAAAAAACAAAGTTGATGGACAGAATGTAGAACAATGTCATACATTCACCCCAGTACAAGGATCTGGGCCTAAATCCATCGTTTTTTTGCACTCCACACCACCCTGGGTTAGACACTGGCCATATGCAAATCAGCTCTGACCCTGTGCCTCATGGGAACAGTCCAGTCCGAACTACCAAGCCATGTCTTTCCCAGACCGGAATCAAGCATCCAAGGACCGGTTTCTGGCTATCAGCCTTCATCAGCCTGGATAGCTTGACTTCAGTGGTGTGGAGAGCCTGGGACTCACGTCTGAGCATAACCAGCCCACTCAGGGTGAAAATTGCAAAAAACACAGTTGATGGACAGAATGTAGAACAATGTCATACATTCACCCCAGTACAAGGATCTGGGCCTAAATCCGTCGTTTTTTTGCACTCCACACCACCCTGGGTTAGACACTGGCTATATGCAAATCAGCTCTGACCCTGTGCCTCATGGGAACAGTCCAGTCCGAACTACCAAGCCATGTCTTTCCCAGACCGGAATCAAGCATCCAAGGACCGGTTTCTGGCTATCAGCCTTCATCAGCCTGGATAGCTTGACTCCAGTGGTGTGGAGAGCCTGGGACTCACGTCTGAGCATACCCAGCCCACTCAGGGTGAAAATTGCAAAAAACAAAGTTGATGGACAGAATGTAGAACAATGTCATACATTCACCCCAGTACAAGGATCTGGGCCTAAATCCATCGTTTTTTTGCACTCCACACCACCCTGGGTTAGACACTGGCTATATGCAAATCAGCTCTGACCCTGTGCCTCATGGGAACAGTCCAGTCCGAACTACCAAGCCATGTCTTTCCCAGACCGGAATCAAGCATCCAAGGACCGGTTTCTGGCTATCAGCCTTCATCAGCCTGGATAGCTTGACTCCAGTGGTGTGGAGAGCCTGGGACTCACGTCTGAGCATACCCAGCCCACTCAGGGTGAAAATTGCAAAAAACAAAGTTGATGGACAGAATGTAGAACAATGTCATACATTCACCCCAGTACAAGGATCTGGGCCTAAATCCATCGTTTTTTTGCACTCCACACCACCCTGGGTTAGACACTGGCCATATGCAAATCAGCTCTGACCCTGTGCCTCATGGGAACAGTCCAGTCCGAACTACCAAGCCATGTCTTTCCCAGACCGGAATCAAGCATCCAAGGACCGGTTTCTGGCTATCAGCCTTCATCAGCCTGGATAGCTTGACTTCAGTGGTGTGGAGAGCCTGGGACTCACGTCTGAGCATAACCAGCCCACTCGGGGTGAAAATTGCAAAAAACACAGTTGATGGACAGAATGTAGAACAATGTCATACATTAACCCCAGTACAAGGATCTGGGCCTAAATCCATCGTTTTTTTTGCACTCCACACCACCCTGGGTTAGACACTGGCCATATGCAAATTAGCTCTGACCCTGTGCCTCATGGGAACAGTCCTGTCCGAACTACCAAGCCATGTCTTTCCCAGACCGGAATCAAGCATCCAAGGACCGGTTTCTGGCTATCAGCCTTCATCAGCCTGGATAGCTTGACTCCAGTGGTGTGGAGAGCCTGGGACTCACGTCTGAGCATACCCAGCCCACTCGGGGTGAAAATTGCAAAAAACACAGTTGATGGACAGAATGTAGAACAATGTCATACATTCACCCCAGTACAAGGATCTGGGCCTAAATCCATCGTTTTTTTGCACTCCACACCACCCTGGGTTAGACACTGGCGTGGTGTGGGGTGGTGTGGAGTGCAAAAAAACGATGGATTTAGGCCCAGATCCTTGTACTGGGGTGAATGTATGACATTGTTCTACATTCTGTCCATCAACTGTGTTTTTTTGCAATTTTCACCCCGAGTGTGCTGGGTATGCTCAGACGTGAGTCCCAGGCTCTCCACACCACTGGAGTCAAGCTATCCAGGCTGATGAAGGCTGATAGCCAGAAACCGGTCCTTGGATGCTTGATTCCGGTCTGGGAAAGACATGGCTTGGTAGTTCGGACTGGACTGTTCCCATGAGGCACAGGGTCAGAGCTCATTTGCATATATCCAGTGTCTAACCCAGGGTGGTGTGGAGTGCAAAAAAACGATGGATTTAGGCCCAGATCCTTGCACTGGGGTGAATGTATGACATTGTTCTACATTCTGTCCATCAACTGTGTTTTTTGCAATTTTCACCCCGAGTGTGCTGGGTATGCTCAGACGTAAGTCCCAGGCTCTCCACACCACTGGAATCAAGCTATCCAGGCTGATGAAGGCTGATAGCCAGAAACCGGTCCTTGGATGCTTGATTCCGGTCTGGGAAAGACATGGCTTGGTAGGTCGGACTGGACTGTTCCCATGCGGCACAGGGTCAGAGCTGATTTGCATATAGCCAGTGTCTAACCCAGAGTGGTGTGGAGTGCAAAAAAACGATGGATTTATGCCCAGATCCTTGTACTGGGATGAATGTATGACATTGTTCTACATTCTGACCATCAACTGTGTTTTTTGCAATTTTCACCCCGAGTGTGCTGGGTATGCTCAGACGTGAGTCCCAAGCTCTCCACACCACTGGAGTCAAGCTATCCAGGCTGATGAAGGGTGATAGCCAGAAACCGGTCCTTGGATGCTTGATTCCGGTCTGGGAAAGACATGGCTTGGTAGTTCGGACTGGACTGTTCCCATGAGGCACAGGGTGAGAGCTGATTTGCATATAGCCAGTGTCTAACCCAGGGTGGTGTGGAGTGCAAAAAAACGATGGATTTAGGCCCAGATCCTTGTACTGGGGTGAATGTATGACATTGTTCTACATTCTGTCCATCAACTGTGTTTTTTGCAATTTTCACCCATACGTGAGTCCCAGGCTCTCCACACCACTGGAGTCAAGCTATCCAGGCTGATGAAGGCTGATAGCCAGAAACCGGTCCTTGGATGCTTGATTCCGGTCTGGGAAAGACATGGCTTGGTAGTTCGGACTGGACTGTTCCCATGAGGCACAGGGTCAGAGCTGATTTGCATATAGCCAGTGTCTAACCCAGGGTGGTGTGGAGTGCAAAAAAACGATGGATTTAGGCCCAGATCCTTGTACTGGGGTGAATGTATGACATTGTTCTACATTCTGTCCATCAACTGTGTTTTTTGCAATTTTCACCCCGAGTGTGCTGGGTATGCTCAGACGTGAGTCCCAGGCTCTCCACACCACTGGAGTCAAGCTATCCAGACTGATGAAGGTTGATAGCCAGAAACCGGTCCTTGGATGCTTGATTTCGGTCTGGGAAAGACATGGCTTGGTAGTTCGGACTGGACTGTTCCCATGAGGCACAGGGTCAGAGCTGATTTGCATATAGCCAGTGTCTAACCCAGGGTGGTGTGGAGTGCAAAAAAACGATGGATTTAGGCCCAGATCCTTGTACTGGGGTGAATGTATGACATTGTTCTACATTCTGTCCATCAACTGTGTTTTTTGCAATTTTCACCCCGAGTGTGCTGGGTATGCTCAGACGTGAGTCCCAGGCTCTCCACACCACTGGAGTCAAGCTATCCACGCTGATGAAGGCTGATAGCCAGAAACCGGTCCTTGGATGCTTGATTCCGGTCTGGGAAAGACATGGCTTGGTAGTTGGGACTGGACTGTTCCCATGAGGCACAGGGTCAGAGCTGGTTTGCATATAGCCAGTGTCTAACCCAGGGTGGTGTGGAGTGCAAAAAAACGATGGATTTAGGCCCAGATCCTTGTACTGGGGTGAATGTATGACATTTTTCTACATTCTGTCCATCAACTGTGTTTTTTGCAATTTTCACTAAACCTTTTGAAGGCATATTTCCTGTAGTTTGCCTATTTTTTCTTATACAAACCTTGAAAATGTTAACTTTTGTCTATCATTCTTATTGAGAATGTTTCAGTCCTGAACACTGAACTTGTTTTAAATGTGTTAGAGACAGGTCCAATCGGTGACCACCAAAGTCAGTATCGGAACTACACATCTCCCGGTCCAAATCATTGGCATGCTATTGATATGATCCTTTAAGATGGGGCTGCACGTCGACGCAAGCCAGGACCAAACTGAATCTGCTTTTGTAGCTGATGCAGCAATGAATTTACAGCCTAATGCCCTCGTTCTGCCTTTTCATAGCAGGGTGATCCGAAGTCTAACATTGAGATGTCTGTAAGGGTCCCATGTGCATTTTGCCTCAATCTGAGCCAGTATCTGAAGTTTGCTGATTTCTGTACTAAGGATCAGTGTTGTAGCTGGAATTCTGGACAGATTTTCTTGGCTCGATGAGAAAGGCAATGGAAACAGTGATCTGAGAAGATCACTTTGGGCCAGATGTAGGTAGGCAAATACCGGTCGGTAACGGTCGAAATTCTGTAATTTCGGCCGTTACCGACCGGTAATCAGTATGGTTCGGTATTTAAGAATCGGTAATCTGGGATTACCTACATCGGCCCTTTGTATTTTATTCAGCCGGGTATTAAATTGGCCTGGATATGCTTCCAGTCCTCAATTAGTGTTGGCAGGAACGTATCTCTTATGATTTCTAACAATGGTTGTTTAGAGGTGCTGGCTAAGCTCCTTGATGGTTTATGGAATACAAACATTAATGGTGCTGTTTTATTTTCCAGAGAAGTATGATGTGCGTTGATAGAACCTTATGTGGAAATTGGATCACAATGCATTTATTTGCTCTAAGATTTTCCCATCAAGTTTCTAAACATTGGTGAAATTTGTAGCACTTACAAGTGCGACCCCTTTCGCCTTGTCATGGTTGATCACTAAATTGTCCATGCTGCAGTGTTCCCCCAAGGTGATCAATGTGTTTTTGGAAACTAAACCTGGTTTGATCTACTGCATATTGCATAATATGTAGAGATTCATTGTTTAGCGTGGGTAGCCAAGTGCACGGATTACTTAGGGATGCAGTGATGTCTGCTACATATAAACAATAAAGGTGCCAAGAGTCTTGTGTTAGGCACTTGTTGATATAGATTTTAGCTGGTAATATAACATTGTCTCCCAATTTTACCCAGATCCAGTTGTTTGTATATAAAGATAGGATGGCCTTTGATACAATTGGTGGTATTCCCAATTCCCAATTGGCTTTTTCCAATCGAAGCCCTCAGTCTATGCTATTAAACACTTCCTTAAAGTGAATGTAGCATGCAAAGAATTTCCATTGATTTTTATGCTTGTATAGATTAGTAGGGCTCTGGCCACTTTATTGTCTGTTGTTGTGCAGGCTGGTATAAAACTAATCTGGAACCATGAAATTACGCTTTGAGTCATAATCCAGGAACACAGCTCTTTTGTCAATACGGTGGTGTAGTATTTAGAATCAATGTCTATGAGAGCTAGAGGACTGTGGTTTTCAGATTTAGACTTTGGGCTTTTCTTCTGAGACTGTGTACATGTCCTGGACAGGGGTATCTCACATATTCCTCTTCACCCCCCAGGGGCGACAACTGATCTTAGAACCCTTATATCCCACCAAAAGGCAGATCTCAGTTAGGTGAAGAGTCACTGTCCTTCCCGTTGGGGGAGGCAAGAGTGCCGTGATGCATGTGAAGTGTATTTGGAAGCGAATGGTCCATGTGCATGTTACTGTTGGTCCATGCTCCACCCCAATTGTCGGATGTGCTGCAGCCTGGCAGGCATTTGCCACACCTCCACTTCCATGGTGGGGTAAATTCAGCACAATGGTGGTGGCCACCCATTGGCACCAACGGCAGGATGCCTGCCACCCTTTGTAGGTCAGGCACATTGGCCTTCATTTTAGGTTCCTTCATCACCCCATCTCTTAATTTCTTGGCTCTACAATACAGGGCAGAGAGGGAATATGCCATCTACTTTCTATGGTCTACCTAAGAAATCTAATTCCATTTAGGTGTGCTACAATCGTAGTTTTCGCAAAAAAATAAAATACATTCATGATACAGTACCAGAAGATTCTAGACTGCTGCAAATCTTATTGGAAGGGATGAAATGTGGGTTTATGTTTTGATTTTCCAACTTGATACAAAATCGATGCATTATGATGGAAGCTGAACATGAAGAGCAGATGTCATAAGACGTGTTGGTCAGGGCTCTGCCTTTACCAGACCATCGGAGCAAATGTGGACGTGGCCTTAAACTCCCCTTGACCTGAAGAACAGAATATACTTATTGAGAGCGGTAGTGACAGTGACCGTGTCCTATAGGCAGTGCCACTGGAATTAGGCGAAGTGTGTGGCCACAGCTATTTTTGCATAATTAAAGATTTGCCACATTTGCCACATAATCACCTGCCGCATAATCTGCCGACTTTAGCAGAATAAAGAATTGTTTCAAGCTCAAAAGGTTCAAAAGTTACTAATAATGCAGGGACAAGTGTTGCTACGCAGTGGAAGGCCCTTTGCAAATCTGGACCGGTCACCTTTCTATTGCTTATTGTAATTGTATTGTATTTATCTACCTGCTATATTTGGGTGGTCAGTTGCAACCAACACCCAGACAGTGTTACCAAGTTTAAAAACGACAGAATAATGAAGTAATACTATTGCACAACGTGCTGCATTATGCCGCATAATTTACTCGTCCCTGCTGCATAGTTTGGCCCCTTCCTGCCGCATAATTCCAAAGGCCCTGCTTAGAGGTTCTGCTTTCGTTGAAGCAGGAGCTTGTGAGCCTGGAGCATGCCTCAGTCTAAAATGGCTTCAGGCCATATTTTCAACGGCCAGCGATAATTATCGCTGGCCGTGCTTAGCGAGATTTTTTTTATCGCAGGCTATCTCTGGAATGTATCGCCCTGATAGCGCGTTATTAACAGCGCGTTACTCCAGGGAGATAAAAATTCCAGAGATAGCGAGGTTATCGCCGTTTTGCAGGGAACATTGTTGGTTTTCCAGCGATGTTCCCTGCAAAACGGCGATAACCTTGCTGATACCACCCCGTGGTCGTATCAGCATAATCCACCCCCTATGTAAAGCATAGGTAAGTCTGCATTTTAGCAGACATTAGTTTTTGGCGAAAACTACAGTTTTTGCCAAAATCTAACGTGTGCTAAAATCTTGTGGGATGCCTTGTAAATATCGCGATGTGAACATCAGTGATATTTACAAGGTAGTCCATACGGGGAATGCCAAGTGACGCCAACTTTGCATCTCATTAGAGATGCAAAGAGAGGCGTTGGGAAAAAGGGTGCTAACATGTGATTATGCATGTTAGCACCCTCTTGTAAATAAGGCAATATTTTTTTCTCCGCTTTTTTGGCTTTTTAAGCCAAAAAAGCGGAGATAAAGCCCTTGTAAATATGCCCCTTGGGGGCATATTATCAAGAACGGAGTTAAGATTATCGTCGCTTTAGCGGCAGGAAACTGCCGGCAAAAGCGGCGATAATGGGCTTGATAATATGCCGTAGAGAATTCCAATAGAAGCCCATGTTCACACCAGAACATGGGCTTCTTTGAGAATTCACAAGGGCATATTATCAAGCCCATTTTTGCTGCGTTAGCGGCAGAAAACTGCAGCTAAACCGGCGATAATTTTTAACGCCGTTCTTGATAATATGCCCCTTTGTTTATCCCTTCTGCCTCTCGCCTTCCCCTCAAGCTCTCCATGGAATTAGCAGCTCCCGAGATCCGCGGAACAGGCGTCTCTCGAGCCACATTCATTAGGCACTGTCCCTTTTTTTTTGCAGTTTTATATAGCGAGGTAATTTTATGCAGAATGGGGCACTTTGGGTATTCCCAGTGAAATACGCAGCAAAATGGACTGCGCTGGTTTGCGCGGAAGAACACGGCTATATACGTGCATTCTTTTCCCTTTCCTTGAAGATCACGGAACAATTCCGCCGCAGTTCAATCTCATTTAAACTTGTATGCTCCCAAGGGAGGGCCCCGGATTGCGCGGAGCGCTGTAGCCTGGCGGTTATTTGCTGTCGAGAAGTCCCCGCCAAGGCCCCCGAAAACAGCCAACAAGCAGCGCCCGAGCCAGGAGATATCTTGCTGCAGGGCAGCCGGTTTTAAGTGCCTTTGCCAGCACGTATTTTGTAGTTTCTTCGCGGCGACAGCCCCTCTCCCTGACGAGCGTACAATATGCCTCACATTGCGGGGTCATTCCAATTGCATCCTGTCTTGCATCCGATGTGAAGGCCGATAAAAAATAAAACAATACTGAAGGCTGGCAATTTCCTTCAGTGCTCTGAAGGAGCTGAAAACTCACATTTCCTTCAGAGCTCTCCAGCAGCTCAATTCATTAGGGCCTCATTTATGAGGCTGTGCGTCACTTTTACGCCGCCGGTGCGTCGCTTTTTGTGACGCACCAGTGGCGTAAAAAATGCGCCTTGTTGCGCCATATTTACAAAGTGACGCATCTAAGCAGATGCATCACTTTGTAAACCCCTGCGCCACATTATACCTGAGCCAGGTATAATGTATGAAAGGGGGTGTTTTGCCGCAAGAAAGGGTCGTAGAAGTGACGCAGTGAAATCTATGTGATTTCACTGCGCCACTTCTAGGACACAAATGCCTTAATTTCTTACGCCTGCCACACAGCAGGCGTAAGACTGACGCAGGCCCTTTCACATGGGGCTTGCCCCATGTGAAAGGATACATTGCTGGAGTTGCGTCACTTTTGTGACACACTCCAGCAATGCGTCACTTTTGCGCCATACAAATACCTCAGAAATACTGACGTATCTGTAACTTCTTGCGCAATGATGCGTCATACTGTAAATATGACGCATCATTGGTGTCGCAAGGAGGGCGCAGTGAAAAGTGACGCATCGCTGTTTTCATGCAGCGATGCATCACTTTTCATAAATGAGGCCCGTAGTATATATACACAGGGCTTAGGGGGTCTCTCCAAGGGGCGTGGCTAATCTAATTAAGGGTGTGGCTTAAAAACACCATAAACTAAAAATCTGTGCTCAGCATAGTGTACTGTCCGACTTGTATTTGGCTGTTTCTATCATTGCATCTAGATATTTGATAACAAGTAACATCATACCTACAAGTCAGTACTATTGGCTTTGTCAATGGTTGTTAGTTGCACAAGATAAATACGCAGCAACTATGACTTGTATATAATTTTGAAAAAGCTGCCACTTAAATCCCTGTTGACACCACGACAATGTTGCTGCTCCTGTGTTTCAAAAAGAGAAGGGAAATCTAGAGAGAAAATGACTCTCTTTAAAGGATTTCCCTTCCCCTACAACGCTCACCTGGAATGACGTCATGCTGTAACTTCTCCACTAGTGAGAAGTGAGCAGTGTGAGCACGTGCACATGATGTGTCTCCTGTCACTGCAGTCCAGAAAAAAATGGACCGCCTGTGCCCAGGGCCGGCGCTGGGCAATGGGCAGTGTGGGCTGCTGCCCAGGGTCCCGCAGTCAGCCCTCCAACTTGGGGCCTCGCACCAATTCGACACAGTCAGGGCACTGCATGCAAGGTGCCACCTTGCAAGTGCCTTACATTAGGGGGCCCCATGCCCTGGTCTCACTGCTATGGTGTGGAGAGGCGAACCTGGGGGTGGGGGACAGTACCAGGTGCAAGAAGGCACATTCATCCGTTTTGTGCTGCAATTTGGCCTCCTCCCCCCACCCATGCAGAGGCACAGCGGGAGGACTATTGCCCAGCTGGTTGGCTTCCTGGCAGTCTTAACCCTCTCTGGAGATAAGCAACCCTCACACCTTCAGCCCTTTATGAGCTGTTAAGCGGTGCTTGTAGGTGGCTGTGTGGGAGGGGCTACAGCTTCAAGAGCAGGGGCATCTATTGAGATGCAGATAACCCTGAATGGGTCAAGTCTATGCAAATTAGAGGAGCCTCACACATTGCCCTTCTGCCCAGGGCCCCAAAAATCCTAGAACCGGCCCTGCCTCTGCCAGGGCACAAAAGAAGAGCCCAATAGAGACCTGTTTCGAGGCCCCCTTTAAAAATCTGCTGGTGCTTTCCAACAAAACCATATAAAAGGGCCAACACATTTCCTGCTATTTTTTTCTGTCCTGAAGCTGGCATACTCTCTGTCGGCACCTGCAGTGTATGGGATTGGTTACTGTCAAGGCCACTGGAATTATGCGGAAATGGAGGAGCAAATTATTTGGTAGGGTTGATTATTTTACGCACCTATGAAAAGTAAAATTAAGCGGCGTAATGGGGCACATTTTGTGATCGTATTACTTTATTATTTTGTCATTTTAACACAGGTTAATAATGTCTGAGAAATGATTTCCCCTCATTAATACCAGTCTAACACTGAAATATAGCAATAAGCAACAGAACGGGAACCATCCCGCCTTTGCAAAGGGCCTTCTACTGCATAGCAACACGTCGCTGCATTTTGAATAACTTTTGAGCTAGACACAACTTTTTTTGTTAAATTCTGCAGGTTTTGCAGCTCATGATACGTTTTGTGGCAAATGTGATACATATGTAACTATGCAGAAAACACAAAAGCCACAAAATTGCATAATTCCAGTGAACCTGCTTATCTTCCATGGAGCTGGGATGTGGCTTGGCAGTTTGGAGCTAAACCACCTATTGTGATGGTAGGGTAGAACTGAATTGCCTATGGTTGGTTCTTATGCATAATGAAGGGAACTTCAAAGTTATAGAATTATGATCCATGGAAAGAATGTCATAACACCAGTACTTGAGAAGTTGTGACTCAAGACCATTCATCCCAATGTAGTTATACTTATTGATGCTCTCTAAGTTGAGGGAGATGTATATTAGGCATTGAACATCAGTTCACTGTACTTAATTGTTCAATCTATATTTCTCTAACAAAATATATTGTGTAAAGAAGGTCTGTGTTGCGTGTGTTGCTTGTAACCACATAAAGTAGTGTGTACTGGCCAGCCTTCTTCTTTTGGGGAGGATTTGGACCAATTTGCCAAGGGTCAGTTTTATTCTACAACGAAGAATGTAGGTGTTGGCCGTGTGCTTCTCTGTCTACAGATTGAGGTGCCGGGTTGATTAGGTGGGTGAGCACTTCTCCCTGAGTTCTTTTATCTTTCTAATCTCTTCAACCTCTCTTGTCTCTCATTGTACAGGTACCTCAGAACTGATATTCAGCTGATCCCACCCATCAAGCTTCAGGAAGGGTAGGATGAAAATTCCTTGCACCCACAGCTCCACCAACTTTCTTGCAACCTGTCTTAATTTGAAGGGCATGATCTCAGGTAAGGCAGAAGTCTCTGGAAACATCCTATGACAGACATTGCTGTTACTCCACGTATCTTCTCGGCCGAGTGGTGCATCATCGAGCCGAACCGATGTTTCTTCTCGGCTGAGCAGCGCATTCTCGAGCAGAACCAGCTGGTGCTGCATGAACTGGGCGCCAGCGTGGAAGGTCAGCATCGCCCTCGCAGTCTTCAGAAGTGCCAACTGTAGACATCTGTTTGTACCGGAATGGGACAAATTCATAAGTTCAAGCCGATCATGATGTAGCACGGGCAGGCTACAAGGACCCTCTCGGACTGCCCAACAAAGTACCTTAAATCCTGGTTTGAGGAGCATTGTGAGGGTCCGCATCAAATATGTGTCATTCGGCGAAAGCGATTCATCGGTTCCAAGATGTGGCGATGCTGCGCTGTGAGATCCTACATCATCATCGAGGTTCCCGTCTATGAGGGCTTGCAATGCAAAGCCCGGCATTAAGGATGCTTTGCAGAGTTGAGGTGATGCGTCAGTTACGAAGAGTTGGGTGGCTGTGATGCAGAATTCAGCATCGTCATTGAGGCTGCCATCGATAAGGGATGCAAGGGCCTGCAATGAGGATGTGTCCCATGGTGGTGGTTCCGATTAGGTGACTGGCTGCGATGCAGGTCTTTGTGATGGAATCGATTCATGTAACAGCGCCGATGCATCAGTCCATCATCCCCTTTTGTATCGCTTTGTTCGCCCTAAGTGTGGCAGGGTATGCTCAGACGTGAGTCCCTTGTTCACTTGGCCACTGGATTCAGGATGGCCTGGCTGATGAGGATTATGAATCCGAAACCGGTCCCAGGATGCTTGTTTCCGGTCCAGGGAAGACATGGCTTGGCAGTTCGGGCTGGGCTGTTCCCACGAGGCACAGGGTCAGACTGATTTGCATATAGCCATTTCTGAAATGGGGTGGCTGAGTGGGCTAAAGAATGGTGATGGATCAAACCCAGATCAGTTGACTGGGGGTGAGTATTTGATTTGCTTAAACGCTCCGTCCATCATCCCCTTTTGTTTCGCTTTGTTCGCCCTAAGTGTGGCAGGGTATGCTCAGACGTGAGTCCCTTGCTCACTTGGCCACTGGATTCATGATAGCCTGGCTGATGAGGATTATGAATCCGAAACCGGTCCCAGGATGCTTGTTTCCGGTCCAGGGAAGACATGGCTTGGCAGTTCGGGCTGGGCTGTTCCCACGAGGCACAGGGTCAGACTGATTTGCATATAGCCATGTCTGAACTGGGGTGGCTGAGTGGGCTAAAGAATGGTGATGGATTAAACCCAGATCAGTTAACTGGGGGTGAGTGTTTGATTTGTTCAAACGCTCCGTCCATCATCCCCTTTTGTATCGGGTTGTGCTGCACAGCAGAGGGGATGCATCTGTTCTGCTGGATCCACAGAAACTGTCAGAGCACCTTAGACTTACTTCCAAAGGTCCATGGCTGGGATGGAACAACTTGGCATGGTAGACTCACAGTTGGCAGAGTCCAGGTTATAGGGTTAAGATCATTTTCAGCTGGTAGAAGTGACAACTCCAACCCTCAGGGATTACAGGCTCACCCTCTGAGTCTCTTTTCCAGGTAAAGGAATTCATGGCATGGTCCATGACCTGCCACTGGGGATAACTTACCCTATGGCCACATTGGCCTCCCCTGTAGGGGTTCCACCTGTGGTGGGCTTCGTAGGACAGAGTCTCCCTGCTTGTCCTAACTGGGGTCACTCAAAGCAGCGGGGTTAGAAATGGGGTGCTCTGGGCAACTGCCCACCAGAATTACCCCCTGTTTCTCAGAAGGGGCTTGGGAACCCTTTACCCCTCCTTACTCTGGGACTTGTCGGGTCATTTTCCCTCACACTGCTGAGGGAAACCTGAACCACCCTTCTTGAAGTCACTCCCAAATACCTTCTTGTACACTCTGGTACTCACCCAGAGGCACGCTTCCTGAGCAAGCTTCCTGGGGTTAGTCAGTTTGCTGGCCACAAGGTGCTGGTGCAGCTCTGTAATGGAAATCATCCATTACAACGCATGCCATTACAATGCATTATAAGGTAAGTAATGGAGATTTTTTAGATTTAGGGTGGGTATGGGTTTTGCGGTGGATGGGAATAGTAATTTTTACCCCTACACTAGCCAGCACTTACCCTACTGCTGCCCTCACTGGAGTGGGAATAGTAATTTTTACCCCTACACTATCCAACACTTACCCTACTGTTGCACTCACTGGCGTGGGAATAGTAATTTTTACCCCTACACTATCCAACACTTACCTTCCTGTTGCCCTAAAAGTATTATGCATTATAATTAAATGTGTTGAAATGGAATGTGTTGTAATGATAGTTTTTAAAAATGCGTTGAAAAATCATGTGATGTAATGGTAGTTGCGAATGTAAAAACTGCGTTGTAACAGCATGCGTTGTAATTGTTTGCATTGTAACGTCATATATTCCTCTGTAATATATGTACTGAGCGTGTGCTCTCTTAGCATCAGATTAAACAACCCAGTAAAAGCATCAACTTTGCTGCTCCACACCGAACCATTTATTGCCTAGTTGGCATAATCCAAAAGTCCACCCAAGACCGATTCAGCATCTTTTGACTTGGTTGAGTCCAAACTTGGTGGCAAGGATGGCTTTCATGGGGACATATCGGATTTGGTTCTTCACTTCTCAGTGTAAGCAGTGTGTGCCTCCCTATTGGAGGCATGTGTTTCCACCCCCAGTGCTCCTCTGGAATATTGTGTGCCTTTAGAGCTATTTTATATGCGGAAAACCACATATCTATGTCAATCCTACCATATAGTTGAGCACCAGATCTTTGGGTATATGGACCTTCCCGTCCTCTTCAGACACTGATTGTGTGCAGTGGCGTAACAAAACGTGAGGGGGCCCCTGCAAGATATGCTGACTGGGCCCCTCACTCTCACTGGGGGCCCCCTCCAGTATGGGTAAGCCTCCGGAGCCCTTGTTCCACAGGGGCTGCAGGGACCTTTGTTACACCTTGATTGTATGCTGCCGGAGTCTGGGTGCTTTGCCTTAAGCTCCCGCTCTCTACCATTCTCCATTCCTTGATGGCCAGTTTCCTTTCCTCAAGTGCCAGTTCTTTCTCCATTTGTAATTTGGCCATCTGGAGCTGAAACGCCCTCTCTGCCTTCCTGGCTGCCAGCTCCTATGGGGAAGGCCATGTGAGGATATGCTGCTTCCTGCTCTGGCAGGGAGATCCAATTCAGGAGAGGGATCCTCCTCTTCCATTGAAGGCTGCATTTCAGGGATGATGTCCACGCCCTGGTCCTGCTCCTCCAGATCATCCTCGTCATCCTGCTCCCCAGTGGCTGTCATCAACTGGTGAACCTCCCAGCAGGCCCTCAGAGCTTTCTGCAACTTCTTGGTCCCCTTGTTGGTGGGGAGACCCCTTTTGTGCAGAATTGCTATATGGCACTGCACAAACACATGTCAAAATACTCGCCGCGGATCACCAGTGTAAGAAGTTAGGTTACTGGTTGAGGGGATGAAGCCCTTCTCAAGCAGAAACCACAATGCTTGTCAGCGTGAAGTCACAAGCAAGCCCTATAATAGCCTGTGCTCAACCCTCTCGTAGCTTGGCACAGAGCAGTCTGGCTTAACTCAGATGCCATGTGTAAAGTATTTGTGCAACACTTCAAATAGTGACACAGTGAAAACATACCGCAAAAGGATCCCACACCAAATTAGAAAAATGGAGAAGCTTTTTACTAAACAAAGCAAGACCAAAGAGAAAAACATCTAATCAGTAGAACCAGAGATATGCAGGTTTTAAGATTTCAGTAAAAATAGCACCAAAAAGCACAGTGGTTGCATCGGAACGGGACAAAGTCACAAGTTCAGACAGATCGTAAAGGAGTATGGCCCACTACAGGGACCCACTTAGGCCAGCTGAACAAAATATCTTAAATCCAAGTTTGCGAGGGTCTGCATTGAAGATGTGTTGCGCAGCCATAGTGATGCATTAGTTGAAAGATGCGGCAGTTCGAGGTCCTGCATTCTCATTGATCTTCCTGTTGACGAGGGCTTGCGATGTGAAGTACGGCTTCAAAGATATATTGCACAGTTGAGGTAATGCATCGGTTCTGAGGAGCTGCAAAGTTGCGATGGCGAGTCCGGCATTGTCATTGAGACTACCATCGAGAAGGGATGCCAGGGCCTGTGCCAAAGAAGTTTCACACAGTGAGGGTTCTGATGAGGTGACAGGGTGCAATGTGTTGCAGTATGGGCCTGCGCGGAGTTCGTGGAGTTCTGCTACGCGGAACTCCGTGAAGTGACAAAAAAGCTCTGCCAAGCTTCACAGAGTTCCGGGAGCAATGGAGTGCGTTACCTCGCACTGTTTGAGCTGATTTTTTGTGCCGGGTGTTTGTCCCGCGCTGTAAAATCAGTCCGAAAGGCGCAGCGCAAGAGGGCAAAGCTTCTTTCTGCTGCTCGAGTATAAATTCTACTCGAGCGGCAGCTTCCTCAACACGAACGGATGGTTTCTCAACGTGAGTGGTAGCGACAATCCGCGACAGCTCGCCTTGAGAAATGTCACTTGGGAAGCAGTCTAGCGTTGGATTTTCCTTGCTTGCGCTCGCCAAATTACCGTTGCAAGTGGGGAAAAAAATTCTGCTGCGCTACGTGGAGTGGAGTTTTCTGGAACTGCTTGAGCTCCACAGAGCACAAAGTGCAAAAAACTCTGCAAACTCAGCAAACTCCGCAAACGGATCGGAGTTCACCACCCAGGCCTAGATGCAGGTCTTTATGATGGAACTGATCCATGCAGCAGCTGCAATATGCCGGTTCTTTGGTTCTGCTCGGGATTTAGTGTTGCAGCAGAGGAGATGTGTTGGTTCCACTGGTTCCATAGAGGCTGGCAGAGCACTTTAGGCTCACTTCCAAGGGTCTAGGAGTGGGGTGACACCACTTGGTGGGGTAGGCTCACAGATGGCAGTGTGCATGTGCTGGGGTCAAGGTTGTGGGAGCCTTCTGCCCCTGAGGCTCAAGTCAAGAGGCCAGCCAACTAGCTCTTGGAGTCACTTTGGGGTCCTGGGTTCAACAGATGCAGGTCCAGCCCTTCTCACCGAAACAAGAGGACAGCAGGCAGCAGGTCATCACAGCAGGAGAGCAGTTCCCTCTGAGCAGCAGCCCAGCAGAGTGGCAGACCTTTCAGGAGCACAGACATCCTTCTTCCTGGTAGAGTAGCCACAGGTTCAGAAGTAAACTGAAGAGGTGATATTTGAAGTCCAAGATTCATACCTGGTCCACTTCCTCTGGAAGGTGGTTGAAGCTTCTAGGGATGTCATTTTGAAGTCCCTAAGCATCTTTCTTTCCTTGTCCTGGCTCCAGACTAACTACAGGGGTATGAGGCCATTTGGTTGGTGGCAGGACACAGCCTATTAAAGTTTAAGTAGGGCTGTGCCCAGCTCTGCCCTCCCATCCTGGCAGCAATGGCCTATACAGAGAAACCTAATCTCTATATTGTGTGTGGTTGTCTAGGAGGAATACATAAATCCCAACTGTCAGCTACACCCAGTCAACTGACACAGAGACCAGCTGCAGACAGTAAATGGCAAAGGCAGGAAAATGTCAACTTTTTTAATGTGGCAGTTTCAAAATTGTAATGAAAAATTAGACTTTATCTTGAGAAAGGCATTTTTCATTACAAGTCCAAAGACACCAAACATGAACTGGCTACCTACTCTCATTTGGAAATTACAGCTTATTAGGTCAAAAATTTGGGAGTGTGGTTTGACGACTATTTGTCCTTTTCAGAGCAGATATCTGCTGTAGCTGGATTCTGCTTTGGCATTCTTAAAATGCAACAGAAAATCCTGGAACTACTTCCACTTGATGCAAAAAGAACCATTGTACAGTCCCTTGTTACTTCGCACCTTGACTATTGTAACATACTGTATTTAGGGGTGACCGCCAGAAATTTGAATATCCTGCAGAAGGTCCAGAATGCGGCAGCTCGGCTGATTCTGAATATTCCCAGGCGGGCATCAGTGGGGGAAGCCTTGATGAAACTTCACTGGCTCCCTATACAGGCCCGAGTTACTGTTATGGCCCTATGCTTTGGACATAGGATCCTCAATCAAAAAAGGCCGAGATTTTTGCTCCCTCTTCTTACTGCATATCGACCTGCCCGAAACCTAAGATTGTTGGGCACAGCCAAAGTGACTGTGCCCAGAGTACAAAATGCTCGAGCGGGAGAGAGATCCTTTGGTTTTTTGGTGGCTAAGGCATGGAATGATCTGCCTATGGATCTGCAGATGTGTGTATCTGAAACTCTGTTCAGGAAAAAATTAAAAACCTGGCTTTTTCGACACCCGCACGGAGGACGAAAGCAGTGTCTCTACGATGGTCTGTCAGTCAGAGGCATGCAAGGCTGCTAGTATAGGTCAGTTGTTAGGGGTCTGATGGTGTTCTAGCACGGGGACACTCTGGTTGGAGTAACCAGGTGCTTTATAAGCTAAATAATAATAATAATAGATGTAATAAGGTAACTACAATGTTACCCTATGGGTCAGGTAGGCCTTGAGGAAGTGAAAACAAATGTAAGAGTTTTTCTCTACCAGGACATGCAAAACTTATATTTACTGTCCTACTTTTTTAGGACGCTGTACCCTACCCACTGGGCTGTCCAGGGTCTACCCTAGGGGTGACTTATATATATTAAAAAGGAAGAGTTGGGCCTGGCAAAAGATTAATTTTCTAAAAACTGTGAAATCTTGCACTCAAATTCAGGATATTCAATCAATATAAAAATGTGTTTTCATGTTTCATGTGTGCTACTCTGTGGCAGTGTCTGCCCGTCTCTGTTAATGTAGTCTGTACGAACCAGATAGCCGTAGCTGCCTGGACACACAGTGCTCCAATATTAGGGCCCGTAGGCCAAACTTAGTACAGGGTATCAAGTATAAACAAGTAAATACAAGAAAATAATCAAATAAATAATCCGCAAACTTATCATACAAGTTTTTTAAACAGACTTGATTTATACAATATTTATATTCTTATTCTTTAACAGACTTGAGTTATATAATATTCAAGATATTTATTATTATACAAATCAAGTCTGTTTAAAAAACATGTATGATAAGTTTGTAGATTATTTATTTGATTCTTTTCTTGTATTTACTTGTTTATACTTGATAACAGAAAAGATTTATTTTACCAGATCGAAATGGCAGTATAAAACTGCATACGCAGGCTGCAGTGGCAGAGCTGAGACATGTTTAAAGGAGCTACTTAAGTGGGTGGCACAATCAGGGCTGCAGGCCCACTAGTATTTAATGTATATGCCCCGGGTACATGAAGTAGTACTTTATTAGGGTCTTATAAGTAAATTAAGTGTGACAATTGGGTGTAAGCCAATTCTGCCATGTTTAGAGGAGAGAGCACAAGCACTTTAGTACTGAATAGCAGCTGTAAAGTGCACAAAGTCTTAAGACCAGCAAAACGAATTGAGCCAAACAAGTGGAGGGTAAAGGCAAAAAGTTTGAAGGTGACCCTGCAGAGAGGGCCAGGTCCAATACTCTCCCTCCTAAACATGTTAAACTTGGCATACACCTAATTGACATATTTAAGTCCCTAATATAGGGCACTACCAATACCCAGGGCCTGTAAATGTAATGTTACTAGTGGGTTGCAGCACTTATTGGGCCAGCCACTAAAGTTGGATATATCTCGGCCTGCCACTGCAACCTCATTATATAGATTTAAACTACCATTCTGACCTGTCAAAATAAACCTTTTGGCAGATCCCAACCTTCCTTTTAAATACTTACGTCATCCCTAAGATAGGCCTTAAAAACCGATAGGGCAGGGTGCATGTATTTAAAGGGTAGGATATGTATATTTAATATTTTCCATGTCCTGGCAGTGAAATATCCCCAAAGTTTTTCATTGTGGCAAGACTGGCTCTCCAATTGGTTAACACTGTTTTACACTATTACATTTAATAAGTGCTAAATTCCTTTTGGGAATAGCTAGAAAAAGTGGTTCAAGAACTCATTTTAATAGTAATTTAAAATCCACGTTAATGGTCAAGGCAGATTTTATATTACTATCTTGGAAATTACACTTTTAGCAAGTTGTCATTTTCCTGCCTAAAACCAAAAGGTTTCCTCCTAGTGTCTGGCCCCTGATGACGCCCCTATAGTGAGATGTGTAATGCTCTCAAACAGTGGACAAAGGGGCAGATTTACAAGTCCCGTGCGCCACTTTTGCGCCGCCATTGCATCACTTCTGTGACGCAGCGGCAGCGTAAAGCTAGCGCATGCTAAGGGGGATTTACGTGACGCATCTAGGGAGATGCGTCACGTTGTAAAGCCCTGCATCACATGAACCCTGCGTCAGGTTTCATGTGCATGTTCCGGAAAAGGGCGGGCATTCCGGTGCAGGCACGCCTTGGAAAAGTGCCTGAGTGATTTCACTCAGTCACTTTTCTGACCCTGCTGCGTCAAAACCTTGCTCCTGCTTGAAGCAGGCATAAGGTGTGACGCCCCATGTGCAAGATCGGCCGGGTTGGCACAGTACTGGTGATGGAGCAAGGATTCGCACGTACAGTGACTTGCTTGGATCAAGAACCTCAAATAATGTTAATAAATGTAATCAACTTGTTCATATTACTAATATTGCACATTTTACATTACACGGGGTGTCCCAGCGAAGCTTGCATATGTGTTTACTCATCTTAATACGCTTGCCACTAAAATGGCTGCTGCTACGCGAGAATTTCTTCTGCGCATGCGTCGGTCATACCCATGTGATGTGATGTACTCGCAGTTCTGGTGGGAATCTTTTGCGCTTGCGCATTAGCTTTAAAATGGCTGCTTTGTGTTTTCACATGCCGAAGCTTGCACTGCTGCTTTTTGCAATGCTGTTCGTTTTGCACTAATCCTAATGCTATAGGTATTATAAAGTAATGGGAGTTATATAGGGATTCCCTGGTATACAGTGCACTCATTTATTTCTATGTTCTAAATCGTTTTCTTTACTTTTCATGTATCGAAACTTTTGGGCCTGGGAGGTGCTTATTACTCCATGTTGAAGTCCCTACTGCGCAAGTCACCATGGCAGAGGGAAGAAAACCTTGTAACCGTGGAATCCATCCAGCTGGCAGCCACAGTCAAGATGCTCCTGGGAATCGACCTATAGCCCAGCAAGATGGAGCTGAACTGTACTGCACTTGAAACAATTGTATATGAATTTTGTATTAGCCTTTGTTAAGTGAAAAGCACACGTCATGGGAACCCCAAATTTAATGGGAGGTCCCAATAATGTAAATTATAGGCTTGTGAAAGTCAAATCCTAGTTGGTGTGATGATCTGTCCTTTCTTAGGACCAATCGAAATTGGGAATTCTTACACTTGAAACATTTGGGGGGTGGTACACTGACCCGAAAATCGTATATCTAGCCTAGGTTTAGCTAGAGAAATTGTCCGACTTGTCCGAATAGCTGACCTGTCACTGACCCAACGCACTCAATAGCTGATCGAGAAACAGAGGTGCTGCGGAGCACTCTGTCCGTAATTTCCACAGACCCAATCGGGGTTTTGGAAACCTTAAGTGCTGGCGAAGCACTTTGCTGGGGAATTCGATAACCCAATCGGGGTTCTGACTGGTAGCTGTAGAGAAGGTGTAGCGCAGGCGTTGCAACTGAACCTGCGGGTGCTGGTCTTATCCTGGTGGTCCTGCCCTGATCCTAATCTGGTTTTCCTGTCCTGTCCTGGGTTTCCATTCTGCACCTGCTGGCCTACTGGCGACTGCATTCCGTGGGGTTACTCCTGTCCTTATCTGACCCGTGGCCAGGGTTGGTCTCCATACTGAACTAGGTAAATATAAGTTTGGGAGGGGAACGCACTTACATTCTTTTCTCACCTTATCCTGAACCTTACTAAATCGTAATTGCATATGTTCCTTTTCTTTACCCTTTCTTTGTGACAAATTATTGAAGTCGTAAAAGTATCTTTCTTAGCATGTTCCATTTTTCCCCTACCTTATAGCTGAATATCAAAAGCACTGTCTCTGAATAAATAGATGTTCCTTTTCTTTACCTACCCTTTATTGAATTAAAAGTAATTGCTCTGAATGTTAGCATGTTCCAGTCTTACCTTCCCTGTAGCTACATGGTATCTCAAAATATTCCGTAGTACCAATTAAAGTTCTTTCACCTTACCCACCTTCAAGGGGTATATTCGAACTGTGACATTCTAGTATGTTCCTTATCTTCCCCGTCCTTTAGCCACTCCATATCAAGTCTAAAACTCTGAAAGTTCTTACTAGTATGTTCCCTGTTCTTACCTTCCCTTTAGAGTTCTAAATGGTTGGCCTACTCCTATTTTTGCATAGTTACTCCATCTTTATGCTTTTAGTCATTGACAGTCTAATTACTGTAAATTTCATATTATCTGATATTGAAGAAAGTTAGATAAAGGTTTCTCAAAACTTCCCGTGTCTCTGGTTATTATATGAGTGCAAATAGAGTAAATTATATTGTATTTCGGTGACTGCCTGCCTTTTACAGCTAGCTCCCTGATCCATTGTGATCATAGGTACCCGTAACGGTGGATTGGTAAGTCGGGTACGTGAGAAATAAATAGGAAGGAACTGGGTTGCTGGTAGTAGAGTGTAGGTTACCCGATTTATGAAATATGGTAAATTGAATTTATGGGCCCAATGTGCTTATGGTAAAAATTATAGTCGGGTGACCTGCGCGCTCTATCAGTACTTTTCTGGTAGCAGAGCTATGGTTAGGGACTAGTTAAAGGTAGGTAGGACTAGTTAAGTTAGGTTATTTGCTGCTAAATGTGAAAATGTTATTGCTGCTAAAAAAATCGATCGATCAAATGTAAAAGTGGTTTTATTGCTTTGAAAAATTATGAAATGTTTTAAAGTGTTTTTCTTGCTGTTATATTGATATATGTACTAATACACTCGTTAGTGATTGTTACATGTTTGTCTGGAATCCCCGGGGGCAGAATAGTGAGTGGTGAGGAGAATCCACGTCGCAGTGAGGTCACTTACCAGAGGAAAATTGGTGCAGGTTAGGCAGAACTGGAAGCACTAATTAGGGTTTCTGTATAAATGTATGAATAAATGATAGCAAAGAGTTCGCTGGCAAAACTTCTATTGTGATATAACCTAGTAAGGTTCACACGGAAGGAGTATCAGGTTAGTCTAAGCTTGATTGATAGCAAAGGGGTTCACTGGTGAAACATTTGGCTTAGTATATATCCCAAAGTGGATGAGTCGAAGGAGTAGCAGGTTCGCTAATGCTTGTGTGAAGGGTAGGCAGAAGGGATCTATTCGCAGTATTTGAAAAGTAAACGGAAGAGATTTACTTGCAGTGAAACAAATCTTTTCTTTCTAGACACTCGAGTACAGTGGCGAATGTGTTTGCGTTGTGAATTAAACAGAGCACTTGCACTTTAAGAGTAGAAATCGAAGTTTTTCCTTACCTTGTGAAGGAGGGAGTCAGTTGCGGAGCTGCGCTGACGTCACTCAGTGCCGCGCTCAAAACTAGGGAAGGAGTTATCATTCCACCTCCTAATACTCCCGCATCATTTATGATGTTTGATAGAGGCTACCATTCTTGCGTATGGTTAGAAAATTGGGTGGAATATACTAAAAATGACGGAATTTTGGCATTTCCGTTGGAAGGTACCTTTAATGGTAGGATACTGTTCAATTTGAGAACCCGAATGAATGATTTTCATCCCAGACCCAGATTAACGCAGTATGAGGCATTAGAGGAATGGGAAGTAGAAGCTTTTGAGCGAGACAGACCCAGAAATGACAAAGGGTTGACAAAATTTTACCCAAAGGTAAATAAACCTACCCGAGAAAAAAGAATGAAAGAGTGGAGACAGAACATGATGGTAGAAGGACTGTACCCTGTAGTAACTGTACAAGACCCCTTGGGAGGGAAAAGGACAGAGAAAACAAAACATTTAATGACCAGTGGTGATTCAGACGATGAATATCTGGAGGAATTGTTAATGAAGAATCCACCACCCTATAATGAAGGACCCAGATCCTTTAGTGCGAGAGATACCTGCCTGAGACCTCCTTATCAGGAGGAGTCAAGACCCTTAAGTACAGGAAATCCATTCCTGAAACCTAATTATGGTGAAGGACCGAGTCTGACACACCCAACTGCCCCGAATATTTGTCCTCCGTTAATTCCGCAAATAGTGCATGAAACAACCATGGAAAAGGTACTGCAGGATAGAGAACGAGAAGCTATAATTAAGCAAAGAACAGAGTTAATTCAGAAAATCTCCCAACTGAATACAAGTCCTGAAGCTTTGACAATCCCAGTAACAATTGGACCAGTTGTTCCTTTGTATGGAGATAAGCAAAGTAGTCCGAGAACTCCAATGGTAACCCCATCTGTAGTACAGCCGAGAAAAGAGCCCTTAATAGTAGATGATCAGGCAAGTGAATGTGAATCTGTGATTTCCTTGATGGATTCACCGATAAGGGAACCAGAAGGGGGTTCACAGAGAAAGAACACTCCTTTCACTCCAAGGGAAGTACAGATTGAGTCATCTACGGGTACTAGAAGTGCCACGGTGGTGACTCCTGAAGAAATTGAAAGATGGAGCTGAGAATTAGAGAAACAAAGTTCTCAGCCAAAACCATTAGATATTTACAAACTAAGAATAGAATTGGAAGAACTGATGGCTGGAAATGTGGGTTTGGACAGACTAAACACCCTGATTGAGGAAGAATTATTGTTTATTTGCAAAAGTATCACCCGTAATACCCGAGTGTTCCATGAGAAATTAATGGACACTGCGGCTAGTATGGGAATAGATATTGGAAAATCTAAAGTGTTGCAAAAGCCCTACAGAGCAGAATTCCCAGACAAAGATTTGGAAAACATGAACGTGACAGGGAGAAAGGTACAGATCAGAGAATTGTTAAACCTGTTGCAAAAATGGGGAGAATTAGAAACATTGAAAGCCAGGTGGGCCAAGAAAAAAGAGGAAATTAGATCCAAACAAATGGCTTCTGAGTATGTCTTAAAAGAAGCAGACAAGGCAGAAAAATTATATTCTATGCGAGAAGTACCAGGTGGAGGGTACGTGCATGTTCCATGGTCCAGACAGGATATTGTGTCCATTACAAATGACTTCCCAAAATTACGAGAAAAACCTGTAGATTGGTACAGACAGGTAGAGAGATTTGTTAAGGTTCAGAAATGTCTCTGGAAAGATTTTGATGGTTTCTTCGACATTGTAGTTCCTGTGGATTTGTGGACAGAATGCAAAATTTCCGTTGATTGGCCTAGTGAGGAATTCCCGAGGGACCCAAAGACAGGTGCCCCTTCAGGGGACGTCATGAGAAAATACAACCAGGTAATGTTGTATTTGAAGAAAAAGGTGCCTGCAAAAGAAACTGATTGGACCTGAATAGATAGAACTACTCAGAATAGAGATGAAACTGTACACTCTTATTATGAACGACTGTTACAGGTGTTCAAAATGTACAGCGGACTGGACAACATTGAGATGAAAGACATGACCCATTTCATTTATCGATTTGTGCTAGGGTTAAGGCCTGAGATTTCGCAGTGGATCAAAGACAATAAAATCTGCTGGCAGTCTAAACCAATTGATGAGGTCCTGAAGTATGCTAAGTATTGCGAGGATGAGTTGGCAGATAAACAGAAGGAATTAAAAGAAAAGGCCATGTGGGCACAGGTAAAATTAGCAGAGCACCAGGAACAGCAGTTAAATAAAATGACTAACAATCAGAACCAAGGTCCTGGGGGTGGAGGAAAGCCCAGAGTAAAGAGGAGCCGAGAGGAGGCCAAAAAGAAATTCCCCTGTCACGGGTGCGGACAGATAGGGCACTGGAGAGACAAGTGTAAGGCTGTGCAGAATGGTAATTTGCAAATTAATGATTTAAATCCACAGATGCAGAATGAGAAACCACGGAAGACCCAGCAGCAGGTAAAACAGAATCAGTTGCCTCGTGCACCTAGACCAAGTTGTAGGAGCAAAGCACACCAGGGTGAAGACACCGAAGTTTGGGAAGGAAGGGAGGATAAAAATGCAGCAACTTCACAATTCCTGTTAAATGACACATTCCTCTGTGACGACACCTACTCACGGTGCCTGAGGGGGGAGGACGAGGAGTGCGTGCTTGGTGCCTCCTTGCCGGTGAACCAGTCAGGGCCATACATTGAAGGAAAGGTTGAAGGAAATGACGTCACCTTTCTGTTGGACACTGGTGCTACCCGTTCTACTGTGAGTACAGCAGACGTTCCAAACCTACCCCTCTCGGGAGAAGCAATCCAAGTAGTGGGCGTTTCTAATCAGCTAATTAGTACCCCAGTTACTGAACCCATGGAGATTAAAATTGGGAAATTTTAAGAAATGCACAGATTTGTTGTTTGTGATTCCAGTCCTGTAAACCTTCTAGGACGAGATTTGTTGTGTAAAATGAACTGCACTATCTTTTGCACTCCAAATGGCGTCGAAATTCAGACTCCAGATGAAGACGGAATTTACAAATTAATGTTAGCAAGACCAGACTCAGAAATTAAAAGACTGACGATACAAGACTTACCTGAAGAACTCCAAGAGACAGTGAAACCAGAGGTATGGGATTTCACTGGAAAAGATGTAGGATTAATGGAAAATGTTGACCCAATTAAAATAGCTATAAAAGAAGATGCAGTCTACCCAAATACCAAGCAGTATAAAATGAGTGCAGAAGTGAAAGCAGGAGTTGCTATTGAAGTAAAAAGATTGCTAGAACCAGGCATTTTGCAAGAAGAGTTGAGCAAACCTTGTAACTCACCAATAATTGGCATAAAGAAACCTAGTGGTAAGTACAGGGTAGTACAGGACCTGCGAAAGGTTAACAAAATTGTGGTTCCTTGTTGTCCTGTCGTGCCAAACCCTGCAGTGATTCTATACCAAATACCTTGGAATGCTGGATGGTTTACCGTCATTGACCTATGTCATGCATTCTTTTCGATTCCTTTGCATCCAGACAGCAAATTTCTTTTCTCATTTGAGTTCGACAGTCATGTCTACGTCTGGAATCGTGTCCCTCAAGGGTACACAGAAAGCCCCTCGATCTTTAATCAGATTTTGAAAAAATGCCTTGAAACCCTAATTTTGCCCAGAAAATCAGTTCTGGTGCAATACATAGATGACCTCTTGGTGGCGTCTAAGAGCAGAAACGACTGTGTTACTGACACCATTGCCTTGCTGAACCATCTAGGCGAAGGTGGACATAAAGTGTCACCAGAAAAACTGCAATTCTGTACCACATCGGTGAAATATCTGGGGCACCAGATAGAGAGAGGTATAAGGAAAGTCACCACGGAAAGAATTAGGATAATTCGAAACATAGAATTGCCAAATACCCAGAAAGAAATCACAATGTTCCTTGGAGTTGTGGGATACTGTAGGCAATGTATTGTGGGATTTGCAGTCCTAGCAAGATCATTGATAAAAATGACAAAGAAAGGAGCAAAAGACCCAGTGGAATGGGATGACGAAAGCATGACTGCTTTTGTAAAACTGAGAGAGTGTCTGTGTACAGCTCCTGCATTGGGAATGCCTGACTATTCTAAAGACTTTGCACTGTTCTGTGACACAAGAGACAATTGTGTACTTTCAGTCCTGACCCAAATTCATGGTTTGACTCGACGTCCAGTGGCATACTTCTCTTCCACATTGGACCCAGTCGCAGCTGGATTACTTGGATGCTTGAAATCAGTAGCTGCTACATGCACGAGTCTTGAACAGAGTGAGTCCATTGTTATGGGACATCCAGTAACTGTGTTTGTTCCACATTCTGTCGTAATTTTATTGACAAGAACAAAGACACAGTATCTCACCCCTAGTCGGCTGACTAAGTATGAGAGAATACTTGTAGGTGCAGGAAACGTGACCATTGAACGATGTAATATTCTGAATCCAGCAACCTTACTACCTAGCTCATTCGCAGCAGAGGTAAGGGAAGAATTTGCACATGACTGCATTGATTTGACTGAGTTCAGTACAAAACCCCACCCAGACATAAAAGAAAACCCTTCGATTTGTGAAGATTATGAGCTGTTTGTAGACGGCTCATGCATGAGACATGAGGAAGGTGGCCTAAGCGCCACCTACTCTGTGTGCACTCAAGGGGGTCCAGTGGAAGCATCCTATTTACATGGAGTCAAGTCTGCACACATAGCTGAATTGGTTGCTTTGACAAAAGCTTGTAAATTTGGGAGGAACTCGAAAATAACCATATATACTGATAGCCAGTATGGTTATGGGGTTGTGCATGACTTTGGCCAGCTGTGGATGCAAAGGGAGTTCCTGACTTCATCAGGCACCCCTATTCGAAACGGAAAATATGTACAGGATTTACTGGAATCAATCCAGTTACCAAAAGAATTGGCTGTGGTCAAGTGTGCTGCTCACAAATCTGGCGATGACAAAGTGACAGCAGGTAATCGATATGCTGACAAGTTAGCCCAACATTGTGCAAAATACCGAATTGCAATCAATATAAAGGTTGGGGGAAACGGAAACAGCTGCCAACTTTTGATGCTAGAGGGAGTGAATACATGGGAGGAAGTGAGAGACTTACAGGAAGCAGCAGAGCCACAGGAAAAACAAAGATGGAGAAACTTTGGGTGCCGAAGGAGAAGTGAAGATGGTGTCATTGTTTACCTTGATGATGTGCCTGTGTTGCCAGACTGTATGCTTGCTCCTATGGCTAGGTTAATTCATGGAGACACACATATAGGCAGGGACGCCATGATCCGTATGTTTCGTCAGACCTGGTTCAATTCGAAATTCAGAAACGTTGCAGAAGGTGTTTGATCTGTCAACAATTTAACCCTGGAAAGAAAACTGTAGTGTTACCAGGGAAAATTGGAAAGGCAGAGAGCCCTTTTATTAGATTACAAATTGACTTCATTCAGTTGCCCCCTTGTCGAGGAATGAAATACCTACTTGTCATTGTCTGCCTGTTTTCAAAATGGGTGGAAGCTTACCCTGCACGTAGAAATGACAGCATCACAGTAGCAAAATTATTACTCAGAGAGCTAATACCTAGGTACGGATTCCCAGTCACAATTGAATCAGACAGAGGCGGGCATTTCCAGAATGAAATATTAAAGCAAATCTGTGAAGCATTCAAAATCACGCAAAAACTGCACTGTGCATATCGCCCAGAGGCTTCTGGAGTGGTAGAACAACTGAATGGCACAATCAAATCAAGATTGGGAAAGATGTGTGAATACACTCAATTGGAATGGCTGGATGCTCTGCCTCTCGTGTTGATGGGACTCAGAAGTATTCCAGATAGGAACACGGGCTTGAGTCCCCACGAGATCCTGATGGGAAGAGCAATGCGGCAAGCATGGGTACCAGGATACAAAATAATAAGCATATAACCTGACGAAACTGAAGCTGAAGGTTGTGCAGCTGAAGGATCCCAAGATATTGGTCCTGAAGTAGCTGAAGAAGAACAACCGAGCTCCAGTCAAGAAGATTGGGTCCCAATAATCGATCTGACAATCGACCCTATACGAACAAGAAGTCAGAGGAATTTAGATAGAGAGTGGGATAGTGAGGACGAGACAGGTGAAGAAGAAGCTACTCAGATCATCGCAATCCACATTAAATCTGATTCTGAGGAGGACCAGATAGGGAGAGAACAGGTAATTGACACTCCACCAAGAACACCTGCACCAGAAGAGGGACAGATAGAAATTAGGGCGGAAGTTCAAGCGGAAGAAAATCAAGAGTTCGAAGAGCTTGAGCAGGAACAGATAGGACTAGACAATTGTGTTCAGGAAGAAGAGATCAAAACAGATCAAAGCCAAATTCATCATACACCTGAACAAGGACAGTTTAGGGACCAGGCAGAAGAAACTGATGAAAGACCTGGACCTAGTCAGTTAGGGAACATTACTGAAGACGAACTTGATCCCAATGTGCCACAACTGAACGAAAACAAAAGAGTGTTTGAAGAAGGCCAAGACACAGTGCCAGTTAAAAGACTCAGAAAAGGTGACTCAGTACCTAGATTTGTGAAAAGGCTGAGATTGCGCCTAAAGACAATAAACGAAGAGCCTGATCAGATAAATGAGGTCTCGAGTCAAACAGACCCAGTGGTGATAAAACCAAAGAGAAGAAGTGCTCGCATCAAAAAGCTAAATAACAAGTACTCGAGTCCTGAGTGGACTTACTTTGTATTGGAGGAATTTGAGAATCTGGAAATAAGTGACGAAAGTGATGAAGAATTGATTGCTGAACTGACCAGTGAAGAAGCACACCAAACCTGAAAAGTTACTTGAGTAAGCAAGCTGTGCCGAGTTACAAAAGAGGGGTTGAAGCTTCTTTTAAGCCGAAATGTCTGATTCTTCTGTGAATGGGAGACCAAGACGAAGTTGTTGTAAAACATGCTGCCAAGTATGTTTATGTAGTGTAGCAATAGTACTGATATTATGGATAGGACTAACTTTAACTATTCCTTCTATGATGAGTAAAAACCCAAGTCTGTACCCAAATAATAACTTACCTGATGACACTGTAGAATCACACACTAGAAGTACACCACAAAGAGTAGACGTACTAGACAAACCACTTAGCCTGAAGCAAACAAAGTTAGACTTAGAAGCACCAGATGAGGAAGGATTACACTTTAACAAAATCAAGAACAAGACTCATTTAAATGTTTTTGCAAACCTATTAGTACATTATGTAGAAACTATGGAAATAGACGACTGTTATGTCTGCATGAAGCTACCCACTTCAGTAGCTGAAGGTGTGACATACCACCACTTACCCTTAACATATGGAATTTCCTGTAGTATACTAAATAGTTTATTCTATAAAAAAAGGACCTTTACAGTATTACTACTCAAACATTGACGTGACATTTTCTGAACTTCCTGTTCGAAGAAACCTGAACCCTGTACATACGACTAGAGATGTAGCTAAATACATGAGTGATTATTTTCTAACTGTAGGAAAAATTAACATAGATGACGCACACAAAAATAACTTGACCTGTTCGTTACACGAAAAGGAGAAAGAATTTCTGGATATGGTAGAAAAGAGAACAGAAAGTTTCCAAAAGAAGGCCAAAGATAAGAATCAAAAAGTTCCTAAATGGGCACAGAGTATAGGGAGCACCTCAAATAGTGGAGCTAACGCTGCCATGTTATTGGATTTCGAAAAGAAAGGGAAACTTTGTCTTCATAGAGAAATGACTAGTTATTATAACAATATTTTCATTGGTTCCAGTGAATGCGAACATAATTACAAGGTAATTGGGGGTTGGGGTTTCAAAGATGGGCCAGAGCCTGTGTTTCCCGGAATTTATTTTATATGTGGAAATAAGGCTTATTTCAAATTGCCCGACCATTGGTACGGAAGCTGTTATTTTGGTATTGTCTTTCCAAAGATATACCATGTGGGGAAAATCACTGGAAGCACTGAAAAGACTAATTAATTAGCACGCACTAACAGAGAAAGTGCTGGTGAAATAGTAGGAGATATTTTTAGTGCACTGATACCTACAGTGGGGGTGGTTCTGAACACACACAGAATTTGCAAATTGTCAACAGTAGTGGATCGGTTATCTACTGACACTGCTGGAGGTTTCCTGATGGTCAATACCGAAATGGTTGCGGTCAGATCAATGGTTTTACAGAACAGACTTGCTCTTGACACCCTATTGGCAAAAGAGGGCGGAGTCTGCAGAATGTTGAAAGCGCAACATTGTTGCACTTACATACCTGACAAAAGTGTGGAAATCAAAAGGTATGTGAGGAACATTACAAATTTGGAAAGAGAGCTCAAACCACTTGAGGTTGACAGTGCCTGGAAGAGACTTACTGATGGTCTCTCCGCCGTAGGTCATTGATTTTTTAACCTAGGGAAAAGTCTTTTGAGTAAAGTACTGATGCCAATTATGGGGACAAGTATAGCAGTGTTCATCATATTTATCTGTTGCAAATGTCGCAAACACCAAAAGAAGTACACTGTGAACAAGAGAGGAGTGAAGAGAAATGTGGATGAACTTGAATTAGAGGAACTGAATAATCAGATTTATAAAAGGGTGAAAAATTCTCACCCTAATAAAGAGACTAAAGAAAAGCTGAATCGAATGTTTGAAGAGATTGAACTGGGAAAAATGTGAAAAGTTGGCATCTGGTTCTATTAATTTGTGATGATATAAAATATCATTAAAGAGGGGATTGATGGAGCAAGGATTCGAACGTACAGCGACTTGCTTGGATCAAGAACCTCAAATAATGTTAATAAATGTAGTCAACTTGTTCATATTACTAATATTGCACATTTTACATTACACGGGGTGTCCCAGCGAAGCTTGCATATGTGTTTACTCATCTTAATACACTTGCCACTAAAATGGCTGCTGCTACGCGGCAATTTCTTCTGCGCATGCGTCGGTCATACCCATGTGATGTGACGTACTCGCAGTTCTGGTGGGAATCTTTTGCGCTTGCGCATTAGCTTTAAAATGGCTGCTTTGTGTTTTCACATGCCGAAGCTTGCACTGCTGCTTTTTGCAATGCTGTTCGTTTTGCACTAATCCTAATGCTATAGGTATTATAAAGTAATGGGAGTTATATAGGGATTCCCTGGTATACAGTGTACTCATTTATTTCTATGTTCTAAATCGTTTTCTTTACTTTTCATGTATCGAAACTTTTGGGCCTGGGAGGTGCTTATTACTCCATGTTGAAGTCCCTACTGCGCAAGTCACCATGGCAGAGGGAAGAAAACCTTGTAACCGTGGAACCCAGCCAGCTGGCAGCCACAGTCAAGATGCTCCTGGCAGGGCCGGCTCTAGGCTCATGGTGGCCCTGGGCAAGGAGCGTAGGTAGGGGGCCCAGAAGAGGGGGTCCTGGCGGGGCGGAGCGCGCAGGCCAGTAAAGAGGGGAGGGGGTGAGGGTGTTTAGAAGCGGAACAGAGCCGGAGGCCGCCAAATCCCTGCCAGGGGCCACCACGCAAATATGTATCCATCCTCAGAGGATTAATATATTAAGGATATATATTGGTGTGGTGGCCCCTGGTGGGTCTGGGGAAACATGGCGGCAGTCGGCTGACTGCTGCAGTGCTCCGCTCCGCTCCTGCCTCTGATGCCTCTGATGCCGTAAATCTCACTCCGCTCGCTAAAAATCGACATTAGTTTGTTACGAGCAGCCAAATGAGGGCAAGTTAATGGAGGTATTTCGAGCGTTTTTTGGGCATACTTGGTAGCGTCTTATCACAGCTATTTACAGCTATCTACAGCGACGGAAAGTACACGCCTTGATGTGTTTCAGTGAGGGAGAGGGAGAAGGCGTGCACCGCGGAATTGGTGAGAGGAGCTCCGAGACCGGCGGTTTCGCGACCGGCAGCAGTCAACGCCCTTCGACTCCGACGAGCGAGCAGTGCACACTTGGGTTGCTGCATTGGAGTCAGGCCGCCCTGGAGCTCCGCAGGAATAGGCGGTTGCGGAGCCTCCGAGGCAGCTCACTAACGAGCCTCACGAAACAAAGCCGCAAAGACGCCCCTGCCCCCAGTACTCCACAGTGTACTTCCACGGCGGATACCTTCACCAGGTCCCACGTAAGTATTTTGCATGAGGAGGATGAAGAGGAGATTGTAGTTCGTGGAGTCAGCAAACATAAGGTAAAAGAGGGGTGTGAGTTGAAAGCAGCAAGTTTACCTCCTGAATGTATGAATGCTATCGAGGCTGACAAGGCTAATAAGAACTTCAAAGGTAAAAGCGCAGCGAGGGGCTTGGTGAGGGTTGGCGTTTCCCATAAACGAAGGGACAAAGGGGCATTGCTAACCTCGAAGGGGAAGCTGGTTAGGGATCTGACTGAGGAATCTGATAATGTTCTAGACTCTGCCAAAGCATCTTTTGATTTGAAAGCTTCAAGAACGTCCTCGTACCTCTCGACAGAAGTTAAAGCAAAGAGGGGGAGAAAGCGAAATAAGATAAAGCCTCTCGCTGACCTGGTCCCTAAAATCACCCCCTTTGCGATCTTATTTCAAAGTCATCCCACAAGTATTGGAAATAGGACAGGATCACCTACAGAGGGACAGCTTCCCTCCGGGCTCTAGAGTTATGGCGTCACGTGAACAAGACCTTGCCTCAATTTCAGCCTTAGCTTTAGCCTCAGCTCCTATTAATCCTATAGATGAAATTGCCCTACAGGAAGAACTCAGTTCTGACTTTGTATCACAAACAGCAGTACACTCCTGCTTGGGAGAGAGCGGAGTTCCACATAACGATCAGACAGGGTTAGTAGGTCCAGTTGTTGAAAACACCTCAGCAGGATCACAGGAGGTCACAGCCACAGAACCGATTGGGGGACCCTCACGCCTAGCGAGTAGTCGGGAAGACCCTCCCAACAACATAGCCTTAGAAGCTGGAGAACTATCAGAGCCTTTTCCTGCTTCAGATCCTCCCCCCAATTCTTTTGTTGGTGATCCTCCACCCCGTCAGGGAGAAGATGGAGCCCTACTCTCTGCTTTAGTACCCATTTCAATTGCCTCGTTGCAACAGATGTTTGCATCACTATCTGCCGAGATTAAGGAAGGCTTTGCAGAGTCGGCTTCAAATCAAAGAGACATAAGGAACTTTTGTGAAGCACTTGACGAAAAGATTGGTAATTTGTCGGTAAGAACACAAGCCCTGGAAGAAACAGTGGGCCAAATATCCATGCGAGCTGAGGGCACTCAGGAAGATATACTGAAGTTAAAGAGGGAAGATCTGGCCATTTCAGAAAGAATGGAGGTTTTGGAAAATAATGCCAGGCGCAGTAACATACGTATTTTGAACGTTCCCGAAGGTAGTGAAGGTACTGACATTAAGAGTTTTATAATCTCGCTACTAAAAGATTCTCTTAGTCTCCCTCACACTCCTGAGGAATTAGCTTTGGATATTCAACGAATCCATAGGGATCCTTTTAGGCGTAATCCGCAGAGGGCTAAGCCGAGAAAAATCCTTGTCAACTTCCATACTTATTCCTTGAAGGAGCACATCCTGAACTTGGCCTTAAAACACAAATCGCTAACAGGCAAAAGCTTCAATTTCCAAATACGCTCCGACCTGTCCAGATATACCCTTGACAAACAGTGGGAGCTAGGAAGAAGAATGGAAGCCTTTCGAGAACTAGGTGCAACGGTGCAGATGGGTTTTCCAGCGTCCCTAAAGATTATGTTGGACAATAAAATGCACAATATTCGATCGGTGCAGGCCGCAGACGATCTACTAATGTCTTTAGGTAGCAGGAAGGAGAAGTAAAGGATGCTAGCTGAGGGTTAGAAATATAATTTTTTTAAAAAAAAAAACGCTACTTGTTAACTGAAATAACCTCCCTCTAACATAATTCTCCATTAGTAGAAAGATGAAGGGAGAAGAAGCGAGAGGATGAGGGGAAAAAAATAAATAAATAAATAAATAAATAAATAAATAAACAAATGAAAATAAAACATAAATAATGATCAGCACTATTTAAACTCATGCTCGTAATATTCATATGGCGAGTTATTATGTTAAATAAAGAAGCACACGAGGTGGGGACGGGGAAGAGCTAGGAGCACTTACTTCCGGATTTTCCGGGCAGTGAGTTCAGGGGTTTCCCATGGGAGGGGGGGGGTCACGGGGGGTGAAGGGTGGCAGCAAAAATAGAAAAATATCCTCTCTTGATAAAGCTCCAATCATCACATTTAGTAGTTATTTTCTCCCAGTCTTTTTTTGTTGTTGTTGGCAGATAAAAATAAACATGGGAATCTACAAGCAGATATTCTTGAAACGTAGTCCCTATTCCAAGAATTATGAGTAGGCCTAGAATTTTATCCTGGAATGTTAATGGTCTCCGCACCAGACCTCGTGCTAATAAAATCCTGCAGTACCTACGGGACGTGGATGCCGAGATCATTATACTCCAGGAGACACACTTAATTGAAAGTGAAATGCTTGAGTTAGCTAAAAGAAATAGGTGGATACAATCCTCTATTTCTACATCTCAAACACTAAACACGCGGGGGGTCACTATTTTACTTAAAAAATCTCCGAATTTAAATTTGAAAATTTTTCAACAGAAAGTAGATCCTGGAGGGAGATGGGCCATCGCAGCAGTAGAGATAGGTGGGGCGTCTATAACGTTGGCTGGATATTATGGGCCAAATTGTGATGACCCTTCTGCACTAGAATCCCTATTCCAACACCTTTTGAATTTCCCTGAGCCGGTGATTATAACCGGAGATTTTAACATTACTATCAACCCTTTACTGGACAAATCCACAAGAAGCAGACAACAAGTTCCCTCTAAATCCAGAAACTGCTTACTGGGCTTAATGAAACAATATGGATATGTCGATATTTGGAGGCTAAGAGAGGGCCAAAGACAGAGTTTCTCTTTCAAAAATCTCAAATATAGACATAGCTCAAGAATAGACTTCATCCTAACTAGTAGAGCCCTGGTTGATTCTATTATCTCAGTAGACTATATTCCATCTCATTTATCAGACCATTCTGCGATGAAACTGGAAATGGAGTGGGGCTCTAAGCCCTCTTCCTCTAAACTGTGGTCCTTTGATAGGTCATTTCTTACATCAACAGATGATATAGAGTTCCTCCAGTCAGAGGCACGTGAATTTTTCATTTTCAATACGGATACAGCCCCAGCTGGCATAGTATGGGATGCCTTTAAGTGTACACTTAGGGGCATAGTCAAGAATAGGGTAGCTCATAGAAGAAGGCAGTACAGGGAAGAGATATCTTCTATGGAGAATAGTATGTCTGTCATTCAGTCCAGCATAGATACTGACAGAACTTTAGATAGTCACAACCTATCCCTGAAACTTGCAGAGCTAGACGAGCTTAAAAATAGCTTGTCCTCGATTATAGAGAAGCGAGTCTTGCAGAAATGGGAGGCAAGCAAGCTCTCTCATTTCCAGTATGGGGAGGGTGCAGGAAGGCTGCTGGCCTGGAAAATTAAATCAGATCGGGTTCGTAATAATATTGCCTCGGTTACATCGGATAAGGGCACCTTTTCCAGCGATGTAGAAATTAGAGAGACTTTTAAAATATTCTTCCAATCAATTTATCACGAAGATCTCAATATCACCACTAACGACGTTGGCAACTGGTTAGAGGATATCTCCCTTCCATCTCTGTCACTCGAGCAGAGAAGGTTTTTGGAAGAGGAAATAAGCATTGCCGAAGTAGAGCAGGCTATAAGGGGATCTAAAGGGGGTAAGGCGGCTGGAACCGACGGTCTACCAAGCGAAGTATATAAACATTTGATTTCAGAGGTATCCCCAATCTTAGTGGTTTTGTTTAATCAAATATTGAGGGAAGGAGACGCACCGCCTGCCTCATGGGACAATGCCTCAATAACGCTTATTTTAAAGCCAGGGAAGTCCCCCTCTGATTGCGGCTCATATCGGCCTATCTCAATTTTGAACGCCGATTACAAAATCTTTGCCACTATACTGGCCAAACGGCTTGGCCAGGTAGCGCCTGATATACTTCACTCTAATCAAAAAGGCTTTATAAGAGGGAGACAGTTATATGAGCTTACTTATGAATTAATAGGATCTATTGACATGGCCATAAAAGAGGGTCTCCCCTTATCTATTCTCACGTTGGATGCTACCAAGGCCTTCGACAGGGTAAATTGGTTATACCTGTCGGAGGCCTTGAACATTTTTTACGTTGGAGATAAATTTCACAGGGCAATAGATTTGATATACCGTAGCCCCTCAGCTTCAATCCTGATTAATGGGGGCCTTACCGCGCCATTCAGAGTAACCAGAGGAACCCGACAGGGCTGTCCCCTGTCTCCTCTCCTTTTCGACTTGTATATAGAGCCCTTTGCACAAACATTAAGAGATAGCGCACTTATTAAACCTTTTATTTATGGTGATTGGGAAAAAAAGGTGGCACTTTATGCTGATGACATAATGATTTTCACGACAGATATCAATACAGCATATCCAGAGGTGATAGACCTAGCTCTTAAATTTGGCAAAATCTCAGGATATGAAGTGAATGCCTCTAAAACAGAGTCAATGACTTGGAACACCGATCTAACTACCTTTAATGAAACATCAAGACCCCAATTACGATACTTGGGGATAAATATAGTTAAAGACATTGACCTGATCGCTTCCCTAAATTTTTCTAAAATAGCAGCACAGTGTCGAAAAAATATGAGAGATTGGTCACATCTTCCACTTACCATCCTAGGTAAGGTTAATTTGGTAAAAATGTGTATTCTGCCTAAGATTTCCTTTTTATTTAATTCAATCCCACTTTTCTTTGATCCTAAATTAATTTCTAAATTGCAAAGCGCGATTTCAACTTTTATTTGGAGTAGTAAAAGTCCAAGAATATCTTGGAAGAAAATAAGACGCCGCCGGGGCGGAGCGCGCAGGCCAGTAAAGAGGGGAGGGGGTGAGGGTGTTTAAAAGCGGAACAGAGCCGGAGGCCGCCAAATCCCTGCCAGGGGCCACCACGCAAATATGTATCCATCCTCAGAGGATTAATATATTAAGGATATATATTGGTGTGGTGGCCCCTGGGGTTTGGTGGCCCTGTGCAGGTGCACAGCTTGCACATGCCTAAAGCCGGCCCTGCTCCTGGGAATCGACCTGTAGCCCAGCAAGATGGAGCTGAACTGTACTGCAGTTGAAACAATTGTATATGAATTTTGCATTAGCCTTTGTTAAGTGAATAGCACACGTCATGGGAACCCCAAATTTAATGGGAGGTCCCAATAATGTAAATGATAGGCTTGTGAAAGTCAAATCCTAGTTGGTGTGATGATCTGTCCTTTCTTAGGACCAATCGAAATTGGGAATTCTTACACTTGCAACATTTGGGGGGTGGTACACTGACCCGAAAACACTATAACTAGCCTAGGTTTAGCTAGAGAAATTGTCCGACTTGTCCGAATAGCTGACCTGTCACTGACCCAACGCACTCAATAGCTGATCGAGAAACAAAGGTGCTGCGGAACACTCTGTCCGTAATTTCCACAGACCCAATCGGGGTTTTAGAAACCTTAAGTGCTGGCGAAGCACTTTGCTGGGGAATTCGATAACCCAATCGGGGTTCTGACTGGTAGCTGTAGAGAAGGTGTAGCGCAGGCGTTGCAACTGAACTGCGGGTGCTGGTCTTATCCTGGTGGTCCTGTCCTGATCCTAATCTGGTTTTCCTGTCCTGTCCTGGGTTTCCATTCTGCACCTGCTGGCCTACTGGCGACTGCATTCCGTGGGGTTACTCCTGTCCTTAACTGACCCGTGGCCAGGGTTGGTCTCCATACTGAACCAGGTAAATATAAGTTTGGGAGGGGAACGCACTTACATTCTTTTCTCACCTTATCCTAAACCTTGCTAAATCGTAATTGCATATGTTCCTTTTCTTTACCCTTTCTTTGTGACAAATTATTGAAGTCGTGAAAGTATCTTTCTTAGCATGTTCCATTTTCCCCTACCTTATAGCTGAATATCAAAAGCACTGTCTCTGAATAAATAGATGTTCCTTTTCTTTACCTACGCTTTACTGAATTAAAAGTAATTGCTCTGAATGTTAGCATGTTCCAGTCTTACCTTCCCTGTAGCTACATGGTATCTCAAAATATTCCGTAGTACAAATTAAAGTTCTTTCACCTTACCCACCTTCAAGGGGTATATTCGAACTGTGACATTCTAGTATGTTCCTTATCTTCCCCGTCCTTTGGCCACTCCATATCAAGTCTAAAACTCTGAAATTTCTTACTAGTATGTTCCCTGTTCTTACCTTCCCTTTAGAGTTCTAAATGGTTGGCCTTATCCTATTTTTGCATAGTTACTCCATCTTTATGCTTTTAGTCATTGATAGTCTAATTACTGTAAATTTCATATTATCTGATATTGAAGAAAGTTAGATAAAGGTTTCTCAAAACTTCCCGTGTCTCTGGTTATTATATGAGTACAAATAGAGTAAATTATATTGTATTTCGGTGACTGCCTTCCTTTTACAGCTAGCTCCCTGATCCATTGTGATCATAGGTACCCGTAACGGTGGATTGGTAAGTCGGGTACCTGAGAAATAAATAGTAAGGAACTGGGTTGCTGGTAGTAGAGTGTAGGTTACCCGATTTATGAAATATGGTAAATTGAATTTATGGGCCCAATGTGCTTATGGTAAAAATTATAGTCGGGTGACCTGCGCGCTCTATCACTGGAGTTGTGTCGCACCCGCGACACAGCTACAGCACTGCGCCAAAGTTACAACGGCAGAGGTGACAGGCCTCTGCATTTCCTTGCGCCATGATGCGCCGCATTGTAAATGCGGTGCATCGTGGTGGTGCAAGGATTGTGCAAACGTGTCGCAAGTTTCCTGGTGCATCCCTGCTGATTTGCAGGGATGTGCCAGGAATTGTAAATCTGCCCCAAAGTGCTTAGGGTGTGGGGAGGAGGAATTTTCCATTACAGGACGCCTGGGGGCTGTGCCCAGGCCCTTCCTGAACTTCAAAGGATGCCTACCTTATCAATGGCAGATGAAGCTCACACCTAGTCCTGCCTCTCCTTTCTTTCTCTAGTCAGGCTGGGACCAAGCCCGGTGAGAGTAGAGGAAATGCCTAGAACTGGTTTCAGTGGTAGACAAAGGCTTGCACTCCACACACGAGCTGGTACTGGGCAAAAAAGTGGACCCCACAGATCTCTCCTCAGAACACTCCTTAACCTGTGGACAATCAGAAGAAGGACAGGCCTGCTCTCTGAAGAACCTCATGGAAGACTGGACCTGCTTGCCTTGAACCCAGGATTCCAGACGTACCTCCAAGGGTCAGTTGGCTGACCTCTTGTTTGAACTACAGGGACACAAACCTCCAGAGGCCTCTCTCTCTGCAACTACCAAGCTGATCAAAAACAGCTGGACCTACACTGGACACTGTTGCTGGCCTCTGCTGGAGTGTTTCCTAACCTACAAGTGGTGCCTCGAGGTCCTGGACCCTTGGCTGGTGTTAAAGTGTTCTCCTTCTGTTCTGTACTGCAAAAGCTGGTACCTACAAACGTTTGGGCAAATTGCTGCCTGGAGAACAGATGGAGACTGGGATCAGCGTGGATGCTGCTGTCTACGTCGACTCGCTGGTTGGGCTCAGCTTGCTGGTTTGCCCCGCTGAAGTAGACCTGACTTCATGTAAAGTGTCTAAGTCTGAAGGTAAGGGCTTCACCGGGTCCGATGTCATACAGCAACACACTGACGTCAAAGCCTTCCTGGTCGCAGACTTCAGCCTTCACCTGCTCAGAGACTTCCTGCATTTATTGATGACCTAACTGGGGCTGCGCTCTTCAGCAAGCTGCTGTCATCAAGCCCTGCTTCGGATCCAGTTTGCCACGCCAACTACTTGTCGATTACCCTTTTTTCCCCATAAAAGTTTCTAAATCCAAAGGTAATCTTTCCACTGGGATGAACCTGGTCCCTATATCCAACCGGTGATCCATTGCGTTCTTTTTTAACGTTTGACCATGACATGACTAGATAACCGCGGTTGGCTCCTCGTGCTTTTTGGCACTATTTCCAATTCAAACTTTAAAAATACATAGCTCCAGTTCTATTTATTAGATTGTTGTTGTTTTGGTGCCACTTTATTTATCAAAATATATTCTATATTACTAAATTGGTTCTTGTGTTTTACTGTTTGACTACGGCATAAATACTTTACTCATTACCTCTAATATTTAGTTGCATTGCTTTGTGCCAACCTACCAGAGAATTAAACACAGGTTTATTTAGTGAGCTTTGTGGTTCACCCCGACAAGAACTGTGATTATTACATTAGGTGGATTCTTACTCCCTCAACTAATACTTTTTTACAGTCACTAACAGTGGTGGACAAGGAGATAAACGCAGCCTTGAAAATTGGTTCATACCAGCCCCATATTGTGCCTAGTGAATGTGGCAAGTGAGTTCCACTGTCCCAGGAGGAGCTGGATGTGAAAAGGATAAAGTTGTTCGCATGAAAACTGAGTATATTTTTCATGGATGAATGTCAGGTTGGATAATAGATGATCCTTCCATCTTTCCATCCATAAAAGCAGCCTGCAGATCTTTGGCCTACTGGGAGTTTTTATGTTTCTTATAGGCCAGTGGAGCCTTAGCCCCCAAAAAATAGGACCAGTGGCCCCCTTCTGCAACCTCTGGCACTAATTGATCACCGACTTCCATGTATGAGCAGGTTAGTCAAACAGGGGCCCTGACAATTAGCCCTAATGGACCTGCATCTCTCTCACTATTTGAATAAGAATTGTATAAATACTTTAAATAACGCATACGCCAAGTGTGATTAAATAACAATGGTTGTAAACTATAACAATGTGTGCTTCAATAATTGTTTTGATTGTTATAATTTATACATTAGCATATCGTTTATTGGGTCCGTTTTCCCTATGTACTGTAGGAGCTAGCCAGCAAAGGATCTCTATTAGGGTTTGGTATCATGGCCACCAAGGCTTCGCGCATGGAGGATGGCAGGAAGCAAGCCTCGAGTGCCTCATTATAGACTTCTAGAAGACGGTCAGCCAGCAAAGAGGCAAACCTATGGTAGAACTCCTCCGGCAGCCCATCACTCCCAAGGCTTTCAGCGAGCTTAAGACTTTGATTGCCATAAGGATCTCCTCTCTAGTAACTGGAGCATTCAGTGCCCCAGTCACCTCCGGGTCTAAACTGGGGAGTTAGATAGAGGCTTAAAAAATCCTGAGTAACCACCTGTGGGTGAGGGGGTGGGGGGAGGGTAGAGTTGTCTTGCACATACATTACCAAGATGCACAGCCAGGGCTTCAGTAATCTCACATTGTGTATGCACTAACTCTCCATTGCTATCCCGGAGCTGTAAGATGGGTGTCGTGGGTGACTCCCATTTAACTAATCGGGCCAGCAAAGCTCCTGTTTTATCCCCCTCCATGTGTAGTCTTTGTTGGTATGCAGTATGCGTGAATTTCTCTAACCTGCGCCAATCTTCCAGCAAGGCCTCTTGGGTGGCACACCTTTCTGCCATAGTTTTAGGGGCCGTGGGAAGTGCCGCCTCCAATTTACCTAGTTTTACCTCCTGCGTGTTTATGTCATGCTCCAGCTGATGCCTTACCCCATTGGATGTCTTGATACCCCCCCCTAAGAACAACCTTCATGGCCTCGCACTCGAGAGATCGGCTCAAGGCCAACCTCTAATTTTCCTCAAAGTACTGCATCAAGGTGTCCGAGACCGTGTCCACAAAGGGAGGGTCTGTAAGGTATTCCACCCTAAGGCGCTATAGGGGTATCACCAGGCAATCCTTGGTCTCCACAAAACTCTACAGAACATGCGAGGGATCAGAGAGGTATCTGGGTAAGTAGGTAATCCCCTTCACCCCAGGCGAGATCTCAACTGAGAGGAAGCAATAGTCTAGACGACTACAAGTTCCAGATGCCGGGGAGTGACGAGAGAAAAATCTCTTAGTGGGGTGACGGTCTCTCCATATGTCACATTATTGCATAAGTGCCAGTCAAGCGGGGTTTAGTATGGGCTCAAGGGGGCTCACGGTCCAGCGAGCCATCGAGGACACAGTTAACGTCTCATGCCAATTTTATCGCTGCACCCAAAAAACGAGACTCCACTGCCAACACAGCAAGAAAGAACGCAAGTCAGTCAACATTAGGGGCATACATGTTAATATTACTGATTTCTTTCCCCTTTAACTTCCCATGTAAAATAACATGCCTCTCCAATGTTTCTTGAGCCATGGCAGGGAGTTCCCCCAAATATGCGTTTCTTGCAGACATGCCACTTCTACCCTGTACCGTTTCAGATAAGCAAACACACTACTGCATTTCTCATATGTTGCAATACCACGGATATTCCAAGTAGTCAACTTTGTTATAGAGGCAGCCAGAAGACACATAATACTCCCACTGGGTGGTGAGTCAGTTATGTTCAGCTCCCACATTACTCCTCTGCCCCTGCATAGCAGTTGAAAGCAGGGGCAGATGATTTTGGGCCCAAAATATCCCGGCGGAGGTCCCTAGGGTTCGATACTGTGCCCTGTCATCTTCAACCTCTACATGGAGCTACTTGGTGCTTTACTTTCAGAGAGCAACTTCAGGATTGACCAATATGCTGATGATGTACAGCTCTACCTCTGTTCTGCTTCAGGCATCCAAGCCTCAAACACTGTCTGCACATCATCTAGGGCTGGATGTTCAACGCCTGCCCAAAGTATAACTCAACCAAGGCAGAATTCCTCTTATTTGCCAAAAACAACAAACAAGAAATAATACAAACCTTGCTCAATGACATGAACCTTGATAACTTCGAACCCCAACTTTCACTGAATGCCATGCCACCCTGGAAACCAACCATAAGTAACATATTGCCTAAAAATACAAAGCTGGTCTAGTACCAGCGTTTTCTTCTAAAGTAAAGCAGTTTCTTCCAGACAGCAAACTGTTCTTTAAGCTCTTGAACTCTCGCTTCTGGATGCTGGTCATATACTGCTAAATGGACCTGTAGACTCCACACTAGAATCCTTGAATGACATCCTACCTGTTGCAGCATGTCTTATTCATGGCCTGAAGAAATATGATCATACTACCCATATCTTAATGGAACTTTATTGGCTCCCCTTGCTGGCCCGCACCACCTTCAAAACCAGCTGCATAGTTTAAAAAGTCATGACAACTATCACCCTCACCTATCTTGCAGATAAGGTCACCATCTCTGCTGATTCTTGGCACACCCACAGTCACAACACCATGAGACCGGTGACTAAGAAGTGTAATAACGAATAAGCAAGGCAGCAGGCCGTTTCTACCTATGCACCCAGGAAATAGAAGACATCTCTGAATCCATACAAGTTTACCCCCAATGCTTCTTCAATTTAGGAAAAAGTTGAAGATTCACCTAGTTGTGCAGTTCAACCAAAATATTTAATGAGCACCGGGGCATAGATGCCCTGCTGGCACTCCAAAGGCAAGCTCATCTACGCCTGCCTGCGCCCAGCCGGGGCCAGGGGTCAGAGCTCCTGCCCATTTTTAAAAAATGAGGGTAACTCTTTCCTCAGAAGAACTCATCCAGCTAAACTGTGGTAAGGACTGTTTCTTACAGAAACCTGGCTTAGAGAGGAGTCTATGCCCGATGTAATGGTGGCCCTCCCATAGAGATACACTATAGCTAGATGCCACCGACAAAATAAAATAGGCAGTGGGATTGCCATCATTTCTAAGGAACATCTCAAAGAAAAAATCACCCTATTTACACTTCAGGGTGTGAGAGTCTCTCCTTTGGGGTAGAACTTTCCCCAACCTTCACCTTCTCAGGGCTATTCATACACCGTTCTCCAGATATTTTGGCCGAACGAAGGTTACAGAAAGCCAACTTCACTATATAGGGCGATCTAAGTCTACATTTTGAGGATAATAATTGTGAATTTGCAATAAATCTTAAACATGGTCTTACTCTGCCATTCAGCTTATACAACTGATAACACTTCCCACGCAAAAAAATGATCATCGTCTCTATCCCATTTTTTAAAAATATCTCCAACATGAGATTAGAAGATCCTCTCCAAACGTGCTGGTCAGATCATTACATTGTCCAGTTCCACCTCAATAGAGTAATAAAGAAAACTCCATCTGCCCAACAGTAAAGGCTTAGTCGCTTCTGGTCAGAACTGACTGCAGGAAGCTGGGAAACCACCCTTCTTAATTCTATCTGCAATATAAACAGAGAAATATCAGAAATAAAGCTAATATTCATGGACTGAATAAAGGACTCACTGGACATTACATAAAATCAGCCGACCTCAGGGCCAAGCCTCTTGGTTCTCTACGCAATTAGTTAAATTAAAAAAGAATGGAAAGGAAATGGAGGAAAAATGATGAAGTCACCAGTAAAATAAACTATGAGAAATCAGTAAAGAAATAGCATTATGCCATAAGAGAAGCAAGAACTACTCATCCTAGCAGTAGGATAGAAAGTGCACCAAACTCATCAAAAGTCCTAATTAAAATAGTCAACTCTTATGAAACCGTCTACCATATTCTACAGTCTCACGCCTTCTGAGTCCACCTGCAATATTCTAGCTAATTACTGTCTTGGAAAAGTCAACAGCATCTGCGCCACTTTGGCAAAGGAAACAGAGCCCAATGGTGTTGCCAATAACCCTCCTTGGTGTGGAATGGCAAAATAAATACTATCAGCCTTCCCACTTGTGAGGTAGGAAGACATTGAAGGACTCATAAAAATAGTAAAACCCAGATACCCGCTTGATTTGGTACCCCTTGATATATTGAAGAAAGGAGAAAATGCAATCTTTCTAGTTTTTATATTTTGAACCGCTCCCTGGAGAGCGGTAGCATCCCAGTTGCCTGGGAACATGCAATTGTGAAACCTCTACTAAAGAAACCATCCGTAGATCGAACACGAGCAGAAAATGACTCGCCAATTTCCATACTGCCAGGTGTCTGCAAAATATTGGAGAAATGTGTTAATAAACATCTCTCCTCATTGTTAGAGGATAATGGAATATTACATTCAACCCAAATGGATTTCCGCCCAGGAAGTAGAACAGAAACAGCACTGTTAGCGATCCCTGAAGAATTTAAATAAAATCCTTGACCAAGGCAGCTCAGCCGCAGTTATATTGCTTGATCTGAGTGTAGCCTTTGATACTGTATCGCACCTAATCCTAATTAAGAAATTGGAATTATTGGAATTTCTGGCTCAGTTCTCAATAATATGCTTCGTTTTTTAACAACAGATGTTTTCAAGCCTGTGAGGGGTCTTTTTACTCAGTTTCCTATCCTTTAAGGTGGTGGTGGAGGGGTCGCACAGGATTCGTCACTGAGCCCCACGCTGTTTAATCTTTATACCCACCCCCTCGCAGAGATTATATGTGCCCATAGCTTCTCAATGCTTCTCAATGGTGTCATACGCAGATGAGACACAGATTATAATCTTATTTAATCCTGATATAGTATAAATGTCCTGTCAATTTAACTCCTGTTTAAGGCTAGTAACAGAATGGATGTCCGCCAGCAGATTGAAATTAAATGGCGACCCACCATTCATTTGGAAGGAACACTGCTGGCCTAACTCCCTTGGGCACCACCCTTCCCCTAAATCAGAGGTAGAGGTCTAGGCTTTCTAATTGATGATAATCTTACCATGGAGGTCCAGGCCAGAAAACTAGCCTCAAGCTGTTTCGGCCTACTGAGGACTATCAGGAAACTACTGGGCTGGCTAGTTTGCTCCATACGTAGAGTGGCAATACAAAGTCTAGTGCTATTGTCACTAGACAATGGGAACTCTATATTTGGGGAGCCCTTAATCAGTGGTCAAAAGACTTCAAGTGATACAAAACTAACCAGCTCGGACTTTGTTGAGAATACCGAAACTTCATTCTGTCTCATCTTCCTTAGCTTCCCTACACTGGCTGTAGGGACTCAAGGGCCCTCTGCATAGCCCATCGGGCAGTGCACAAGAAGAGTCCGCAACATTGACACCATTCGGTACAGCCCTACTGTCCTATAAGTTTTCTATGCTCTATTGATTTACGACTACTTACAGTCCCTAAGATCAAGACAGCCATGAGCGTAGGACGCTCATTTTCCTATCTAGCTCCCAAATTATGGACTGTACCAGTTGTACTGAGAAAGAATAATGAGGAAGTTAGCTTCAGGAAACAGCTGAAGACCTATTTCTTTACCTAATACATAACGCTTCTGAGATGGGATAATCTTTCAGGGCTGGGAGACCTATTGGGTAGCCATGCGCTCTAGAAGTACCAAGAATAGAATAGAATAGAACCTGTTTAAAGCACGCTACCTCACAATGCATTAACCACAAACCAGCTCCCTCTGCTATCTTTAGTTTGCTCACGCTCTCTATTTGATGTCACTCAGTGAAAAATATTCCCATCATTCACATTTATCCATCTAAAATTCTATGTATTGGTGGCTGGGACTTTGAGAGAAGGCTGATTCATTATTCAAACACAAGTCCTAGAATATTTTGGGAAGCTAACATTGTAACTGAGAGCCCTTCTATTGGAATTCTCAAGGGCATATTATCAAGCCCATTATCGCCGCTTTAGCGGCAGTTTCCTGCCGCTAAAGCGGCGATAATTTTAACGCTGTTCTTCATAATATGCCCCTTCTTTCTGACTTACTCTCCTCAAACTCTTGGGTTGCCCTCTAAAGCGTAAAATAGGAGAACTAGTATGAAATTCAGGAGTTAGTCTGGAGGGGACTAGAGCAAGTCTGACCTACTCACTGCTAAATATTTGTAAATTAGACGCTAAGTATATCAACTGCTAGGCCAAACCAAACTTGTAATGTTGAAAAATGCTTCCAAAAATCCAATTGGATCCGCTCTTGCTTCGGGCCAATCCTGAGGGTGGAGACACGACACGCAATCTTGATCGTCCATTCCTTTTATCATGGGGATATTGTTGGATACGTACAAAATACAGTCTGCCTAGCAGATGCCGCCTCCGAGTTGGCTCTCGTTTGAAGTCTGGCAGTGGCTCAGACATCAAGACAGCGTGCCACGAGGTAAGGCCAACTGCGAACTAACCGCTCGCTGGACTCCTTCCACCTAACCAGCAGAGCGTAGAAATTGCCTGTTACCTCGGGTCGATTTTTCATGTGCTCCTAAATTGCTTTGTATTGACACGCTGTCAGAAGTGGATCGTCACATTAACCCGCCGGGCCCGTTTGGCCTCATTGGTGTGCCAGAGGACTGATTTCTTCCACGGGCCTGGCAGCGGTAAGGGTGGGGGTGGCTGTCTTTTGTCGCCATATTTTGAATAGGTGTTTCATTTACAATTTATTTTTTAAAGCAGCGAGAAATACTTTGTTGTTGTTTCTTGAATGACTGCTGGAGGAGGAAGGAAAATAAATGACTGTGGTGAGAAAAACTCAGTCCAGTGTACTTCTTGTGCTGTGTTCTGCGTTAACACGTGCACTTCTCTAGCAGAGGCCACACTTTAACCCCTCTGGATTCATTAATGTGCTTTCCACAGTGACCTGTAAAGCGAACGCCGTCACCCTGAGGCATTATTTCATTATTTCTGCCTTTTGTTGGGAGGCGGGGGTGGCCATTTTTGCTCCACCTGAAGCAAAGGAGCAGTTGCGTCACACAGAGCTGTTGATATTTCCGCCCAGAGGCATGGGTGACGGCCCTAAGACCGAAGACGTCATCACGTCGGAAACGTCACATCCGGTGGAGACCGTGTATCTGTTGTACTACCTAGCTCAAACATTGCTTACCAGGCGGAGGCTAACCCGTGACATGATTTTTTTCTGACCTGGGATCAGAATATCCTTTGACTTTCCCTGTATTTCTCATTGTTTCCATATGATTTCCTTTTATTTCATTCTGCCTCATTCCTTTTCGTATTATCTAGCTATTTTCTCTCCACTATCTTCCTCGTTTCTTTTCATTTCCTTATTTCGTGTTTATTTATTAACTTTCTCTCATTTCCTTTTTTGTTTTGGCCTTTTGCATCCTTTTCTATGTTAAATTTGTTTTGCCTGTTTTTTTATCTCTAATCTCGTTTATACACTTTCTCTTTAGTCTCCTATTCCTAAAACATCTACTGTTTGTGTGGTTACCTTTTCTTTTTTCTTGTTTCTTAAGTATTTATTTTCTTCTTCTATTTTTAGCTCTCTCGTTCATTTCCACGACTGTTCCCATTTCAATATTTAATTCCACTTCTTTCTCTTTACTTCTTCTCTTTTATTTCACTTTAATATCTTCATTTTACTTTTCTTTCTATTTCCACTTCTGTTTGTTTTGTTTTCTTTTGTTTTATCATCTTGTTTTCTTCTGTTTACTCCACATTTCTTGTTTTCTCCTTTCTTCCACATTCATTTCTGCCACTTTCTCTCCTTCTTTTCATCCCTCTTCTTTCCCAATGCCTTTCTGCTTTCCCACATTGTTTCTATCACTTCTCACCTACATTTCTTTCTCTTTACCTCCACGTTGATCATTTGTTTTCCTTAGGGTTACCACTCCTAGTTCTTTTTTATGTTTTCCCTCCTTTCCTTTGTTGCTGCACACCATCATTCTAATTCTTTCATTTATTTATAATCTTTATCATTCAAGTGTTATTCTTAGTAACTTATCTGTCCCATTTTTTTTCTTTTCGTACCTCCTTTGCATTCCTTTCTTTCCTACCACCAATACCGTCGTTTTTTACCTCTATTTCCTTCCTTCCAAATATTATATGCACACCAGGTGCCTTATCAAAGTAAGACATAGTGTCCCCATCTACACTGCAGGGCACCTTTAAATGGCCTCAGACCTGGACCGTGCGCCTTATTACAGTCAATTTTGCTATTCCCAGTACAGATGTGCACTTGCGCCTAAACTGGGACAAGTGCATCAAGGTAAGAAGGACAGTTTGAAACGCTAGTCCACTTTTACTGAGGCAGCAGACCCGGCTTCACGTTTAACGGGGTCAGGGATCCCCCGGCACGCCGGTGCAGTAAATGACAGCACCCACCTGCCGGGTGATCTGGGCAGGTCCCTGGGACCTCCCTGTCCTCCACTCAAGGTGTGCCATAGGGGGACACACTGACTATGGTCACCTCAATGTGGCACAGTTGGGGCACCTTCTGATGGTTGAGTCTATAATATAGTATGGTGCAAAGGATTCCCTCATTTGGATGGTGTCATGACCTCATGTGGCCAGGTTCCATTGGGTTCATGCCGGAGTACAAAAAGAGTTGATGCAATAAATATTACACAAGGGTCTCCTCAAGAGCTTTCTACTCCTTGTACAATACCAAAGCGCTCTCAGGGGTGCAAACTGAAGGTGCAAGCTCCTGCTGTGCCCATGGGGCACTATGTATAATATTACCCCTGTGAGCCATTAGTGTACCTCATAATGAGCTAATTTCAACCTGCAATAGAATATAGTGAGGAAAACAATTAACCTGAATGCACAGTAGGAATAAACAAGGATGAAATTAAAATTAGCAAGAGTAACATAGATGTGTGCCAAATATATCAGTTGAGGTTGAGGTTTAGAAAATAAATATTTCAGTAATAAAGGAGCATATTGGTTTTAAGATGTATTCTGAAGGTCAGAAGGGTGAGCTGCTTCCTTATTTGGAAGGAAGGTTGTTCCGGGTGCAAATGTCCAAGATTTTATGTAGGAACCCCTGCTGGTGTTATATATTGCTGAATACCAAAGCTGCATAGTCTTGATTCTGCCTCACTCCTTTTCCACCACCCTTCACTTTCTGTCTCTTTATCTCACTCCTTCAGATTTCTTTTATCCCTGCTTTCTCTCTGTCACTTTTTTCCTTTAGCTTCCTCCTTCTTTCTTTATATTCTGCCTTGTTCTCACTTGCTCTGGGTCAAGTCTGATGAAAATATAGCTGTGGCTCCCAATAATAAGTGCCTGCAACTACCACCACAAATTAAGCACTGGTGAAGGATTGCCTTATGGAAGATATAATCCTGACTTCGCATGTACAATCTCGTTTTCTGTTGACCTGATTTCGACTGGGAACCTTGGGCCCGATTCACAGAACTAACTTAAGACAAAATCCTGAACTTACTACTTTTGGTATTCCCAGAAGGCACTTAGTAGTAGTAAAGTTAGGATTTTGTGTTAAGTTTGTCTTAAATCTGTCGTAAGTTTGTCTTAAGTTTGTCTCAGACAGACTTAAGACAGACTTAAGACAAACTTCAGACAAAATCCTAACTTTACTACTATTAAATGCCTTCTGTGAATACCAAAAGTAGAAACTTTAGGATTGTGTCTTAAGTTAGTTCTGTGAATCGGGCCCACTGCCTTTTTTAGTGGCCTATTCCAAACAGGCTGGCTGGTGTGAGAGACTAGCCCCCTGTCTTTGTAATAACCTGGCCAAACAGAGTACAATGCGTTTTATGTTGTTCTGTTCCCTGTATAAATACCCTAGGGCACGTTTTATTAAACCTATATTGTATGTTATTAGGCCCTGCTCTTATCAAGAGGGCTATGCCTATTTAAGGGCACTATCTACGGCTGTAATTACTAGTGCAGTACTTAGTTTTATTAGAACTGCATTTATAATCAGGAAACGTTATAAAGTGTGAAAATGAATCTAATTTTATTCTTTTTATTAAGAATTTTCTATTTAGCCAATTGTACAAACTGAGGCTGGGATAGCTATGATGATTTTAAAATTGATTAATTTTGCTGGTTTATTAAGATCTATGGCAGGGAAGGTGTGCGAATTTTTAAATTGTTGTTAGATGTTTTATTTTGTAAACTTTTATGATTCTAATGAATCTAATAAAGTTATTTGAACGAACGATATAATCCTGAATTTAGATACTTGTCACTGTATTACAAACAAGGTGCACTGATTTTGTATGCAGCACACCTTAAGTGGGTGCACAGGGCACCGACAGGGGCAGTGTGCCATATTACAAAGAATACATTGTTCAGAGTGCAGGTGTAAACTTGCACCTGCCCTCTGAACAGTGCATTAGTGAAAGGCAAACTAGCTGTTTGAAGCTTCCGGTGTCACTTTCATTGCAGGTGGAGATGTGGCCTTGCTTTCGGATGAAGAGAGGGATCCCCAGCAGGCGGATGCAGTGAGTGACTACACCCACCTGAAGGGGAATGTCCGAAACTGGCCCCTCGGTCTGGAGATGTTGCCCTATGGGGGAAGGAGACTGACTAGCTGCCACCTTCTTTGTTGCTCAAAATGAGTGATCCCCTGAAAGCCTCTTTGACACTGCTCTCACTTCTGTACTATGACACGGGAACAATGGCAAAGAGTTCCTTCATTTGAATACGACCATGTTCCCATAACAAATGAGAGACCTCACCTTGTGATCACACCGATGCACATTATGCAACAGTCCAATTCATATTACAAAGGGGCTGTATAAGTGTCTGTGTCCTCTTCTGTAATACCAAAGTATCCTGGGTGTTTAAATAACAGGTGAACACGCATCTCGTACATCCAGGGCACTTTACACCATATGTCCCCTAAAGTTAGATGGTATGTCTGCTTCCGAGGCCTCTCAGAAATGAAGAGCAGTTCTGTTAGTTGAGAAGAGTTTTTGTGGTTGAAAGCTTTGTAAGCCAGTCAGCAGACTTTGAACTGAATCCTTACCATGATGGGAAACTTTTGGTGATTGCACAGTTTTGAGGTGGTGACAAGACTGAGTGCTGATGGAGAACTGCTTTGAGTGTAGAAATTAATGACTGGTGCCTGTTAGCGTAGTGTTCCCTAAAATGTACTCCAGTTTTCACTTGCCCATCAAGGGCCTGATTTTTTAGGGCTGTACAGGACTCCTAACTTTACTACTCCTAAACTGAGAAAAATCCTAACTTTAAGACTTTCGGTATTCACAGAAGGCATTTAGGAGTCCTAAAGTTAGGAGTCCTAAATTTACTACTCCTAAACTGAGAAAAATCCTAACTTTAAGACTTTCGGTATTCACAGAAGGCATTTAGGGGCCCTAAAGTTAGGACTCCTAACTTCTGGGAATACCGAAATAAGTAAGTGCGTTCTGTGAATACCAAAATGAGTAAGGGGCAGATGTATCAAGCCTTTTGCGATTCCTTATTTTGCCATAGCATTTAAGGAATCACAATTTTTGCGATTCCTTAAATGCTATGTATGTAGCAATTTCAAATTGCGAATTTTGGTTAAGAAATCGCAAATTACCACCAACTTGTTGTGGATGGTAATTTGCGAATTCTTTTAATAAAGCACAATTTGTCATTTTTTAAGGTGGCATGTGACGCACACACTTGCCCATAGGGCATGTATGTGCGCCATATGCACACACATGTACATTTCAGGGGTGCAGCAGGGTGTCTTTGAGACACCCCTGCACCCTTGAAATAATTCTCAAATTGCGATTAGCAAATTGCGAATTCGCAATTTGAGAATTACTGCACAATCATTCCTATGGGCCTCCTGGCCCATAGGAATGAATGGGAAAATATTCCTTAATTGCGAATTCGCAAATTGCAAATTCGCAAATAAGGAAGATTAAGAAATCGCTAAAAAATAGCGTTTTTGTTTGATACATGCCATTTTGCGATTTCTAAATAGCGATTCCTTAACAATCGCTATTTAGAAATCGCAAATGGCTATCTTGATACATCTGCCCCTAAGTGCCTTCTGTGAATACCAAAAAGGTAGTAAGTTTAGGATTTTGTCTTTAGTTAGTTCTGTGAATCGGGCCCACAGAAATGTATTTATGTATTTATTTTGCTGCTTTGTTTATTTGAAGAATCAGAGAGATCGAACAACCAAAACTGAAGACAATGTTTCATGAGTGACCCATTTCATTAGTGTACTTTAAATCACCACATCAGTGGTATGGTATGACATCCAAGTACATTTTTTGAATACATGAAATTATTTCTCTCAAACAATGTTTAACTCAAAAAGAAAGCCCGAATTGAGATACATTATCCAACTAATAACACATTTTTCACACCGAGTTCTATGCCATTTTCAACACCAACGTCATCTTCCTTTAATGTGCAAATTGATGTCTTCTTGTTCATAAAATAGACGCAAAGCCACCATGGCTTTCATGGGGAAAGCGTGTGCTTTAAATACTCATGTAACATCATGGAAGTGGTTAGAATCAGAGATGCCTACTAGAGAATTGTTGTGGTGTTGTTCCACTGTAGAAGGAAAATGGAAGGGAATGACACCTTCAGGGATACGTTCTTTGTAAGCAATCACAATAGATCAGTAACCAATCTGTTCAGAAGTAATGCCCATGATAAGGATTCTTATCAAGAGAAAAACACTCAGTCTGAAGTGATGCTGTTATCGATGAAAGGGCTACATCACAGCAGTCGACTGAGGATGAACTCAGTCCTCTGGGGATTTAACAGGAGGAAGTTCTCTGACTTCCAATTCTGCTGTCTTGCAAGGGAGGTGATTGGGTGAAGATGCCTTCAATTGGTTTTAGATATAATTGTCATTGTTGTATTGGTGTATGTAAATAGCTTCCAAGTTTCCCAGGTCCATGTGTGATGTGCTGCTCCCTTTCAGGATTTTTCCTTTGAATCTGGGGCTTGTAGTCCTGTTTTATAATGGAGTAACCTAGACTACAAATCCCAGAGTTCAACACAAATACCTAGTAAACTTGTCAGAACTCTATGAATATGCCTATATCATTGAGGAACAGACTCAGGAGCTCCATTGTACAAGTACAATAGTGCAGAAGCCATATCCGAACCTTGCTTGACCACCTCACAGCATTGCAGCTTCTCCAGACGTATGGTTTCTGATCCTCACTAACTAATATCTGTTGGTGATTAGTACATAGGTCAGGTTGAAAAATCAGAATCGATTCACAAAAAGTTGGTGCACAATATGTGAATGCTTTTTGCGCATTGATTGTTACTACATCTGGCCCCAATCTGATTCTGTTTCTAATAATTCTAATTCTAAGGATACTATCAATCTTGTGAAACTACTGGGGTAACACTATAACTGCACAGAAGTTGAATGGGTGTTTTTATACTCTGACTTCAATTTGTCCCATCTAAATGGCAATAATGTGGGAGGCTTCGGACTTAGCGAATGATACAACAAACAGGACCACTCTCTCTTTCTTCTGTAAAAAACCCTAGGCCCAAGTTTAATTTGCACTTATCTTCTCTCAATTTAAAAATGGATGCAAATTACGATTGTAACCAAAATGAGACGTTTACTGTCCAATCGTGAGTAGCGGGGGACTCAGGGATACATTCAAGGGAAATTTGGCTAGTAGTCAGTCCAAAAATGCATCTGAGGCCACAGAGACAGATGTGATTTTTGGAGGTATTTCTTATTTGAAGTTCTTAAATATTTTGGGACTCTCTGGTCTCCAAAGAGTTTATAACCTACTTGGCTGAAGGTAAGGAGACTCAGCAGTGGGCAGATGGGACCCAGATTGCATCTGGTTATAGCTAAATAAATTAAATCAGATCTTGAAAACGTATTCTTCCATCCTTCAACTGGATATAATTAAATGATGTAAATGTAGCACCTAAAATAGTGCAGAATGAAAGCGCTATCTAACAACAAGTCATTGCTATGTATGGCTGGTGTTTTCTAAATTACACAGTATTAGCAAGGAGCCCAAATTCCTGCTTCATATTCTTTGACAACAGTTGTGTGTGAAGAGAATTAGTGTTTACATTACTAACATCACAAACTGAAATGTAAGTAGCCAGATCCTACATAACAGCCACGCAATCAACATCCGCGCCGTATGTTCCATGATTCTTTCAATATTTGTTCAATGTTTAGAAAGTATAGAATCAGTGCCTGTCAGAACCCATTTCAAATGGCCATGGGGCAACCAGGCGTTACTGGACCCAACAGTGGTGGTTGAGGCCTTTCACACCTGATGTACCAGGTTAGGGCTTTGAGCAACTGGACCAAGTACCCCTTCAGCACTTGACTCTCAGTAGTAGCACCGATCGAGTAGTCCACGACTTATTGGGGAGTAGGCAGATGTAGGGTGAACACAGGCTCACAACTCTAAATACATCTAGCAACCCCAACGATTGTCCAGTCCAATAGTTACTTTTATGAAAAAAGCACCATTTATCTACTAACACAAAGTACAATACGGCCCACCACAAATAATATACACAGACATCATAAGGCAAGCACACTAGCATTACCCGAGCATGATCTTGTATCCCACTCCCTGTTCTAAGGACCGTGGTTATTCTCCATTTAAGTGAAGCTATATTCCAAGCTAGGCTCAGCAAGTGAGTTAAAATCTTGGAAAGTCAACTATGACTTTGCGAACGTTAAAGTATCCCCGTGGCGAAGCGTATCAGTTATAGCAAGTTCCTTCAGAGGCCTGGCGGCCCAGTATTCAGTCTTACCTTCTCTCATTGGAGTGGTGGTTTAGAGTCCCTGGGCTGGTGTCGCCGGCCTGATAGTGAACAGGAATTAGGATTCTGCAGTTAAAATGGCACGAGTCTACGGCGCTCCTGCAGTCAGTTGTAAGTCTCTCTTTGAGTCCGGCGGCAAGTTTTGTGTGCCCCCAGGAATTTGGTTTTGTAAATCATTGCAGTTCCTCCTAATGGGCCCGATTCACAGAACTAACTTAAGACAAAATCCTAAACTTACTACTTTTGGTATTCACAGAAGGCATTTAGTAGTAGTAAAGTTAGGATTTTGTCTTAAGTCTGTCTTAAGTTTGTCTTAAGTCTGTCTTAAGTCTGTCTTAAGTCTGTATGTCTGTCTTAAGTGGAAGGATACTTGCCTTGCCCCGGGTGCTGGCACCACATGCTACGCCGCTGCCCCCAATCAAGGGCCCACGCGTTGTCTGATGGCTTCCGCCGAATCCCTCCCATCTATCGAAGGTTATGATGCACCATTTTGGAGGTAAGTCGGACTGCTTTTAATATTTTTTGTACCGCCGTATTTTTTTTCCAGTGATCTGACCAATAAAGGGGTTGTTTTATGATTTCTTCCTTCAAGTATTCATCTGGCAATCGGCTGTGAAAGGTGAGCAAAGCATTGGAATCCGCCTAGCATGTTCTGGCACTTAGGTGGAGACTCCATTACAAAAAAAACTTTAAAAATGTGTCCCTCTATGTATCTTTGCAGATATTATGCTGGCTAAAATGGAGGTATGTTAATCTAAGAAGTATGAGAATGGCTAAAAGCAGTCTGACTTCCTACACATAATAATTGCCCTTCCCACCTTTCTCTTTTGTGTATACTTAGTAAAACCAAAATGAATGTACTATTACGGAATAGGAGACAAAGTTACGCCAGCTCCAAAGGTCGAAGGTCGAAAAGTGTCTACGATACTGGGGCCAAGAATAATGGAATTTTGAATATTTTAAAACAATTTTGAAAGGCAGACTGATGAACATTTTATAGTGGAAGATGTAATTGAGGAATATTTTCCATGTGTTTATATCAAATAACTAGGACTGGTGTCCTATGAGACTATTCCTGACTCATTGTTTGTTTCTTAGTGTTGATTTTTGTATTCACTTGATCATCTTTATACCCACTTGGGTTGTGACATTTGATGGTGTAATTATTTTTCAGAATTTTTGTAATTATTTGTAAGCGACATGAAAAATGACATCGAAATTGTTTCATTCACTGTTGTCTGGTAATTTACTTACATAGTATGTCTGGATATTCAGTACACACCTGCCCATCATGCTTGGAAATTAGCCGGCATGTCCCCTTTTTGTTGAATATAACTTGTTGTGTGGCCTTGCCTTGTTCCCGCTTTATTGTTTATTGTTTGTTTCATGATCAACGGCACTGTAAGCACTAGAAGCAGTGGTGCGTGATCTGAGAAAGTACGTGCCAGCTGTTCGATGTCACGCACCAATGGGGCCACATCCTTGGAGAGCAGCCAATAATGGAGCTGGGACCACATGCCGTGCACACTTGAGTAAAAAGTACCTTCTCTGGCCAGCGGGCAAGTATACCTCCAGATATCTGTCAGATCACAATCTTGCATTCTTGTTCATAGGCACACAGTCCTGCTGTTCCATCACTGACCACTACATGCGTCCTATCAGGACATTCATTCAACGTACAGTTGAAGTCTCCTCCCATATCAGAGCATGTGGCTCCATCGAGAGGACCCCTCCCCATGGCAGGCCGTAGAACTTGGGATTATGTATATTGGGCCCATAATAGTTAATAATCATAACCTCTTTCTGGCCCACCCTTGCCCATTGCATGGCATAATGACTCTGGTCATCAAAAATTGTTCCTGGCATCGTGAACTGGGCACCCTTCCATATCAGGATAGCAACTCCTCTAGCATATGAAGAACAAGACAAAGTAACACAGCAAGAGGCTCATTTCTTAGCAAGGTTATGGTTTGTGCATGGTGTGAGGTGTGTTTCCTAAAGTAGGGCAATACTCACACAATGTCTTTCAAGGTAGACCAGGACCTGTCTGAGTTTGGAAGGGTTTATACGTCCTTGCACATTGCATGTCAGACAGATCAGAAACTCACACTTTGCTCCCGGGATCCACTCAGCAGGATCCCCACTGGACTTCGCTGCCTCCAGGCAATCTCCTTCTACTCACAGGAGCTCTGGTCTTGGGTCAGGCTGAAGCGGATGCTCCAGGCAAGTGTTTGTGAATCTTCTGGGTGATGTCCACTCACACAGCAATGGAGACACTGGCAGACCCTTAGGGCCACATGTATGAAGCATTTTTGTGTTCGCAAATGGGTCAGTTCTCAGAATTGGCCCGTTTGTGAACGCAAAAAATGCTTTTCACATGTATCAAACCCTATTTTGCGATTCGGTATTTGGAAAGGGCGTGTTTAGGGCCTCCCTTCCAAATACCAAATGTTAACGTCTGAATGTTTTGTGACCGTGAATGCGGTTGCAAAACATTCACATTTTACCACCAACTTCAAGTTGGTGTAACCCATTCACAAATGGACCACTGCTTGCCCTTAAAAAATGAACAGAACATTTTTAATTTCTTTTTTTAAATGCAAACCTTTTTCCTTTAAGGAAAATGGGCTTCATTAAAAAAAAAAAGATTGCTTTATTTAAAAGCAATCACGGACATGGTGGTCTGCTGACCCCTGTAGGCCACCATCCCCATGATTTTAGTGATTTTTAGGGGGTCGCAAATTGCGATCTACCTCATTAATATTAATGAGGTAGGTTAATTTGTGACCCCCTAGGAATCGCTAAATGAAACTCTATGAGTTTCATACATTTGTAATAGCGATTACCTAATTGCGATTCACTGAAAATTGCAATTTGGTAACCGCTATTACAAAGTTGATACATGTGGCCCTTAGCTACCAGTCCTGGTCTCACCAGGCAGAACTTGTGCTGAGCTTCAGTTCGACAATTGGTAGTCTCAAGCTCCCCTTTTTCTTATCAAATTCCACACACCAAATGTGATTTAGTGTCTTATGAAATTTTATTTTTGGGGGATGTTGCCGTCTTTGAGGTGTTCATTCCTCTGTCTTGCTCTTCCTCCAAAGAGCAGTCAATTTCCGCAGGAGTGTCTCCAAGTCTGACAATTCTAAACACAAACCCTGGGAGCAGCCGCGGGCCGTGGAGGGAGTTATGGTGGGGCAGGGAGGCGGGGAGGGGGAGGGGCAGGGTGGAGAGGGCTAAAAACTGGCACCTGGATAATTACAGGTAAGTAAACAATTTAAATAATAAAACGAATTTCGTAGCGCGCACTGCATTGCAAAATGCGATGCAGTACGCGCTACGAAATTCGTTTTATTAATCAAATTGTTTACTTACCTGTAATTATCCAGGTGCCGTTTTTTAGCCCTCTCCACCCTACCCCTCCCCCTCCCCGCCTCCCTGCCCCACCGTAACTCCCTCCACGGCCCGCGGCTGCCTGGGAGTAGGTAGAGGATCACACCTGGATGCCCCATCTTCTTCCTGAGATGTGTCCAGGCTCCTTTGACCAGTGACCTCTTTCAGAAACTACGAGCCCTTTTGAAGCGCATGGAAGAGCCTGGCTCTTCTTTCCTCCAGTGAGTGTGACGCACCCAGCTCTCAGAAATGCAGCAATTCACTAATCTGTCTGGAGGCTCCTCTACCGCCATAAGTTCCGCCGGCAAGTCCTGGGTATCCCAATATGGGCCCTACAGCCCCTTTTGCACTGTGTCACTCACAGGCACTCTTGTTTTATTTTATTTTTCCGGGCTTCATTCCAATTGATTATCCCTTCCTTCCCTCCTGATCCTATAGAGCACTTTTTGAATCATGTAACCATCGTCCTGATGATGACTTCGAGTTAAAGAGGTTGAAACGCCGTCGACTCTACAATACCATTCACAGCAACCAAAGGGTCATTTATAAATAATGAAATTATGTTTGTGATTGTAAATACTTTCGTTTGACCCCCACTGATTATTGTTTTTTTCGCCGCCTCACGTTGTTTTTTAATATCACGTGTCACTGTGCAGTTTACTCACTGCAACACTCCCAGTGCACATCTGGTTGTTATGGTTTCTGCAATTTATTTGTGTTTTGTGCTTCTATATGCAAATAACAACCCTTCCACTCTTACTTGGTCTCCCTTGTCCCTTTCTTGTGCTATGGGATTGATACATGGTTTGAACGGTCCCCCTGCCTGATATACCAGTTGAGATGCTGTCTTATTGTTATACTCACATGCACTCAGGCATTCTTATCACTGCACACGTACATGTAGCCCTTCACGGACTGTACCATTTCCTGGGTACACATATATATACGTGCGGTGCACTTCAGCATGCACTTCTGTCTCCGTGCAGTGTAGCACACACTGGCTCACATACATTCCAGCACTGTACGCTCCAACATTCATGCGCTGTCTCTATGTACTGTAGCATGCACTGGCTCATCCTCATCCCAGGATGGTGCACTCCTACATTCATGTGCATTACTCTGTGTGAAAGGGGCGTTCCATGGGTGTTTCCACGCAACATCACCTGACGCAGTCCCAGATTTACAAAGTTTTGTAAACCTGAAAATTCGAGATTCCTACGCCTCCCCAGGGGAGACGTAAGGGAGGTGAAATGAGGAGAAATGCGTTTATTTCTTCTTGTTTTTCCTTTTTCTATGTGCTGCATCTGCAGCACACACAGAAAGAAGACCACACATCTTGTGAATATGTTTATGCAAGAAGGTGCCCCTTCCTGCACAAAAACAATCACCCCTACAACACAGACACCCTTGCACCATGGTACAAGGGTGCCTGCTTTGGCGCATGGCAGCCCATTGTGCACAAGCGCAGGGGGAAAGGACAGGAGTGTGCTGTATCTTATAGCTAGGACACATTTATACTCTTTTCTTTTGACCCACGGCAGCTGCCCTGTGTCAAAATATTGTAAATGAGGGCCTTTGAGTGCAAATGTACTAGTTGTTGTGAAATGCTCAGTGAAGTCAGCCAATGACTGAGGTGGATGACTCAGTACTAACTTAATTTGATTCTAACAATTCATGTCAACATTTGAGAGGCTGTGATAGTCTCAGCGGAGTCAAACTTGTCCCCCGAAAAGGAAACACGTTTGTCATCTTAAAAAAAACACGTGAAATCAACACACAATGAAAGAATGCCATCTTGTTGGTCAAAAGTCCTCCATATGCCGTGTATAAAGTATTATTTTCCCCTCTAATAAAATATCATCATCTAAGTAGCACATGTTGCAGACTGTAACAGTATCTTAAATGCTCTGCTACAAAAATAATGAAAGAGAACGGCTCTGTATTGATGGTCCCTTGGAGGGATGTGACCCTTAAGCGCCTGTGCATTACCTTCACTTTTACACGCACCGCTGTTCTACGCACTGTATAAACAAAGAATTATTTCACACTGAGGGACTTCTGCTTTTTATTCTTTACTGAAGGCTCTGGAATTTGCTGCTGGGAGGAAGCAAAGAGTCTCAATGCCCAATAAAGCACCAGAGGTGCACACCGGCACCCACCGGCACAAGTTAACCACTGTTCAATATCTTATCCCCAATGTTGAAAGAGAGGAGAGGATGGGGCATATTATCAAGGGCAATATTGACACTTTTGCTGCACTTTTTGCCGAAAATGCAAATTACAACTTGTACATTTGCATTTTTTTCTATTTGTATCTCTTCCCTGTATGACTTTACAACTTGTACATTTGCAATTTTTTTCCTGTTTGTATCTTTTATGTAACTCATGTAATCTGGTTCTTTTGTAAAGCGCTCTGACACCTTCGGGTAATGTTCGCGCTATAGAAAATCGCATTAACTAAAGTCAAGCAAGCATCTTGGGAACTCTACCCCTTCTGAAATCGTAGCTCAAGGCTCCCACGGCCCCCTGGCACCCCATCCGAGGACCTCCGGCCCAGTTTCGGTAGCCACCTGACACCCCGCTCCTCTTTCCCGCACTTAGTGGCAGCCTTAGCAGCAAGTCTTATCTGCATCCCACCTGTAGACAACAAGACACCACTCAGCATCCCATTCACTGCGAATGAAAACAAGTTCAACCGGGCGCTTTTCAGGCTGCAAATGAGACCTCTTTGTACGAATTAGAAATTAGCAGGCGGCACACCTGTTCCTACAAGAGATGACATTTTTTCCCAAATGGCACTTTAATTCGTGCAGTTAAGTGAAATTTGCCAAGATAAGGGCTCTTGAGATAGTTATCTGATTTCCAAGACCCGCTGGGTGGTGGGAACGGGGCTGGATGGTAAAGAGGCATTCATCAGTGCCTCTGCGCGCGCATTAATGAAAAGATTCCGCGATAGCATCCCTGCAGCAAATAGAGGTGCATTGTTTGCCCATTAAGGCTCCAGATGCGAGGATCTGCATGAAAGGACGGATCCCTGCTATCCAGGAGGAGAAAGACTGTGAAAGAAAATAAGTCGGCGTCCTCCATACCTTCCTCCCACACATTCCTATGTGGAGGGCACACAGGGTCACGTCGATGGAGAAGTGAGTACAACCAGGCTCCTCGTGCTTGGAGATTGTCCCTTGAGCTGTCATCAACAGTGGATGGAGTGAGTATATCATCATTGTGGGCCCGATTCACAAAGGTAACCTTAGATCTGAAGTTTAAATTTAGACCTAAAGTCAAAAGGCCCAATTCACAAAGGTAAACTTACACTTTTGTGTAAGTTTACTACTTTTCGGTATTCACAAAGGTAAACTTAGACCACAGGTCTGACTTTACTACTTTTCGGTATTCACAAAGGTAAACGTAGACCAACAGTCTAACTTTACTACTTTTCAGTATTCACAAAGTTAAACTTAGACCACAGAAATCGCTATTTAGAATTCGCAAAACGGAACTATGATACATATCGCCCTAACTTTACTACTTTTCGGTATTCACAAAGGTAAACTTAGACCACAGGTCTGACTTTACTACTTTTCGGTATTCACAAAGGTAAACGTAGACCAACAGTCTAACTTTACTACTTTTCAGTATTCACAAAGTTAAACTTAGACCACAGAAATCGCTATTTAGAATTCGCAAAACGGAACTATGATACATATCGCCCTAACTTTACTACTTTTCGGTATTCACAAAGGTAAACTTAGACCACAGGTCTGACTTTACTACTTTTCGGTATTCACAAAGGTAAACGTAGACCAACAGTCTAACTTTACTACTTTTCAGTATTCACAAAGTTAAACTTAGACCACAGAAATCGCTATTTAGAATTCGCAAAACGGAACTATGATACATAGCGCCCTAACTTTACTACTTTTCGGTATTCACAAAGGTAAACTTAGACCATAGGTCTGACTTTACTACTTTTCGGTATTCACAAAGGTAAACGTAGACCAACAGTCTAACTTTACTACTTTTCAGTATTCACAAAGTTAAACTTAGACCACAGAAATCGCTATTTAGAATTCGCAAAACGGAACTATGATACATATCGCCCTAACTTTACTACTTTTCAGTATTCACAAAGGTAAACTTAGACCAAAAGTCTGACTTTGCTACTTTTCGGAATACACAAATGTAAACTTAGACCAAAAGTCTAACTTTACTACTTTTCAGAATTCACAAAGGTTAACTTAGACCAAAAGTCTGACTTTACTACTTTTCGGTATTCACATAGGTAAACTTAGACCAAAGTCTGACTTTGCTACTTTTCGGAATACACAAAGGTGAACTTAGACCAAAAGTCTGACTTTACTACTTTTCAGAATTCACAAAGGTAAACTTAGTCCAAAAGTCTGACTTTACTACTTTTCGGTATTCACAAAGGTAAACTTAGACCAATAGTCTAACTTTACTACTTTTCAAAATTCACAAAGGTAAACTTAGGCCAAAAGTCTGACTTTGCTACTTTTCGGAATTCACAAAGGTAAACTTATACCAAAAGTCTAACTTTACTAGTAGTAACTTACCTTTGTGAATATTGAAAAGTAGTAAAGTTAGGGCGATATGTATCATAGTTCCGTTTTGCGAATTCTAAATAGCGATTTTTAAGGAATCGCTATTTAGAATCCGCAAAACGGTATGTATGTAAAAAATTGCTTCTTTTTAGCGATTCCTTAACATTCCTAATTTGCGATTAGCAAATTGCTAATCACAAATTACCCATACATTTCTATGGGCCAGGAGGCCCATAGGAATGAAGGGGAAATTTGCGTCATTTTTGCAATATTTTTTCTTTGATACATTGCATTTAAGGAATCGCAAGATTTGCGATTCCTTAAGTGCAATCGCAAAATAAGGAATTGCAAATTTTGCGATTCCTTATTTTGCCGCAAAAATGTTACATACATACCATTTAGCAATTTAGCATTTGCAAAGGCAGAAATTCAGCGAATTTCGGCCTTTGCGAATGCTAATTAGCTTGATACATATGGCCCTTAGACTTTTGGTCTCAGTTTACTTCTGTGAATACCGAAAGGTAGTAACTTACACAAAAGTGTAAGTTCACCTTTTTGAATTGGGCCCAAAGTTTAGACCTAAAGTCTAGAGGCCAGATTCACACAGGTAAAATGAGATGAAAGTCTAACTTTACGACTTTCGGTATTCGCAGTTAATGCACCAGATGATGGATTATGTGGCACAACCATAATTATACAAAAAAAAACAATAATTCACATAATTCCAGTGGCTCTGGCTTTAGTGTTTAAGACAAAATAACTGCTTTACAAGATATGTTTAGTAATATGAAATCAGACTGTACCTAGTGTAAGAAGTTTTACAAATATCCATTAGAAGGACCCTCTCCAGAACTCAACACTCCTATGCCACTTGTCATTATGAAACTTCCAGTGACTCATCAACTAAGGTGTACAGTGGGTTCCAAGCAGCCCTTAAATTTTGTGATTAACCAATTGCACACATTAAAATTTCTTTCAGGTAGTAGGCACCTTGGTGAGAAGGGCTATTTCTTCTTTACTTCTCTGTCTCACCCTTGGCTTCACAACCCATGAGTGCCCATCCCCTCGCCTTTCACTTTCACCCAAAGGCGCCGCAAGATCCACATTAACCATTCAGGGATGGGTGTTTCTTTCGTTTAACAAAAAGTATAGACAGTGGTTTTGTGAAATAAACCAAATATAGGCACATTGGTGCCCACAGATCCTGCCCACTTCGACATGCAGATGTCCTTTCCGGTAAGCTGAAGGGTTACTAGGAGGGTCGCATTTAGAAGCAGAACTCTGATAATTGGGATCCCTGGAGCTTCAGAGTAATGACCCAGGAGAAAGAGGAAAAGAGCGAGATCCATGGATAACATAAAAGACATGACCCATGTTGTCGCGTGCACTGCATCGCATTTGGGGATGCGGTGCGCGCAACGAAATTTGTTTTATTTATTTATATGTTTACTTACCTGTAACCCTCCATAATCCATAGATTACTACCCCCCACGCTGCCCTTCCCCCTCCCCACGTCACCGCCCGGCAGCTACTCCCACCACTGACCGCTACTGTTTCTACGCATTCCAAAGGTAAAGCGTTTTAAAAAATCTGATTTGTATTTAAATGATCACACTATTTGCAACAAAAGTCTAACGGCTTTTTTGGTGTGTTTCATTTTGGAATAGGTATTCCACGTTTATCTTTATGTTTGCAAACATGCTGTCTCTTTCATATGCAACAGGAACGTACCAAGAATTTAACTGTTTTAAGGTAAACAGGATGGTGTGACTATGTATCATAAGGAATAAAGTATACCTGCAGTACATTATAAAGATATTGCAATTCACTTTGGAGTTCCATGGCCTTATAAAGGTATTCAGCCTTTTGCCTCATTCCACTGTTTGTTCACGGAAGCCCTCAGTGACTTACAAAATCATAATAATGTGTGATGGGGTGCTACATCCCATAAATATTTTGCACTCCCATTCTTCTCCAGGCCTCTGAATTGTAAGGAGGGGCTATGGATTCTTGCATCAGTTCATAAAAATAGCTAATGCTCCATTTTCCCTCTCTGATTTAGTCTTAGGAGTGTCTGTGCCGTATTGCAGAGAATCATCGGGATGAAGAAATAGCAGACATTTGTGATCGCTGAAACACTCACTCAGCCACAAAAAATTGGACAAGGTCCACAATGGAAGATGAATGTGTTTTATAAATTGTACATACATCAATACCATTTTTTTTAATGGACATTCATGGCAATCACAGATATTTGCCTTTCTGACACATTGGGTTCGACCCCCCCAAAATGCTTCCTTTCTTATTTTTAGGTCTGGCTAGACTCACCTTTAGCTACTTTGAGGAGGTTCTACTATCATTGCACAATGTAGAGAGAGAGGTAATTGGTCAGACGCCTCAACCATTAGTTGCTGTAAATGTCATTTGATTAGTGCTTAAAACTATGCAAAACGCAATAGTTAGGGTGAGGTCTTTGGTCTTGCGCCTCTAATTAAATACCATAATAGATAAACCTCCAAAAAATTGCATTTCCACAGGAGAGATATCAGGAAGAAGCTCTTCAAAAATAATTACAGGCTTAATGGTCTCTAGACAATAAAATAATTAATGGTATCAGCAACATGTTAAAACTTGACAACCTAGATATATTATTTCACTCAACAATGGTGTAGTCTAGAGGAGAATGCTAGTGTTTTCTTTATAATATTTTAATAGCCTCATATCTAGATGTTCATTATTTATTACTTGTACTTAACAGAAAAATCACGTCCCAGGCTCCTTAAAATTGAAGCGCAAGTTATAGGGTTTGCAGCTCTCTGCAGGATTCGCAAGGGCCCTTACCAACTCCTAAAATAAAAAGAAAGGGGGGATAATGAGAGTATCAAGCCAGGGATTTCAGGTTAATTGCAGAGGTTCTTGAGAGACAGCTGATTAAGGCGTCTGTTGGAAAAGAGACGATTTGACAGCTGCACTTAGCCCTCCTGAACAATGCTCGCTGCTTCGCGGGGTATGGTGGAACACGGGCTCCACATCGCCAAGACGCTGGCAGGGTACAGGCGTGAAAACAATGGCTTGATTTTTTTGTTTTAAGAGCTGTATGGTTTACAGACAAGTGTCTGTGAAACAAGCGAGCCATCTGGAGCTCCTCTCCAGCGAGTCTGTAGGGAGGAACCATGTTGCGGAAGCACGTGGGGGGAGATGTAGGAGACAACTGCTTGCCTGAGCAGCCATTTTCTTTTTACTCTTCCTGGAATGTTTGTTAGCCAGCCGTCGAGGTTTGTTGTTCTCAAAGTGCGTCAACGACATCATGACAGTGAGCCCAAGAACAGCGAAACACGCTTGTGGCTACTGAACAGATTTGAAAGATGTCTGTCTTTGACTGGCCTAGGATTAGCACAATATTAGAGGCGGCCTTTCTCCTCCTGTTCCACAGAATAGAGGCGTACCATCTGTGGGGGTAAGGAGGTGATTGCTAAAGGGCAACACACAACGAAGGGTCAACACCTTGCATCTGGTAAGGAAGCCTTATTAAAATCATTAACTATCTTCTGCTCCCCAAACCTTCCACAGCGGAGCATGTGGTTCTCCCCTTCATCATAATTTAGTCACTAATTACCTTGTCTAATTAGCTGCTCTGCTAACTGGGGAATCCCACTTTTCCTCCATTCAGTTTATTCTTGATCCTGTACTGACCCGTCGGCAGCCATCGAATGGGACATGATTCCTCCCCAGATGGTGTCCCTCCTGTATCCCACAACAGCAATTAATTACCACCAAAAAGCTGCTCTGCGATTTCAAGAATATCATTAACACGTATCCGCGTCAATCAACGAATGAAGTCCCTGTCCAGCCTAAACTACAATGTAAGTCAAATGCAATCAAGCTGTGTATCAGTCTTTGCACCCAAACATTGTCCCACATTCCCAAACTTTCAGTTTATTTTGTGTCTGCACCCCACTATCCATGGGGCAGTATGATTATCGTCCCATCTTTCTTGCCGGCAAATCCAACAAGCAGGTTGCAACCAGGCCAGCACCTTGCAAACCATGGGAAATCTCTTTCAAAGTTTCTTCAATAAGTTCCCCCCAGGCCCCACTCCACCGTGGAACACTACAGTATCCGTCATATGTTGGGGACACCTCAAAGTGTCAGACTGAGCTGTTCTCACCATATCCCGTCAGGTCCACAGCTATGATATGTGATCAGGCACTACTGGGATGGACAACTGCTCCTGCACATCTCTTGTTTCACCATTTCACCCACCCTATTGAGAGATGATCCATTCTATCTCTGATCCAGACATCACTGTGAGCACCACATCTACAATACAGGAATGCATGAAATAGTCCAGCAATAACTCACTAGGGGGCATATGTAGGAAATTTCCATTTTGCGATTAGCAAAATGGAATGTAGGTAACAATTCGCAATTTGTTTGCGAATCTCTAACGTTCCTTATATGCGATTAGCAAATTGCGAATCGCAATTAAGGAATGTGCGTCCCATTCATTCCTATGGGCCACAAGGCCCATAGGAATGAATGGGGATACATTCTCAAATTGCGATTTCCTGTGAGAAAATCGCAATTTGAGAATCGCAATTCCAAGGGTGCCAGGGTGTCCAAAGGACACCTGTTGCACCCCTGGAATGTGCCTGTAAGTACATGTGGCACACATACATGCCCTAATGGCATGTCTGTGCGCCACATGGCACTTTAAATTTTTTTTTAAATGAATTTTTAAAGGAAATCGCAAAATACCATCTACTTGAAGTAGGTGGTATTTTGCGATTCCTTATGCCAAAATCGCAATTTTTAAGGCACTCCTACATAGCATTTAAGGAATCGCAAAATTGCGATTCCTTAAATGCTATAAGCAAAATAAGGAATTGCAATCACATGCATTTTATTATTTTGCTGAGTTGGGCCATCCAAGAGGCCGTCTCATGCTGCAACTGCACTTCCTTGAAAAGTAGAACCTACACCCAGATGTTTCCAGAGGCCCTCAGCACCATCTTCTACAGAATGGCAGACCACACACGAATAAGCCCATGAACATCTGTCCTAAAACCTAACCCATTCTGGCAAAGCTGCAATCCCCACCAGTCCTTTCCTCAACCCGCCTTCCCATCATGTGCGCGTTGTCATAATTCTCCTGCTTGCGTCATAGCGCCTAGCGCTCCCCAGATCACTCTCACATAAACTCCTGCCACACACCGTCTCGTCACCCACAGAATCTACAAAAGTGATGAAAAGTTATCCTCCTAGAAGCCTGTCAGTCACGCTACATAATCCTGAACTTGGTTATCGAGTTGCCATTTCCTTTTTATCACGACTAATCCATTCTTTAACCACAGAATCTCCTATAACAGTTGACCATGATGAAGGCATCCCTAGATTAGCGCTCTTCATCAAGCAATGCTCAGGCAGTGTTGTCAGCTACTGAGTGAGTGTGATTATGGCTAGGTAGGTGTTACTCGTTGAAGAAAAAAACTTTGGGCCTGATTCACAGAACTAACTTAAGACAAAATCCTAATCTTACTACCATTTTGGTATTCACAGAAGGCACTTACTCATTTAGGTATTCACAGAAGGTACTTACTCATCAATGAATAAGTGCCTTCTGTGAATACCAAAATGAGTAAGTGCCTTCTGTGAATACCAAAATGAGTAAGTGCCAAAATGACTAAGTGCCTTCTGTGAATACCAAATTGGGTAAGTGCCTTCTGGGAATACCAAAATGAGTAAGTGCCAAAATGACTAAGTGCCTTCTGTGAATACCAAAATGGGTAAGTGCCTTCTGGGAATACCAAAATGGTAGTAAGTTTAGGATTTTGTCTTAAATTAGTTCTGTGAATCGGGCCCTTTTATTTTATGCTTTTGCATAATTGAAACTATCAGTATGGACATAAAATGGAGTAATGTAATACCACTGCCTATATTTCTCCTGCAGCCTGGTGAACCAACTGGGGAGAGGCTATTAGTAGTTTGAGGTTGTAGGTGGCGAAATATTTGTACTCAAGCAAAATTTAGCCCTATCAAGACACATTCTGTACTTTTCGGGTAAAAACGTGTTAAATCAACTGAGTGTCCCCCCACAAGAATCGAACAGTAATGATAGTGCGGGTTTTAAAGATAGTGACGAGGAAGAGCGTATGAGCTGGAGGAGACTTGTAAAGTCAACGTGAAGGTGGGAGTTGAAAGTCCTGAGAGAGTGTAGAGCAAGCAGTAGGTTTCGCCATTACACACTCTAGCCACAATATGTGAATTTAGAGATTTGCATCAGGAAATTATAGGGTACCCCCTAAGAACGATCAGTGTTAGGATTCAGGAGGAACTCTTAGGTGCAAAAAAAAATCATTGGAAAAGCGATTCAAATTGCTAAGCGAATGGAAAACGCATTTAAGTATGAGAAATAACTGAATTATAGGGACCATTTGCTATCTTTCAAGAAAACATAAAAAAAGGATAAACAAGCAGGCAATTTGCTTCTCTCAGATATCCTTGCCATTTGTTTATACTTCGTTTTATGTTTTTAAAGATGGCATGAACTCCAGCACTATCATAATATCTTTTACTTGGCCCCTATAATTCAGTAATTTCACATACTAAAATGAGTTTTCCATTCACTTAGCAATTTGAATAGCTTTTTCCAATGACTTTTTTACACTTAAGGCCTCACTGAGTCCCTGTATCGGGCCCACGCTCCATTGTGGTTGGTCTGAACTTTTGACTTTGTCCCGGTCTGTTTCGACCAGATATAGGCGCTATTTTACAGTTGGTGAAAAACTGCAGCTAATATTCAAGTAAGCACAAACATTGTACTGCATTTACCATAAAGGCAGTGTGCTTCCATCCCCCTTCTGTTTAAAAAGGCCACTTTGAGCCAGCGAGCTGACAAGCTTTTGGAGAGGCACCTGTGTACCAATAAAAGGTACTGAGACCTGAGAAGAACGTGGAAGCATTCTCTGCAACCTCTGATGTAATTCGTTTTTCTGATCTCTACTGACAAAGGATTAAATCCAGATTCACATGTCTAGAGATAAACAGCCAGTGGCGGCCGGTGCAGGTAAGCACGGTGAGGCAGGAGGGGCAGGAGGGCATGTCGAAAGACGGCGGGATAAGATTTATTTAATTTTCCATATTCCATCATCTGTTGACTCCTCCCCTTCCGCCCCGCTTCAGCTTGCACTGACTGCCGCTGTAAACAGCACTATCTGCACCAAATCTGGTGAAAAGCTACAGCTAATATTCAAGTAAACACTAAACATTGTCCTGCATTCCCCATAATTCTAAGGGGCAGACTTTGCTGTGATGTGAGGCGATGTGCTCCCATCCCCCTGCTATTTTACAGTTTCTTCTTTTAAAAATCACATCTCAAGTTCTACTTATTGGATTTTGTCATTTTGGTCTTGTTTTATTTATTAAATTAGGAGCTATTTTCTAACCTGATGTGGAAACATTTTGGGCCCGATGTAGGTAACCAAATACCGGTCGGTAACGGCCGAAAATCGGTAAAATCAGCCATTACCGACCGGTATTATTGCCTCGAGATGTATGTCACCAAAAACTTACCGAATCGGTAAATACCAGTCGGTAAAACACCGATTCGGTATTACACGATTCGGAATTTACCGAATACATAATCTCCGAATCGGTAAATAAGAAATGGTAACTTACCGAATCGGTAAATACAGATTTCATATTTACCGAGTCGGTAAATAAGAAGTGGTAAAAAAGGCCATTTGAGATGTAGCAAAGTCAGGAAATACCGAATTTCGTGAAATTCGGTATTTAAGAGTCGGTATTTAACATGGATTGGAAGCAGGTGGAAACCAGGAACAGGATATATAAAAAGCTCCCAAAATGCAACAGTACACCCACAATGGCGGCCTTCTATGTAATTGCAAGGCGGCTACGGATACAGGCTGCAGGAGAGAGGGTGTGGCTAAGGGAGGAGCAGGTATATAGGCAGAGGATCACCCTCTTCCAACTCACTGAAGCAGAGATCCTGCAAAGGTACCAACTCTACCCCAGAACAATCCTGGACTTGATCAGGGCCCTCTACCCATATCTGGAACACCCAACCCCAAGAGCACACGCCATCCCACCCCATGTACAGGTGCTGTGCTGCCTACACCTTCTTGCCTCTGGGAGCTACCAGCACGTGATAGCCAGTGTAGGTGGAGTGTCCCAGAGCTGCCTGTCACGCTTCTTCAGAAAATTCCTAAACGCCATGATGCAGAGGATGGAGCACTACATTGAGTTCCCTGAGACACCTGCAGAACTAGCAAGAACAAAAACAGAATTCTATCAACTTCCCGCACATAATATGCTGCATTGATGGTATGCACATCCCACTATGCCCACCTGCAGCAACTGAGCACATTTACAGAAACCGGAAGTCCGCACATTCAATCAATGTGCATGTGATCTGCAACGCTAGCAACATGATAACGGACATTGTAGCCAAATATCCTGGGAGTACCTACGACTCCTACATATTCACCAACAGTGGGATATACAGACGCCTTGTTGCTGGTGATTTTGGTGATGGATACCTTCTGGGTAAGTATGTGTGAGACACCCTGACAGTTCATGCAGAAGGAGCACTCCCGAGTATGTGACTAATCTCATTATCCTTTCCCACCCAGGTGACAGTGCATATGCCCTGTGCTCATTTGTGCTCACCCCCTACCTGAACCCATCCACCAGAAGTGAAAGGCGTTATAACCTGGCACACAGGACAACACGTTGCGTGGTGGAACGTACTTTTGGACTGCTGAAAAGTAGATTTCGGTGCCTCCATAAGAGTGGAGGTGCACGGCAATACCCACCAATTATCTGTTGCAAGATCATTGCGACCTGCGCCATGCTGCACAATCTAGCCACCAAGGAGGGCACAGAGATAGAACTCACATATCATGAGGACATTGATGATGGGACAGTACAAGCAGATCACAATGCAGCAGGAGCAGCACCAGCAACAGATGGTCGACTGCGACGCGCAGAAATTACCAACAGATACTTCTAATTGAGCGATGACACACAGCCAGGTCCAGTGATTGGAACACTCACTCTAATGTACACAACTGCACCATCCAAAAAAACATTAATCAAATTAAATGCTACTTGCACAATGTTTTGCCAAAATTTCCTGACTTTGACCTGTCCTGTGATCAGTATGTCTTTCAATGCTTGCGCTTACTCATGATGTTATGCGAGGCACGGGGCTGGGGATCTACATGTCCAGTGGTGCCGGTGTCTTCGGCATGGAGTCTGCTGCTCCTACGTATGTCCTGAACAGGCGTGCTGGACCCACTCCTGCTCGTTGTCTCCTCTGTTTCCCCAACAACCATGTTGCCACCTGTGGCTGTCAGCTGTGTCAACATTGCCTCCATTGCTGAGGTCACCCTCCCCATCCCCCGGGACAAGTCACTGCAGCAGTGAACAATGTCAGTCTGCAGATTGACAGAGCGGCGACACTGCAGGGTGGTGGAAGTTGCCAAGCGGTTGATCGACTGATTGAGCAGCCTGACCTCGCGCCTGTACCTGCGCCTCTCTTCTTGGTCACTTTACAGCCTGTCACAGAGGATGCCCATGTGCAGCTCCATGCCCCTAACCCCCTCTGCCATGGACGCCATCCCTTTGCCCATTGCCTCCATCCCTTTGCCCATGGCCTCCATTCCCCTTGCCATGGCACCTATCCCCCTATCAATGTCCGACTTCCTGGTATTCAGGATGCGCAGCTGCCGGTGCACAGCCATGATGCCTTTGGCCTGCATACGCTGGACTTTCACCATTGTGGCTTCAAGCCCAGCGAAGACACCCTGCACATCCTGCCCCTCATCCTGCTCTCGTGCCCTACGGACACGGTCACCTGCACGGCCAGATCCCAGTGAGCCAAGTTGTCCAGCGTGGCCAGCCATTGTTGGTATAGGAGGTCTGGGAGCCATTACCACTTCCTCATCGGAGCTCTCCAGGATCCGTAGAGGTGGGACATCCTGCCTCCTTGGCCTCACGCGCACAGGGGACCCTGAGCTGGGTGTTGTGGCTCCTGCTGGTGGTGGCTGAGTCTGTGTGTCAAACAGCAGGGGCAAGAGTGGTTGAGCAGTGGTGTCGTGCTCCATTGCTCTGGGTGCCTGGGGTGTGGATGTTTCCTCAGGGTCAGTTGTAGGTCCAGCAGTGTCTTTTGGCTTCTCCCGTGCAGACAATGTTGTGGCACTACACTCCCCTCCCAGCGCTGCTCTGCGCGATGACTCTCCTGTGAACAGACATGGACAATGATCAGCTGCCTGTTTTCCCAACACAGATTCCTGACACACATTTTCATTTGCCTAGACTGTTTGTGCATGGGGAGTGTGGCATGGCATGCAGGGTTCGGTGTTGGCAGCTTTGATGTATGTACCTATGACTACAACTACCATGATGCATTGCTGGGGACTACAGTCATATGTACTAGATTGTGAGTGAATCACCCACATTGGGGAAGGGGCCTGGGAATGGGTGGGGTACATGTCCATGCATCTTACCTTTCTTACTTGCAGCTCTGGCTGAGCTATCAGCATCCCCGATCCCATGCATGCTTTCAGCCTCCATGGTTGATTCGACGAGCTGCTCCAGGTCTGTGAGGCTTGGGGCACGGCTCTTCCCCCCACCGGTTGCTGCTGATTCCTTCCTCTGGGTGGCTTGTTTTCTTTTGCTGGTGATCCTCAGATCATACCACCTCTTCTTCATGTCGTCAATTTCTCTGTGGGTCACTCCTAGAGCATTGACCTTGCTCTGTATTGCCAGCCAGGTGGTCCTCTTCACAGACTCTGCTACATGCAGAGACTGTTTCCCAAACAGATGGCTGTAGTGCTGCACGACCTCCTCCACCAGCACCTGGAGCTCTGTGGGGCTGAATTTGACTTTTTTCTTCCTGTCCCCTCCATCCTTCTGTGCCTCCTGGGACTCCATGCTGTTTCTCTTGGTCTCACTGCAGCCTGCTCCTCTGTCTCCCTTCCAGCTCTCTCTGCAGTTCTGTTGCTCTGCACCTGCATGGGTGTGGCCACCTCCAGGTACTGGGGTGTGGTACTTGCACCTGATTGGCTGATCTCTCAGATGCCAGGATGTGGGGTGTGGTGGTTGTCCCTGATTGGTGCACAGGCTCACATGTCATGTTTTCGAAATTTCGAGATTGGATTTTACCGAATCGGTATTTACCGATTCGGTATTTACCGATTCGGTAAAATCCGATTCGGTGTCTCCCATTCATTCCTATGGGACTGGAAGGCCATAGGGTTGTATGGGTGTTACCGAGTCGGATATTACCGATTCGGTAGATACCGAATCGGTATTTACCGAGTTTGAATACCGATTGATACCGATTCGGTATTTTTTACCGGATTTTTACCTACATTTGGGTTTCCGGTTCATAAATACTGATTCGGTATGAGTCGGTATTTATGAACCGGTAAAAAAAAATTACCTACATCGGGCCCTTTGTGTGGCGTTTTCACTGTTTTACTGTTCGAAGTGTTGCACAAATACTTTACTCATTGCCTCTAAGTTAAGCCTGACTTCTCTGTGCCAAGCTACCATAGAGTGAGGATGGGTTAATTTATAGTGTATTTGTCACTTACCCCGACTAGGATTGTGATTACTTTTTGACCAGGGCGTCCACCCCAGTCAACCAGGAACTCGATTTCTAACATTGTCTGAGATTGTGAATGATTTGGCTAAGGATTGGCCAAGAGACAGTGACAAGGAGGTGTTATTAGGTACCTACAAAGTGACTTGGACCAGATTAATTGCAGTGAAATGGTTGAGATACACATTTGATAGGTTTGTTGTTCCAGGAGGGTTGAGAGTAAGAATGATAGACAGGTCACACAAAGGCCGTGGAGGCTTGCCCGCGATGCAAAAGAGAATGGACAGAAGATTGCGTCTGATTCCATGAAGCAGGTTTCCGATTTGCAGCGTATAATGAAGCAACAATGTAACACCTCAGGGAGAACTGATTTATAGAGGGTATTTCCATTGTCTATTGTTTGAATGTCTTTAGTTCATACTGCACAGTAATTTAGAATGGGACCCCAAGACAAGTAAAAGGTGTGGAGTTACCGAAACACTCCATAATCAACAATGGAAGAATTTCTTTGTTGGGGCGGTTCATGTTCTTCCCAATGATATGTCCAAGATGAATGAGTAAGTGCAAAGAGAAGCAGTGTTCTTTAGAGTTGATCAAAGAAAGAGTGGTGAACAAACATCAACAATAAGATGAGCTCAATAGGCAAAGGTCTGTGAGTGAGATTGGTCATTGGGTATGGGTTTGAGTGAGAGGAGGTTCTGAGAAAAGTGAATCTTAACTCTCACCACTTAAGAGGGTCTTGAAAGTTCTGAATATTATGCTTGTCTTACAAGCCAAGAAAAAGTGGACTTACCAGCTAGGAGAGTTACTAGTTATAATCTAGGGGAGACAGGGGGAAAGAGTCTGAAGGGAGTAGTCAGTGCGATAGATGCTAGTGTTCATAGTTAGATGAAATAATAGAGGCTTTGGAAATTGAAGGAGTTCCTTGTGTGCTAAATTTATTACAATATAAGTTTTTGGTAAATATTTATTTATGAATTACTTATGTACTGTATTATGATTGTATTAATTCTTAATTTTGAAAGTATATACATGCAATTTCTCTCAATTATGTTTGTCCAATCAACCAAATGTTGAATTTTCCTTTTTATTTGTTTTTTAGAAAAAAGATGAGTTTTACCCTGCCTGCACATTGTCTGAAATCAGAATTAGAACGTGGATCGGAATGGGGGGTTGAAAATAGTCAGTTGTTGCTGGAGCAGTTGCTGTAGGGTTCCTTGATGTGTGGTCGCCAATAATATACAAGAAATGTACTCATTTGGTCTGCATCTTGGAATCCTTCAATTATAGACCAGTAAATACAAGCCAGAAGATTGAGCTTCTATCCGGTCACCATGGACCAGTAGATACAAGCCTTAAGATCAGACTCTGTCATAGCATTACATTTTAATACGTGCATGTTGCATAATTTGCTTCCGAGGACTTGTTTAGGTCAAATGCCTTTGTGGGTGTTTTTCTTTTTGGTGCTTTTAGCTATTACTGTCCAGGTGGGTCATTCTGGAACCTGTGTCTGTGTTGGACAAGCAGTGTGGATTCTACAAGGGGTCACCTTTAATTTAAGACGGTTAATGACTGACCTCCTACATCCAGCTCACTATAGGGGTGCCAAGAACTTTGGCACCAACTAGCCAGCTCACCAGACCACCCACAATTATGAAGCAGAGAGACAAACTAGGATGCAGCAAGAGCTGCAGATGAGTTGAGTAAAAGGTCGAACCACCTCCACACATAACAAGATGAGTGAGTCAGGTGTTTGAAGAGCAAAGAGACCAACATTAGGGAAGGGGAAGACTGTTCTAAAGAGGAATAACCAGGCTAAAGGAGATGCAATGTGAAAGATTGCAAGGAAGAGAATACACTGAGACCTCACTAGGTTCCAACACCTAAACCGTACATGTTAGAACTGTCTTGACTTAGAAGCCACATAGGGGCATATTATCAAGAGACGTATCGCTGCTTTTTCTGCACATATCGCCGAGAAAGCGGCGATTTTTCTATCGTACTATTAACAAGGACTCGCTAACAAACATTAGCTCTTGTTACCTTAAGTTAGCAGCCGGTTTTTTTTGCCACTTTGCATGTCAGCGATATTTATCACTAATGACATGCAAAGTGGGTGTTCCTTCACACAACTCCTTGACAAACACTCGCTAAGACAGCTTCGGGATATTAACAAGGCTGCACCGAACCCGCGATGCGAGAACGAAAGCTGCGCTAAGCCTCCTTTATCGCAGGTTTTTAACTCCTGCTAAAAATACGACTTAGCCATCTTTTATATGGGAGGTGGATTGCAAGGCTAAGTCCAAACCTGCCTGTTAGCAAGGTTTTCAGTATCACAGGAAAATTATCGCTTGTTTTCTCACAATAAAGCATGTTCTCACGGCTATGGCTGGATTTCCTATCGCCTTGGAGCAAAGAGTTGTTAATACCGCGCTACCACGGCGATGAAATCCAGCGAAACGCCGGCGATAATATAAAATGCACTAAGCGCGCTTTACGATAATTATCGCAATCTGTTGATAATATGCCTAATAGTCTTTTCAAAACACTACTATATAATTTGAAACCATCACTTAAGGAGGGAGTGAAGGAATGGGCGGAATGTTCAAGGAATTTTAACAGTTTGACAATATTATATTGTATTGTTTTGTAATATAATTTATATATCGCTTACTACCCCTGACGAGGCGCCAAATGGCTTTTTCGGCAAGTAGCACGCTACTCCGGAACCCATGAAGGATAATATGGTTTCTGTGGGATAAGATGGGATAGAGGGTGCAGATGTTTTCTAATGTGTTGGGTATTTTGGGTTTCAGAGAGTGCTTCTCTGGCAGCCACTATGCACAGTAGTGACCAAAGAGCTGGGCGCAAAGAATATGAAGCACTGCATTTTCAGATTCTTTCCTTAGGGGCAGGTGCCAATGGTTACTTATATACCAAAATGGATGAAAAGGTCTCGAGCGTGTGGTAACACAAGAAGACTACAAAAGAGTGGATACTAGAGTGGTAGTTGGCCGAGATATTCCCATCAAACCACCCTAATTTGGCGGAGTTTCATCATATGGGATATTTGTAGTAGCACCCGACTCTACCGCCCAAACCATCAGCTGATGGTGCGGGAGTGGATGTAGATCTTACACTCGTGCCAAACTTACACTCATAGAGTGGTGATGAAAGTGTCTGTGCAGTGCTGTGGTGAAAGAATATTAAAATTAGCGACTCAGACAAGAGCACATTTAATAGAGAAAGTCCGAGTGTTAAAGTTAAAAACACGCCAGGTAGTTGGAGCTAATGACTACACTATGGCGCTGTGCAGGTGGTCAACATGTTTCAGCCCAATAGACGTGTCGTCGGGCTTTCGTCAGGACCAAAGATATGAAGCTACTGCCACAAAAAGTGAGTTATAACAAAGTGAAGTGAGAACATAAATAAAATGCAATCAGCTACCATGAACTTGGAGCCCCAATGTCCATATGTAGAAGATATTTTCCTTTCACAATCCTGAAAATATACAAGATTATGTGCATTACTAATATATACCACACAATTTCATAGCAAAGACATGTGTATACCACACCACAAACGGGATCAAAAGATATCCCGTCCACAATTAGAGTCTACTTACTCATTCACAGAACACACCTCTTGTGTCTATAAATACTCACCAAGCTTTGCAAGGAAGTGGACCTCACCTCACCCGGCAACCGCTCGGGAATATGAGGCCCCGCTCTAAAAGTGCATAAGAAAGCAAAATATCCAGAAGAATTATATGCTTTCCACCACTAGTTGCAACACTTATTTTTCACAACCCATAAACCGTGAACTTGCATAAAAACGACCATGATACAACTTAAGAGGGGTGATGGTTGTAAGAGATGATATGCTATGGCCAAAATAAAGAGAAGGGGAGTTTAACTCAGGCCAGAGCAGCTACAACAACTGAGAACATTAGATAGATGAAGACTAACAAGGGTAAGCAAAAGCGCTACCACATGACAGCAGAGAGTAGCAGCATAGCATACAATCTACCTCAGTGTAGCACACTATCAGTATGTACAGCTTAGAGTCCCACCTTACCTGTCCGTCGGTACCTCTCTCAGGCGTCCGAGAGGAAGTGGAGGTACCGACCGGATCAGGAAGACTGCTTTAAATACTGCCGTCAATTGGTAATTAACTTCTTAATTGACACCAGTTGTTTGGAAAAAGTCGCGTCTTGGACCGCGATGCGCATGTGCGTGAAACACCCGCTACAGTAAATATTACCGTCAATTGGTTGTTTGGCAAAAATCGCGTCTTAGACCGCGATGCGCATGTGCGTGAAACACCCGCTACAGTAGATATTACCGTCAATTGGTTATATGGCAAAGGTCGCGTCTCCGACCGCAATGCGCATGTGCGTGAAACACCCGCTATAGTAATGCGGGAGAGCATGCGCCGTGTTAACAGCCTAGAAGATCTCGCTAGCCATTGGCGCATGAGCACACAGGGAGTCCGCTAGTCATGCGCGCATGTGTGCTTTACAGAAGGATCTGATGAGCCTGCGCTGTGAATGTTCAGACGCATGGCCGCAAACCCCTTGTGAACACAGCAGCGAAAGCAGGTGATTAATGATGCGCTGTGCCCATACACACTGCGCATGTAGCTAGAGAAGCTAGGTAACCGCTATTTACAAATATAATAGTTCAAACAAATTATATAGATCGATAAATGAGATACCTGCAGGTCGCCAAAAAAAATTACAATTTACAAAAACCTCGATTGATGAGAGGTCAGGAAGAGGAAATGAACAGGGTGAAAGCTAGCCATCCCTCCTGCAACCAAGAAGTGTATGTGCGACAGTCGCCTACAGAGGCATGCTAGAGGAAGTATGTTAATAACTGTCTCACCACCTACAGCTGGTCAATATGGAACAGACTGGATCACCCTAACAGACTACAAATGTTCCTGTGCTAGATAAACACTAGAGAATTCTAATTTGTGGTGGAAAGGCTGATGTTAAGATCCCTCATCACATAGAAGTCCACGGAATGGGATCGTTCAACCCTATGCTGTCACTTCGGAGCCTAAACACCCACTTCTGCTCTCTCACAAACAAGAATTTGGATTTGTCATTAATATGGGGTGGAATGTAAGGATGTTCTAAAATCACCCACTTTAGATCTTCTACTCTGTGTTTCTTCTCAAGAAAGTGGTTGGTGAGGCCAGTCGATTGCTTATGGCAGCGAATAGTACTCTTATGCTCACTTATTCGTATTTTCATTTTCCTGGTAGTGTGTCCTATGTACTGTAGGGAGCAAGGACAAGTAATCAGATATATAACACCTTCTGTATTACAGTTCGTGTGTTTGCGGAGTATCCAAGGTGTCCCTGTACCTATGTCGACCTGGTCTGTTTTATAGGTCTGTGGACAGGCACTACAAGAGCCACATGGAAAATGCCCATGCACTGGCTGGGTGTTCCAGAGGGTGTTCTGCTGTTCAACTCTCTTCATAACTGGTCTCGTATGCACCAAGCTGTCTCTTATACTACGAGCTCTTTTGAAAGAGAACAGTGGTGGAGTGATAGTGGTGTCAGCGGTGTTAAGAATAGCCCAGTGTTTCTGCACAGTTTTCTGTATTCTGTTAGACAAAACAGAGAAGGTGCTCACAAAAGTGAGTCTATCCAGAGGTTCTTTGGTAATTTTGGTTTCCAGTAGGGCGTCCCTGTTGTTGTTGGACGCCCGCTTCCAAGCTCTACGTACCAAATGGCGCGGATACTGCCTATCCTCTAAATTCCTGGATAAAATCCGAGCATGTTTGTCAAATGCTGCTCTAGATGAGCAGTTCCTGCGGACCCTGAGGAACTGTCCCACAGGGAGATTGTCCCGCAAGGCCCGCGGATGATGGCTATCGGGCTAGGTGCCAATGGTTACCATTTTGGCTAACAGGAAGGCAATCTTCAAAGTAGACTGCAAAGTAGTGGTTTTATTGGTATGCAACAAGTGACAAAATGCTAGCTGGTGCTGGGATTTCTCAGGCTCTATTTGCCTGATGGCATGGTTTCCATTATGATGTTCTGGGCAGGTTATGCAAATACTGACATTGCAGATGCTTTGTTTCATTCACAGTGTAAAAGGTTCTGGGGTCTGGAGCTGGAGGTAGATTTTTGCAGGACAAGGATGCTGCATGAGCTTGGAGGGTGGAGCACATCACCTGATTGAAAATGCACTGCCAACGTCAAGGTGAAACTCTACTAGGCAGGATGGGATGAGTTTCCTCAGAATATGGAGTGGAATGGGACAGGACACCAGCAGGCGATGGATGCTATAGTGATTTTAATGGATTCTATTTACAGGGGTTTCTCTGCGGTGAAGATGTTGGTATATTGTTAGGGGTTTTCTTTCCTTGTATGTTGTTCTGGGGATACAAGCATGCAATGTGAGGAATAGAACATAGGTTATTTGCAGGCTGGGTGCCAGAAACATGGATTTGTGAGAAGTGTAGCGTGCCAGTAACTGCTGAGAATGTGTAGGGTATGCTGTGGGAGCTGTGTGGTGTCTGTTTTTCAGATTGTGGAGGGACATTATTTAGGCTGCATGGATTTATTTTGAAATATTTAGAGTTTTTGAGGTGTTAGGTAGGGAAACGAAGGCTGGAGTTGTTGACAGAGGAGGTGCATTGGTGGGAGCAGAGGTGATCCAGGATGCATTGGATGGGAGTCGGGAATAAGGTGATATAATAGTGGACTTGGGATTATTTGCTATTGGAAAACATGTCAAACTTTTGTGAACTTAATGGAGTGTGGTGGGTGTGGTTAGACAGTCTGTGGCCACCATTTTTTCAGCTTCGCACTCACACAGACCTTCATACCTCCCACTGAACCTGAGGCGGAAGCCGGGTGTGGGCGAGCGGGTGTATTTTGCTGACTACTAGCTGATTTTACTTGTGTATAACATCTGCTGATTACTAGCGTGTTTTTAACATTTTTTTGTTTCACTCTTTCATGCTGCGCCCTACTCGCTCTATCTAGTCGCCTGAGGCGGAAAGCCGGGTGACATCTAGGCCTTCTATCAGTCTCTACTATTAGTAAATCTTTACTCACCCCTTTGCCTTCTGTCTACTGTGCCGCGCTGCACTGTTCTCAGCGTCCTCTACCCATTCAGCCGATTTGGAGCTGAAGGGTACTCTGGGACCTGTAGGCCTTGCACTTTTTGTGGCCATCTTGGGGGGGGAGGCTGGCTCGCTGGTCGGCTGACTAGTGTTGCTGCCTCTCGCCGGCGACGCCTTAAATCTGCACCGAGAGGGTGCCCTGGTTAGACCTTCATCCCTCCCACTGAACCTGAGGCGGAAGCCGGGTGCGGGCGAGCGGGTGTATTTTGCTGACTACTAGCTGATTTTACTTGTGTATAACATCTGCTGATTACTAGCGTGTTTTAAAAAATGTTTTGTTTCACTCTTTCATGCTGCGCCCTACTCGCTCTATCTAGTCGCCTGAGGCGGAAAGCCGGGTGACATCTAGGCCTTCTATCCGCCTCTACTATTAGTAAATCTTTACTCACCCCTTTGCCTTCTGTCTACTGTGCCGCGCTGCACTGTTCTCAGCGTCCTCTACCCATTCAGCCGATTTGAAGCTGAAGGGTACTCTGGGACCTGTAGGCCTTGCACTTTTTAGTGGCCATCTTGGGGGGAAGGCTGACTCGCTGGTCGGCTGACTAGTGTTGCTGCCTCTCGCCGGCGACACCTTAAATCTAGTTGCACTTGACTCCGCGCAGCGGACGTGAGCAGCGGACGCGCCTCCCAAGCGCCAAAGGAGCGCCTAAGGAAAGCCCATCTGCGCCCGTCAGCGTCCCGGAGGCAGACGGGTGGGGGCGGCCCTGGAATTTGGCGATAAATTGGATGTGCAAGATGCTAAAATATACTATGGATGAGCTCATCTCTCTAAGGGGTAAGGCCAATAACTGTCGTATTGTATTCCCCAATCGGCCCAAAGGCAATAGGCGCTGCCCCTGCTGTGGCTGGCTACCAGGTAATGGCTCTATTTCCATTCTCAAGCACGCGCCTAACAAGAGCACTTGTTTACTGCTTAATACTAGGTCCATGAGCAAGCACGCACTGGATCTTTATGACTTACTTTCTGAGACCAAACCCATCTGTCTCTTCTTGACAGAGATGTGGTTGGGCGACTGCTGGGCCCCTGATATAGCCACCGCGCTTCCTCCTAACTACGTCATTTTTAGGAAAGACAGAGTTAATGGCATGGGTGGTGGTGTCGCGATGGTGGTGGACAAGTGTTTTGCCTGCTCCATTATCCCTACAGACGACATTCAGGGGAGCGGGGCTCTGGGATTTTCTTTGTCCCTATCACCGTATCAATCCTGCTCTGGGTTACTGATCTATAGGCCTCCCGGCCCCATTGGTGCTTTCCATGAGGATCTCCACTCCGTTGTTTCAGCACTATGCTTGAAATCTATCTGAAATCTTGGGTGATTTTAATATCCACATGGATATGGAGATTGAGGTAGATACTATCAAGATTATTGATACTACCACTCCTTTGGGACTAATTCCTTATCTCTCTGCCCCCACGCATAATAAAGGCCATACACTTGACCAAGTTTTTTCCACTGTCCCAATAGACATATCCACTCCACTGCCAGTCCTGTGGTCGGACCACTTTTTAGTGAATTTCCAGATCATTCACTCGGATAAGTCTTCTTCAAATGGACATGTCCGCAAATCTCTGACTTCATGAGCCTTCCACCTCGTCTCTCGCGACATGCTGGCGCAGGCTTTATTATCCTATCCTTGCCAGCTGTCGGGTTGCCTAGAGGCCGATCTTGACCACTTGCAAACTTGGTTTGCTAAGTGTTTGGATGAACTAGCTCCCTCCCTGACCGTCCGTAAAAATTATTTTCGGGCTTCAGCTCCCTGGTTCACATCTGCTTTGTCGGAGAAGTGACGGCAGAGTAAGAAAGCTGAAAGAGTTTGGCGCCGTCACTATGATTTAATATCCAAGGAGGCTTACAGAGAATCCATCAAGATGTATCACAGAGACATCACCTTGGAAAAAAAATCCTACTTTGCAAGAAGAATTGAGGCAGCCTCCAACACCAGCAAAGAAGTATTCTCTATAGTGAAGAAATTTACATCTTCCCCTTCGAGTATACCCAAATGCTCGCATTCTGAACTTTGGGTCACTCAATTAGCTGATTTCTTCGCCAGCAAAATTAAAAATATCCAGTCCTCTTTTCTGCCCTCTGGAACTGCCGTAGCTCCCTGTACTACTCTTCTCTCATTACCCCCGGCAGCCGATGGCCCCACTTTCTCGAACTTCCCTTCCCTTTCTTTGCCGGCATCCTTGGACCTCCTCATTAAACTAAAGTCTGGTTCCCCGTTGGATCCCTGTCCGGCCAAATTTTTTGCAAAAACCGCGCAAGTGATCAACCCGCTAATTAATCCTGTGCTCAATTTATCTCTTAGCACTGGAGTGGTTCCTCAGGCCTGGAAACAGGCCTTTATTCTCCCACTTCTGAAAAAGCCAAATCTCGACCCCTTAGCCCACGCCAACTATAGACCCATCTCCCTTCTCCCAGCTTTTGCTAAGGTTGCGGAGAAGCATGCCCATTCGTCCCTTGCTAATTTTCTGGAGACCAACAACATCTTGCACCACACCCAGTCGGGTTTCCGGGCTAATATGAGCACGGAAACCGCACTGTTGGAAGTAACGGAGGCAATTAAGGAGGTCTTGGACTCTGGGGGAAAGGTGATGCTGGTGATGCTTGATCTCTCGGCGGCTTTTGACACCGTCCCCCACAGCCGTCTCTTGTTGAGACTTCGAGAGATTGGTCTGCGGGGGACGGTGTACAGCTGGTTTGAGTCCTTTCTTGCAGACCGCCGACAAACGGTCTGGGCCCCCCCTTTCTCTGCCGTAGTGACTAATTGAAGGTCTCTCCCCTGAGGCAAAGTAGCCGGGGGTTCGCTGTCAGTTTTAAACGTGTGCATTATTTTTGGATTTGTGTTTTATTTAAAACTTAGGTGCTTATTTTAAAAGAACTTGCCTGGTACAAACGCCGCATTACACGCTGCTCTTAGCGCTGCAGAATACTTGCTGACGCCGGGAGAACAGGTGGAGTGGGCGCTATATTGGGGGTAAGAAGGGTAGCGTACCAGTAGCTGGCCGCCGCCCGCCCTCTGTGCCTATAAAAGCCTTAATGTAGCACGGACGCGCTGACTAATTGAAGGTCTCTCCCCTGAGGCAAAGTAGCCGGGGGTTCGCTGTCAGTTTTAAACGTGTGCATTATTTTTGGATTTGTGTTTTATTTAAAACTTAGGTGCTTATTTTAAAAGAACTTGCCTGGTACAAACGCCGCATTACACGCTGCTCTTAGCGCTGCAGAATACTTGCTGACGCCGGGAGAACAGGTGGAGTGGGCGCCATATTGGGGGTAAGAAGGGTAGCGTACCAGTAGCTGGCCGCCGCCCGCCCTCTGTGCCTATAAAAGCCTTAATGTAGCACGGACGCGCTGACTAATTGAAGGTCTCTCCCCTGAGGCAAAGTAGCCGGGGGTTCGCTGTCAGTTTTAAACGTGTGCATTATTTTTGGATTTGTGTTTTATTTAAAACTTAGGTGCTTATTTTAAAAGAACTTGCCTGGTGCAAACGCCGCATTACACGCTGCTCTTAGCGCTGCAGAATACTTGCTGACGCCGGGAGAACAGGTGGAGTGGGCGCCATATTGGGGGTAAGAAGGGTAGCGTACCAGTAGCTGGCCGCCGCCCGCCCTCTGTGCCTATAAAAGCCTTAATGTAGGTACCAGTAGCTGGACGCCGCCCACCCTCATTAGCACTGGATAAAAGGGGATGGTCATTCCGTCCGCGCAGCGGGCGGGCGCAGCGGGCGGGCGCAGCGGGCGGGCGCAGCGGGCGCGCCGGCGGCGCGCCGAAGGCACGCCAAGGCAAGCCCGTCTGCGCCCGTCCGCGCCGGATCCGCGCCCAGCGCCATACCCCCTGGGTCAGGCATCACACGGAGGATTGTATACGCTCCAAGCGAGATTATGCAGTTAAAGCCAGTACTTGACAAGGCCTGTTTACAACACAATCTAGATTCTATCGGCGAAAGAATGAAGATTTGTCCCAATTGTAAGTTGTCCATCCCACTAATTACACCTAAAGTAAGGACATTAAACACACATAAAGTTAAATCTGAAAAAGTTATTATATCACTTATTAATGCCCGATCTCTGGCCAGTCACAGGCAGGAGATAGCAGATTTAATTCTGGATATGAAAATAGATATCCTTTTTATTACAGAGACTTGGATGGATAAAGCATCAGGTCCGGATCTATTGGTGGCAGTACCACAGAATTATACGGTACATCGGTTAGATAGACAAGGGAAAAAAGGAGGAGGTCTGGCAATTATCTCTCGGGACAGTTTTCCGGTCAGAATGCTTCCTATATCATCCTTGACATGTGAGGCTTTACATTATACTATCCAGTTGTCTCACAAATATAATCTTAAAGGAGTCCTCATTTACAGACCGCCAGGTACACGATCAGATTTCCTGTCCTCATTCATGGCTCTCCTGGAACCATTGGTCATTAATGACACCTTTATAGCCTTGGGAGACCTAAATTTTCATTTAGATAAAACGGAGGACCCGGAAACAGCAGCACTATTGGCTGACTGTGAATCGCTGGGCTTAAATCAGTTTATTACTGGGCCCACCCATGAGGCCGGGCATATCCTGGATGGTCTATTTTCTAATATTAAGGAGCTAGTAATTCAAGATGTACTACCCCTTACGTGGTCTGACCACTATGCAATTATATTTCATATTCCTATTATCAAGACTTTTAGTCCAAAAAAACCCTTAATACAGGAATCATTTAAAGTCTGGAAGGATATTGATTACGAGGTTTTTAGAAACACCTTGATTAAAACCTGTCCTGTCATATCGGAAGATCCTAATATTGCAGTGGATCAGTACTGCACTTGGTTGGATAATGCGGTGGAAGTCCATGTTCCTGTTAAAATCATCTAAAAAAACAGAATGGTGCCTTCAGCCCCATGGTTCACTGAAGACTTGAGAAAACAAAAGCAGTGTTGCAGAAACCAAGAAAGAAGGTGGCGAAAGACCTATGATAGCGATGCCAAACTTAAATATAAAGAAACACTAGCTGCCTATAAGAGAATGATTCATGAAGGGAAAAAGAAATATTTTGAGGAACAAATTGAGAACTCTAAAAATTCATCTAGGCAACTATATCAGGTGGTTAAAACATTAGCTGGGAAATCGGAGGACCTAGCTCCTCCTCTCTCGCAGGAATTCTGTGATGCCCTGGCCAGCTTTTTCTTTTCCAAGGTACACGATATTTATGCAGAGTTTTCAATAACAAAATCGAAATGTTTAGCTGCAGCCAAAACCTATACATGTTCATTCTCCCAATTTAAAGAGATACAAGATGAGGAGACAGTTGATATCATCAGGATGATAAAAACAGGTTCAGCCCTAGATCCATGTCCACCCAAAATTTTTCCCCCAATAGTCGATCTTATTAGTGGAGTGACAACACAGGTCTGTAATAAGATGTTTATTTCAGGAGTTTTCCCGGAAAGATTAAAAAACACCTTATTGAAGCCACTTCTTAAAAAAGCTGGGCTTGATAAAACCACGCTAAAAAATTATAGACCTATCGCGGGTCTGCCGTTCCTAGCTAAAGTAGCGGAGAAAGCGATGAACAAGCAGCTGTCCCTATTCATAGAACAAAACACCTTACTTGACGATTCACAGTTTGGGTTTCGTAAAATGCATGGGACTGAGACTGCACTCATCAAGGCCGCAGACGACATCAGGACCATTAGGGATCAGGGAGGGACAGCGTTGCTGGTCCTGCTTGATCTATCTGCGGCTTTTGACACGGTCAATCATTCTATTTTGATTGGCCGTGTCGAAGAACTAGGAGTTCATGCCAGGGCTAAGGCCTTGCTTGCCTCATTTCTGTCAGGTAGATCACAGGCAGTAACATTAGGGCCCTTTAAATCCAGGGATCTTGCTCTTCCATGTGGTGTCCCCCAAGGCTCATCTCTAAGTCCGACACTTTTCAATATATATGTGTCGGACTTAGCTAGGGTTATCAAAAGCTACCAGATGAGCCTCACCACATATGCCGATGACACCCAGCTGGTATTGGCCATTAAGAACGATGGGGAAGAGGTGGCAGCTCGATTCCAGAAAGGCATGCTGGCAATTAAGGAGTGGATGGCAGATAACTGCCTACGTTTAAACTCTGAGAAAACCGAGGTAATTATCTTTGGAAAATTATCTCCGATATGGCTTCTGTTTGGTGGCCTTCGTCATTAGGAACCATACCAATCCCGGCTCATAAGGTTAGAAACCTAGGGATAATCTTTGACGAAAAGTTGAACTTCACCAATCATGCTAATCAGGTAACATCGGTGGCATTTCATAAACTCAGACTCCTTAGAAAAATCATACCATTTCTCCCAGAGAGTGCGAAGAAAACGGTGGTCAGTGCCTTGATATTATCATCACTGGATTACTGCAACAGTCTATTTGTGAATGCTCAATCTAAGGTGGTGTCCAAACTACAACATATTCAGAACGCAGCAGCGAGACTGCTGTCAGGCACCCCAAAATTCAAATCCGTCAAGCATGTAATAAGGAGTTACCACTGGCTCACAGTGAAAAACCGGATCAAATTCAAAACCTTATGCCTTACTCACAAGGCTTTACAAGGTCTTGGACCGGTGTTTCTCAGACAGAGGCTCACCTTATATCATCCTACGAGATCCCTTAGATCCGAACATCTGTACCAACTTACAGTGTCTCGGACGAGGACAGTCACCTGGGGAGATAGATGTTTCACCAACACCGCGGCCAAACTCTGGAACACTCTGCCGATGGTGATAAGGTCGACATCATCACTGTGGCAATTCAGAAAACTCGTGAAGACCTGGTTGTTTGACCAATGATTTTCTTTCTCAGCATACCTCTTTAAAACTTGACAATGTTCTGACAGAGACAATAAGATGAGTTACAGCGCCAAGACACCTACGGGTATACGCCGCGCTTTACAAATTGCTAAAATAAATAAATAAATAAATAGTGCCGTCAATGGAGGTTGGAGTTCCCCAGGGCTCAATTTTGAGCCCCACTCTTTTTAACATCTACTTGGCCCCTTTGGCGGCACTGGCGGAGTCCCACGGTGCCCAGATCGTTTCGTATGCGGACGACACCCAGCTCCTCTTCTCCTTTGATAAGAACTCAGACTTCAATGGAGAGAGCATCAGAAACTGTCTCGGGGCAGTTTTTGACTGGTTTCAGCTCAACTGCCTCAAGTGCAATTCTGATAAATCCGAGGTGCTTTTCTTTGGGTGCCCTTCTGACCCAAGATGGAAGTCTTGGTGGCCAGCGTCCATGTTTCCACTCTCTGCCGCCTCGTCGGCAGCCAAGAATCTCGGGGTGAAGGTTGACAACGGTCTTTCCTTGAAGCCACAGATCCTCGGCCTAGTGGGCAAATGTTTCGGTCTCCTAAAAATGCTTAGGAAATTCCTTCCTTTATTATCTCAGGCCCATAGAAGAATTTCTGTGCAGGCACTGATAGGTTCTCGCCTGGATTACGCCAATGTGCTTTTTCTCGGCCTCCCGGAATATCTTTTATCACGTCTGCAAATTGTCCAAAACTCTGCTGCGCGTGCTATTTTTGGTCTTCATCGGAGATCCAGTGTCAGAGACCTCTTAAAAACACTGCATTGGCTTCCAATTCGGAAACGCATTGTTTTTAAAGCGCTCACTCTGGCCTTAAAGGCACTTCATGGCTCGGGTGCCAAATACATCAGGAAACGGCTGGAATTCTATCAGCCTTCTAGGTCGCTCAGGTCTTCCTCCTTGGCATTGGCCTTTGTTCCAGCAATCAGGCGAGCCCGTATTGGAGGCCGCTCTTTCAAACGCCTGGCGCCACAATTGTGGAACGCCTTGCCTCTGTCTCTGAGGAAGAGTGATAATCTTTTAGCCTTCAGGAAAGACCTCAAATCATGGCTTTTTGTTCAGTAAGTCAGTCCTCTCGCGCCTGTGCTGTACTGCTTCGGGTTTTTAGCGTCGGGACACTCTTCGGAGTAGCTGAGCGCTATATAAGACTCAAAATAACATAACATAACATAACACTTTTAGCGTAGAGGTAGCGAAGGAGGCCAGAATGGTGGTTTTCTTTAAGGCATGAGTTAGGCATATTGTAAGGCCAAGTTCTAATCTGCCTTATGAGTACCAAGGAGTCTATTACACCTGGTTGGCAATGTGTGTCCTTCCATGAAGGTTGTGTGCTGGGTCCAGAGGTGAGCAGATACATTTATGGATCTGCATCAATACATCATGAAATGCCCCGTAAAGAAAGACAAAAATTGACCCTTCAAAGGCATCTGGGTTTTAGCATGAAGAACATTCAAGTGTCTTTAGTGGTTAATTAAAGAATGTGTTGTGTTGATGAATTTGCCCCTCTGATTGAGTTACACAAGATAGATGTTGCCCGGGGCATTTAAGTAGAATGATTTAGTCTAGTTGTTGGGCCTAGCTTTGTTGAGGAGATCAAGATTCATTCAAAAGAAGTAAAAGAGCATTGGCCAGAGACTTTTGAAATATGGATGGAGGTAGAGGAAGGGAGCACGGAGAAGAGTTGTAAAGCAAGCAGCATTCAACACAGCTATGAGGGAAGGTGACAGGACATTGTGCGACCGAGAGGCTTCAGAGCATGGGGCATATGGAGATCAGTTTTGAGTATTATATCTTCCTTAGTGATGAAGGAGTGGGTCTGTTTGTTTTTGATGACAAATATTATTTGTTGGAAAAGCATGAAACAGCAGCAACTACTTCATGGGACAGACTAAGCAGCTCAAGGATGTATTTTATGGATAGTGTGTGCATTTGAGATGGTATTCTCTGAAGGATAGGTGCTTAGATATGCAATGCAGGATACAGGACCGGCTTTAGGGTGGTGCGACTGCCGCAGTGGGCGTTGACCTGGGGAGGGGGCGCTGACCTCAAGGGCGGGCTGTGTTTAGCAATAATTTACAATTTAAAAACATCTGTGGTAGAGTTTCATCTGCCTCCAGCTTTTAGAAAGCAATCAAAATATCAAGATAACTCTTATGGTTAATGTTTCTGCTAGAGAGAGAGAGATGGGAGTTATGTCTAGTGGCAGTTTTGACTCTTCTTAAAGTTGCGCAGAGTGTTAATGTGCCACTAGAACAGTGACTGTTAAGAACTGTCATCAAAGAGCTGCATGCAAACTGCATAAAATACGTTAGGACATTATGATTTTAATCCTGTCTTTTATTATCTATGCATGTGTTGCTAAAAAGGGTTCGTTTGGGTAGATACACATTCTTATTAGTAAAGCCAGCCTTTACCAGTGCTTTAAAACAAATTAGAACATTGGAATGTGGAGCACTCCATTGAAGGGTGAACGACCTTTACAATGCAGTAGTTACACCATGATACATTTACATCGCGGTCATTGAAACCCAAGTCGTTACAACGACTTGCACTGGATGGCGCTATACACTAAGGAATAGTATGATTTATTATTCCAACACCTTCCCTACTGTTATGAAGGCTGGAGTTGGAATAGTAAATCATACTATTCCTAAGTCCAGCGCCCTCCAGCGCAAGTAATTGAAACAACCTACGTTGTAATAACTGCGATGTGACGTACCGCGATGTAAATCATTGTGTTGTAACGTCACATATTCCATTGAAGACAATGGAGTGCTCCGTGCTTCTACGGGCCGGTAAAGGCCCGCAAACCAACATTCCAATGTTTTCACAAAGACCACTCGGAACACGAGGGTATTTAAACCCCCTCGGGCTCCGCAAGGCCTTTGTTTTATTTGTTAGAGCATTCTGCCCTCTAGTGGCAGAATGTTCTCAAAGCCTTTTAGCCCTTCGTAGCTGGGCTATACCGGCTATTAAAGTCCTGCTCCCTTGTTAAAGGCCCTCGACTTCGGCTCGGGCCTTTAACGCTGGAGCGTGTCTTTAATAGTCGGTATAGCCCGCTACGGCGGGCTATAAAGCTATATTAAATATATGTGAGAGAGGAGCTGTGGCACGATGAAGGGCACTTTTGCTTGCTGGTAGTGATGGAATCTAAGAGGGCAAAATATTTTGTCGCACTAGGCGCCACTTGCGGCTAAAGCCGGCCTGGCAGAATAGAGGGATGCAGATAAGATGATGGACAGTATTCAGATGTTGACCTAAAGCTTGGTACTGAGGTGAAGAGATTTAAGGGTTATTCGTGGTCACCAGAACCTGGGCTTCTATGGGAATTCACAAGGGCATATTATCAAGCCCATTATCGCCGCTTTAGCGGCAATTTCCTGCTGATAAAAGCGGCGATAATGTATCGCCCTTTCTTGATAATATGGCCCAGAGTTTCTACTGTTGCTCTGTTTCACCCAAAGCCTGTTTTCTTGGCATTGGTGCATCTTTCCTCCCACCTGTCTCAAGTGATGTTCTCAATTCATTTTTCAGGCACACATGGTGCCTTTCAGCTCGTCTCCTTCAGACTGCTTTATGCAGCCTCCTGTATGCCACAGGTGTACCTGCCATTTGCTCTGTTATGGCTGCTTTGAAACCTCTATTCATCTGTTTTCAGAAATGCCTAACATCCCCCTCTCCAGGTTGCAAACCTCAACCATCAGCTGCGCCATTGTCGTGAGCCCCATCGACACAACGCCGGCCCTTTATATCACACCTGTTGCAGGGCTGATACGGATCCCACTTCAGCAGACTGAGCTTTCAAAGGCCCTTTCTAGCCCACCTTGCTTTGCTCTCAGCAGTCAATGCAAGAAGACAGCATCTGTGTGTAGTCATTGACTGCAGTAATGATGCACCCTCCATGCAAGCATCTTATAGCAGAACAGAGAAAGCTTCTTTTTATTTGTTCCCACTCTCACTAATGACTATGGAAATGTCATACTCAGAGACAGAAATTTGGGGAAGAATAGCAAGGCGCCAGGTCTACAGCAAATAAGCAGCTGTATTTTGAATGCTTGCATCTGTTTCACTGCTTGCTCGGTTCCCAAACTAGCCCATTTTTTCTGCTTCGATTTGACGAGCTGCCACGGTCTCACAATTTCCAAAAGTTCTATTTTGTAGTATCCGAAAGCTCTCAAAATGAAAGAAAGTGCTGGATCTATCCTTTATTGTGACCTGCTACCTGTGTGAGGATGATTGCCAAGTCTACTCTGAGTTGCAACTCAAGTTTTACCTGTTCCCCACTGTCCATAGGGATGTATGTCATGACAACGCGGGCTCTACCCCGCGCTGCCATTACGACGCATCCATTACAACGACTTGCGCTGTAGGCGCTGGATTGTGGAATAGTTTAATTTTCTATTCCAACTCCAGCCCACGTAACAGTAGGGAAGGTGTTGGAATAGAAAATAAAACTATTCCTTTTCCTTTACCAAGAGCGCCCTCCAGCGCAAGTCGTTGTAACGACTTGTGTTGTGATGGCAACGTCGTAATGGCAGCGCAGTGTAAAGCATGGCTGTCTCCCGTCCATAGTGGCCTAGCGGCAGACATCTTCCCAGTAGTTTCTGGCGCCAGCTGATTGGTTATTGCAATCACACGACTTTCTCCTCTCTCACAGTGCTAGCACTTGATTCACCACTTCATCATTGTCCAACTTGGTCCAGTGATGGCCATCTTTCCAGTAGCTACATTTGACACTTTCGGCGAATCGCATGGTTAGATCTTTTAAGCCCTATTGGACTCAGTATCCTGAAACCCTTATTGGCGATGCAACAGTATATCAGCGTAAAGGCTCCACCATGCAGAGTGGGAACATAAGGTGGGGTGCTGGTAGTTGACCCATGGTCCACAAATCTTAGTGTCTCAGAGAAGGAATACTCCACATCTTTAGTAGATGAAAATGTTTAGGGATGCTTTGCTTCACTAGATATTCCTGCTGCATACTCCCCTGTTAGAGGCAAGTGCACTGTTTTGTCATGCTTATCCCCATTCCCTGCATGAATGACGTGGTGCTTGGAAAGTTGAGTGTGGCTGAGAGATTGTGATGGTGTAATGGGATGCTGGTGGGTGTACACAGACATAAGCGTGACCGAGACTTACTGTTGTAGGGAGGATGTGGACCTGATAGATGCTATTGAAGCTGAGGTTGTAACCTGGATAAAGAACTTGGGAGAACTACTGCCTCCAACTCATGTGGCAGGTGGCGGCTACTTCACTAAGGCGGAGGAGCGTCGCCCCACTGCTTCAGTTGCAAGCTGAATACAAACAATAAAATGATAATAACGTTCTTTATTATCATTTTGTTGTTTGCATTCAGCTTGCAGAAGAAGCTAGGCAGGCGGGGCTGGGCTCCCCAATGTCACAGGGGGAGGAGTGATGGCCGCACCTAAAGTGCTCATGACACTTTGACCTTACCCTATCGGGCCGGTCAAACCGTCATGCGCACTCTCCATGTTATCCACCAAGGCTACATTACAGCCTGGGTGGAGAACATGCACAGCCTGCCAATCCCTGTCTGAGCGCCGAACCACGGTGCTCAGACCAATCACAACACTGTTAAGGCAGCGTTGTGAATGGTCAAGGGATTCTGGCAGCCTGGGTGTTTCCTGCTGAGTGGAGAGGAGGACGGAGAGGCAGTGGCTGCGGTCGGCGGAGAAAAAGTGAGTGCATTTTTAAAAATTATTATTTCCCTCCTCTCCCTCCGTCCCCCGCCCCCCGTCTGTAGCAGCCGCAGATGCATGTGGCTCCTGCCTCGAAGACCCTCTCTCCCTCTCTCTATGCTCAACATGGTGACAAGTTTATCTCTCCATGCTCAACATGGTGACACGTTTATGAAAGGACCTGATTGAAATGCAGGAGGGCTCTGGAGGAGTGATGGAGCTGGTCCAGGAGGGGAGAAAGCCTACTTTGAAACAGTGATGGGCCCAGAGACCAGGAAGGACCAGACCCCCCCACCCTCCAGGAAGGACCAGACCGCCCACTCTCAGATCCACTGGCAGCTACTGGGCATGAGTCCAGTGAGGAGGGTGGGCAGAATAATTAGTCTACTGACCTGTACCTGAAAATGTTGAGGCTTGACCGCGCATGCCTGCTACTCTTACCTCTTTTGGGAGTATGGATCTGACAAAGGCCGTGTTTTTGTGTGGATTTGTGCCATCATAGATTCATGACCATGCACTGGTTGTGTAATACTACACAATGGCGGCTGAGTATTTGCATCATTTCAATGTGAAAAAGCCCAAAGTGATCTCCACAACTCTAAACGAGGCGAGGGAACCGAAGGTTGAATGTACTGGCAGTGGCGTAACGAAAATTGGGAGGGGGGAGGCTGAAAAGTACATGCAAGGGGCCCTATATGCTCTGGACCCAATCCAAAGCTCTCAGACCAGGGGCATGCCAGTGCCAGAAAGGGCCCCAGGAGGTCGCCCCCCACACCGGCTGGGTATGCGGGGCTATTGTTACGCCACAGTGCACTGGACAGGTCCACCCTGCTCTAAATGGACTGTTTTGGAAGTCTAAATACATCCGTGCTTATCCGTGTGGGAGTAAATGGCTTCAGTGACATAACAGAGGGAAGAATGTACTCACCTGCCGCGTTAGGTACATTTTTTTTAAATCAGAGGTCCCAAGAGAAGGCAAAGCAGCCAGTGATATTTGTAACAGCCTCAACCTTGGCTCATGGAGGAGTGGGAGGGATTCAGTAAGACCATTAAGGGAGCCACAATGATCCTCAAGAACAGGGTTAAAATTACCATTGTGGCTCCATCCTGTGAGTCAATAATCTATGCTTTGTATGCGGTAAACATCCTTTACAACGCAACTTTTACCACGCAGTGCCTTTACGACGCAACTTTTACAACGCAAACCATTACAACGCATTGCGCTGGGGGGCGCTCTAGGATAGGGAATAGATTTAATTTACTATCCAACACCTTCCCTACTATCCACGGGGACTGGAGTTGGAATAGTAAATTAAACTATTCACTATCCAGCGCCCCAAAGCACTATGCGTTGTAAAGGTATTCATTGTAAATACCGCGTTGTAAAGGCATGCGTGGTAAAAGTATGCGTTGTAACGTCATACATCCTTTGTATGCAAGCTCCATGTCGAGTATTAGGATATTCTTAACATTTTTAAAATCAAGTTTTGATGTTTTTTTCTTTCCACTTTAAAGTATGTTTCTCTTACCCCTGAATCTAGCAGGTTTCACTGAGGTGTTTCGAAAGGTGGAGAACATGCACATGCCCGTCTTTGAAAACATCCACTAAGTCTCTCAATATCGGCGTGACACAAAATGATGGGGTCCTCCTTCAGAATGTGAGGAGAGGCCCTGAGTCTACCAAATCTCATAGATATTCATTGACCTTGGCCTGAAGTATACCCCCTGGAGGGTAGAGGGAGCCCCTGAAGGGGTGGGGGCTCCCATGCACTGCAGGGGCTCAGGGGCTTGTGTTACGACCCTGGTGCTCAACACGCCTCAATGGGTTTCCACAGACCACTTCGCCGACACCTCCCTCTTTTACTCACTGGTGTTACATAACATTGAATACTACGACTGCTTAAGTCTGGCATAATTTACATAGGCTTAACTCAACAGGCTTACCAGGTGTAAAGAAGACATTCTCCTGGAACGATGGTTAAGTGACTATGGCATGTTAGTGTCTGTGTCCCCTTGCAACCTTAGGATATTTTACCATTGTAGCAGGACAACTGTAAAGCCAGTAAGAAAACTCAGTCGGTCAATGCACCCACAGGAGTCAGGTTTATTAGGGCTATGGGGCTTGGGCCCCATCGATAATTTAAATTAAGAAGAGTTTCAAGTTCAGCACAGGAATTTTCACAATGTTTACTATACAATCTTACCTTGCATTTGTTTCAAAACGTTGTAATGTTGAGTCATTTCTGTTTTCAGTTTGAAAAAGCTTATTAGAATCATTTCAATGAAAAATACATAGTAAACATATACCGGCATATGCATCAACGTTCGGTAATACCTGTCGGTAATACCGAAAAATAACGACTCGCTATTATGAACATGCAAACCGCGATGCATCAAAGTAATCGGTAAAAATTACCGAGTCGTTAATAATCGCTAATAAATAACGATTATACGCCAGCGAGAGTAACAAAAACCGATTTCGGTAATACCGAGTCGGTATTACCGGATCCGGTATTAGCGGATTCGTTATTAACGAAAACGGGAAAAATACGCGACGCTTCGGAAGCAGGCCAATGACATCACAACCAGGAAGTAGGACACCCACGCTGCATTCAGTGTTCGGAGTTGCACAGAGGAGGAGGCAGAGCACAGGAGCTGAGGACCCTGACAGAACCAGTAGCAACCAGGAAAAAGCAAGCAGGACAAGATGGAGAAGGAGGCCCCCCAGCATGGAAAGGACACACCCCGAAAGCGAAAACGGAAGTTTTCAGATAAGGAGCTGGAAATCTTAATAGAGAGTGTGACCAGCAACCATGACCGACTATTTGGAAAGTTGTCGCTGAAGGTGCCAGAGGCAGAAAAAAGGAAGATGTGGCTGCGCATCAAGGACAAGGTGAATGCCTGCGGAGTCACCCACCGCAGCATCGACGACCTAAAAAAACGCTGGTACGACCTGCGGAAGAGGGCCAAGGAGAAGATAGCGCAGAGGGTCAGGGATGCTGCTGGCACAGGAGGGGGCACATCCAATGTGACGCCTAACACTGACCTGGAGGATCTAGTGGAGGCCACCATAGAACGGGAAGCTGTTGTGGGGGTCACAAGTCTGGACACCTCAGGTGCTGCGGAAGGAGGACAAGGTAAGAAGCATGGCAGCGTAACGATGCAGCGTGAACTAAGTCCCTGCCCAATCCCCCATGCCAGACCCAGTGCACATGTAGCGTTGCCCTAGACACACACCCTCACCACTGTGTTGCACCATGGGAGATGTAGCCAATACATGAATGGGTGCATGCCTGAGCCCAGAGATGAATACAGCAGCCAAGGGTCAAATGTCAGTCACAAAAAGTAATTTATTGTGAGATGCCACAGCTATTGTCACATACTATACCATGATAATAACTATGCACTGTTTCACACACAGATGCATCCCCCATCGATTCAGACGACAGTGGCCGCCTTGTCATCTCGGAGACGCCAGTGTTGTCAGAAGCGGAGTGCTCACAGGGAGCTGAAGTCATGTCCTCCCCTTCACCACCACGGCGGACAACACCTCCACCGTCCTCGCGGTCCAAGCAACCACCACCACCACCACCACCATCCTCGCGGTCCAAGCAACCACCACCACCACCACCACCATCCTCGCGGTCCAAGACACCACCACCACCAGTGCGGCCCACTCCGCAGAGCCACAGAGCAGATGTTGCCGCCCTGTCCGTGATGGAGTCAGATCAATGTTCATCACACCCAAATGTTCCACGCCAGGCTGTCGTCACTCCAACCAGCCAAACTGCAGGCCGACAGCGCATCAGGCAGAGGGTTGTGCCCCCGGGTCGGGCTGCTGCAAGACCGGTCGATCTGTCCGGAGGGTACGGAGTTGTGGAGACCCGGATGCTGCGTGTCCAGCGCCTGCAGGGGAGACACATGGGTGCCATGAAACTCACCATGACAAAACTTTGCAACAAACTTGGCAACATGACTGACGCAGTGCGTGAGCACACCACTGCCGTATCTGCCTGCAACAAAGACATCAAGCTTTGCCTGCAAGAACTGACACGTGCCATAGTCGGAGGCCAACAGAGTGAGCGCCGGCGTCACAGGCAGATCATGCTGGCAGTGAATACTACTAACAAGGCCATCAATAAGCTGTGCAACAGCACGGCTGTGCTGTCCCGCAGGTCCGTGTCCCTGCAAGTGGAGCTAGGTCATTATTGTGGGAATGTGGCAAAGGCCCTTGAGAGGGTGACCACTGCAGTGGAGCAACTGCAGCCAGGGTCAGCCAGTGTCAGCAGTCTGGGGGCGGAAGAGGGGAGTGAGGCAGCCTCCAGTGTCAGCAGCGTCTCCCTGCCGGACACCAGCGTGAGGAGGCGCAGTGGCCGCAGTGCAACTGCCACTGACTCCCATCGCGTAGAACCCGAGGAGTCACAGGACAAGAGACTGGGGGTACGCGGCAAACGGAAGTGAACATGTGGCAAAGTCACACTGTCCTTGGTGAGGTAACCATGGCCAGACCAAAGTGCCGCAAGCGTCACCTGTTCTGAGAAGGGACATTCATAGTTTTAATTTAACTGCAGCAGCAGCTTGTTTGTGTTACGTATTTCTGCACCAGTCAGGTGTCCATGCCCATTAAACCCTTGCAAATCTGTTCCTGTTGTCAAGTCACTCTCTTACCTGTCTCAGAAATGATTCCGTGTGATGTATGTCCGCCTCCTTTGCCCTTCAGCTGTGTTGGGCACATGTGCCTGTTGGTGTTGTGGGGGGGGTTGCTGGGCACGCAGTTCATCCTCTCCCTCCACCTCTATGTGTATCCCCCTGCACGTGGCGATGTTGTGCAGGATGGCACACACAGCAATGATCTGGCAGCAGGTCACTGGGTCGTACTGCAAGGCACCTCCAGTCTTGTGCAGTATTCGGAAGCGGCTCTTGAGGATGCCGAATGTTCGCTCAACCACATTCCTAGTGCTGATGTGTGCCCTGTTGTAGCGCTGCTCTTGCGGGGTAGCTGGGTTGAGATAGGGCGTGAGGAGATATTCACGCAATGCGTATGCGCTGTCACCTGCAGGATGGGGAGAGAATGGAAATCAGCATTAATGAAATTATACATGTGGGGATGGAGTGGATGGGGAGTACGATGATGCAGCTATATGTACCTAGTAGGTGTCCCTCTCCGAATTCACCGTTGATCAGGCGCCTGTGGAGGCCACAGTGACGGAAAATGTAGGCGTCGTGTGTGCTCCCGGAGAATTGGGCTACAAGGTCCCTAATGATGAACTTGGCATTGCACACCACCTGCACATTTATGGAATGATATGATTTCCGGTTGCGGAAAATGTATTCGGTGGCTGATGGAGGACAGATGGGGACATGCATGCAGTCAACACACCCTATGACATGGGGGAATTGTGCCACCTGGTAGAATTCCCGTTTGGTGCGGGTAAGCTGCTGGGGGGTTCTGGGGAAGCTGATGTGGCGATTGATAAATGTCAGCATGGCCTCTAGGAACCGGTGGAAAAAGCGTGATAATGCACTTTGCGACACGCCTCCTGTCTCAGCTATTACCCCCTGGAAGCTTCCAGATGCAAGCAGGTGCAGGCAGCATAGGACCTGCACATGGGCTGGTTTGGCGTTGGTCCGACGGGTCTCGTGCTACAGTAATGGTGCCAGGTCTGCTATTAGGTACATTATCATGGCACGGTTGAGTCTGTACTTGGCGTACACGTGTTCCTCGGTCTGCCCCAGCAAAGTGATGCGCACCCTGAAGATCCTGTCCTGTATCATCCTCCTGCGCTGGGCCTGGGCGTTGATCCTCCACCTCCTAGCAAGCACGTAGAGGGCAGCCATTTTGGTGTACATGTGGGGTTTCCCAGGGCATTTATGAAGGGTTACTGATTGTCAGCACCTGCTGATGGGGTTAGTTTTTTTTTCTGTCCTTCTGTTAACTTTACCTCCTGATTGTGATTCCCCTTATTTTGCTCATGCTAAATAGCGATTTTGGGGATTTCCGGTATTAGCGACTGTTCATGCATACCATTTCGATTCGTTATTGCCTAATCGGTATTTCCGAAGTAAGCTTTGGGGTTCGGTATTTCCGAATGTCTGTTTAACGAATCGGTAATTTACCGGGGGGGATTTTTGCGGTTCGTTATTTATTTCCGAATTTTTGTTTGATGCATTGCATTTTATGGTTTTGCGTTCGGTATCGGCCTGTTTTTCCGATTCGCTGTTTTACCGGGAGGTATTTTCGTTGATGCATATGCCCGATAGTCAATATAACAAAACAAAACAATAATATATATTGCAGTTAAGAGCAGTAAGTGAAATAGAACTAAGCAACTGTAGAAAAATAATACAAATATGCAACATAGTACATTGGTAACTTAGCATTTTATTTTTTGTGTTTTGCGGGCATTGGAAAAAAGAAAAGAGAGAGAGAGTGAATAAAAGAGTAAGGGCCAGATGTAGGTAATTCATATTTACCACCTCTTAAATACCGAATTTTACCGATTCGGTATTTAAGAAGTGGTAAATATGAAGGGGGGAGATGTAGGTATTTCCACATGTGGAAATACCGAATCGTTAAGATTCGGTATTTACCGAATCTGGAAATACCGAATCGGTATTTCCTATTGATTCCTATGGGCTGTGAAGCCCATAGGAATCAATGGGCAATACCGATTCTGTAATTACAGAATCGGTAAATACCGATTTTAGCAAGGGTGCAGGGGGTGTCACTTTGACACCCTCTGGCACCCCTGTTTTAGGCTTGTATGTGTGCCACATGGCACAGATGTACATGCACAGATGTGCATGTACACCTGCATCGATATTTTACCATGCAATTGTATTGCATGGTAAAATACCGATTTTCAAAGCCCTGTGTCAATGTGCAACTTGGCACCTACATACCGAAAATGCATTTTCGGTAATTTTACCGACCGGTATATTTACCGATTCGGTAAAATTACCGAAAATGCCTGGTTTTTTCCCCCTACATCTCAAAATCCAATTACCGGTCGGTAACGGCCGAATTCGGCCGTTACCGACCGGTAATTGGCCACCTACATCTGGCCCAAAGAGAGGAAAAGCAAAGAGTAATAAAATCATATATAACTTCACTGAAGAAAAAAATATATAGCTGACCATTAATACAATTATCAGTTAAATAAGCATATATGCAAAGTTACAATACTAAGAAACATCTGTAGTTCATGGAGGCTGGAAGGCAGTAGTTACATACAGTAACCAAACAAGCGTACAGTTCAAATAGGTAGGAAAAGTTAGCCACAGTAAGTTCTTCTTAACAAGTTGTTGTATGGAAGTGGCGTTCACTTCATCAGATCTGCAAAGATGACATAATAAATTCCACCATCTAGTAGAAGTAACCATATTAGCATTTTTCCAAATGGCTGTGATAATTTGTAAAGATATAGCAATGAGTAAGTCCAAAATGTATCCACTTTTCGATTGCCAATCCAAATTTGAGAAGAACTTCCCAAAAGAATATGTAGAATATCAAAAGAAAAAGTAATAGAACAAATTGTTGAAATTGTATTCCAAACTTCCAACAACTAAGTTTTAATTGATGGGCAGTGAAACAACATATCATGCAAAGTACCTGTTGCTATGCTACAAGTCCAGAATGTATTTTCTATGCTGTGATTGTATTTGTGAAGGGAAATAGGGGTTTAAATAGTCTATCTTGATATAATATAAGGTTTGTGTAGTGGTAGTAGCTGTGCAGGCAATGTGATGGATCTTAGACCAGATCATATTCCAGATTTGTAGATGAACGGGAACGGTTTAAATCTAAATCCCACTGTAGTTCAGCTTTAGATTTGCAGCAGGTAGGAGGTACGTATTCAAGATGTTTATATATGTTTGAAGCCTTGATAGCAAGGGGAAAGTTGAATATCTTGCAATATCTACTGGGAGTAAAAGAATTTGTATTTGTAGGAGTAGACATGTATCGTAAAATAGCCATCTTTGACAGCTCATATTTGAGTGTAGATAAGGAGGTGCGATCATACCTACATTGAATTTCGGATGAGGAGAGAAAAACAGTGCCCTGCATTAACTGTTTAACTTGCACAATATCTTTTGCTCCCCAATCCGTCCAAAAAATTATCAGGTTTGATAATTTAATCTGTTTATTGTACCATATAGAACATTTTAGAAACACATGAAGGGGTGACAGCGACTAGGTGATATTGGGATGTGCCAGGTGTATCGAGTTCTTAATAGTGGGAGAAGAAAAAGATTCAGAAGGGTGTGAAATGTGAGCTGCAGAGTGAAAAGAAAAAGGTAAAATCATTGAGTCTTTCAGTTTATGCCATACAGTGAAGGGAGTATCTTCAGCCCTGTCCAAATGAGGCAAGAGTTTTTCAAAACAGAAGCAGACTGATACCTCTGGAAACTGGGAAAGTTTACCCCACACAAATCTTTAGGTTTACACAATGAATATAATGAGATACATGCTTTCGTCCCATTCCACAAAAATTTACCAACCAAACTATAAGAGATTTTAAAAATGTCTGAAGGAGCTTCACAGGTAGCATAGCTAAATAGAAACGAATTACAGGTTGCATCTTCATTTTGATGGTATCTTATCTGCCCCACCAAGATAAATACAAAGGTGACCACTTCTAAGACATATTAAGGATTTTGTGGTGAGCATCAGCTAAATTAATCTGAATTGTTTCAGTGATAGAGGTGTAGTATTAAATCCCCAAACACTTAATTCATTTATTTTATTTATTTATTTTAAGGTTTTGTAGAGCGCGAACATGACCCGTGAGGGTATCAGAGCGCTTTACAGATTCATAGCGGTAATACAAGGTCACGGCAGGTCATAACAAACAACACAGGAGATTAGTACATCGGAGAGCATACAGAGTCAAGGGGTCGTTGGTAGGCGGGATATCATACAAGTACTGTACATTGAGGGACAGGATAAGCTATACAGCAGGACAAAAATATTACACTAATCACAAGAGTAATGTACAAGGTCGCAGGATAAGGCAATAGTCTCCCAGGTGGCTGTGGGAACGAGTTTAGCCAAGGGATTTACCCATGAGGAAGTACTTGGCCTCTTTTTTGCAGCGTGCGAAGGAAGGGATTTTTCTGATGTCGGGAGGGAGGGAGTTCCATATTCTTGGTGCAGTCCCGACGAAAGCCCGATTGTAGGTTTTTGTTTTCCTAAAGCGTGCAGGACGGAGTAGGAGGGCCTTGGTCGATCGTGAGTTTCTGTTTCCTCCGGATAACACAAGCTTCTGTGCAAGATACGCGGGATAGTTAGAGTGAAGGGCATTCTGCGTGATGCATGCCAGCTTGAGGTGAATCCTAGCCTCGAAGGGGAGCCAGTTTAACGCTTTCAAGTGAGGAGTGATGTGATCAAATTTTTTTGAGCCTGTAAGTAGTCTGGCGGCTGCGTTGAGGCAGGCTTTTAAGGGTGCCAGCGAGATCTTGGGTAAGCCAGAGAGGATGGAGCAACCATATTCCAGTCAAGAGATGACTAATGATTGGACTGTGAGTTTTAGGTCAGGAGCGTCTAGAAAGGGTTTCAATTTCCATAGGTAGCTCCGGTGGAATCTGGCAGATTTCGCCATTGCGTTGATGTGGTCTCGCATATTTAGGTTATAGTTCAAGGTAATTCCCAGAGATTTGGCCGTATTCACAATGGTCGGGGAACAGTTTAAGGCTGTGATAGCTTTAATCCATGTCTGGATCTCAGGGTTGCTCTTGTGCGGGGAGATTAGAAGGAACTCAGTTTTCTTAGCATTGAGTTTGAGTTGATTGGAGGAGAGCCATCTGACGGTCAGCTTCAGGGCCTCATTCAGGGTGAGTATCTCTGCCAGAGATGAGATTTTTATGTAGATCTGAGTGTCATCAGCGTACATATGGAAGGACTTCGGCAAGGGGTTCCAGATAGAGATTGAAAAGGGTGGGGGACAATGTTGATCCCTGAGGGACTCCCACCGTGACCACGGAGGGAGCGGACAGTTCGCCATTCATTAGGAATCTCTGAGATCGGTTTTGGAGGTAGGAACTAAACCAATCAAGGACTGTGCCATCAAATCCCATCCTGAGTTTGAGGCGTTCGAGTAGCATCTCATGGTTGACCGTGTTGAAGGCTGATGATAGATCAAGGAGGATCAGGAGGCAGGTTTTGTCTTAGTCAAGGGCTTGAAGAGCGTCATGAACGATGTGGAGCATGGTGGTTTCGGTGCTGTGCCCCGGTCGGAAGCCTGATTGGCAGTCATCGAGTAGATGGAAGTGGTTGATGTGGTGACTTATCTGTATTTGTACACACTTTTCCAGCACTTTAGCCAGGAGAGGAATGTTGGAAATTGGTCTAAAGTTGTCTGGGGAGGCTGGGTTCAGCGACGGCTTTTTCAGAATGGGTAGGACTTGGCCTGCTTTCAGCGAGGTCGGTATTGATCCCTGTCGTAGGGAGGCGTTGATTATGGCAGTGTGATGACCTGTCTCTCTGTGTGGTCTGGTTCCATGCTGGAACTTAGAGCTTGGAACCATCTGTCACCAATGTTCTTCTAACATGTAAGTTCCATAGTTGTCAGTTGTTAGCTGACTGTTGGTTGGGGCTGAATAAATATTACTTGCTAACCTAATCCTGGATAAACTCTACTTTGTTACACTGGCGACGTTTGAGGATAGGATCTACATGTGCAAGTCGGCCTCAACAACAGGTGTATAGCTGAAGGAAAAGAGGAAAACTCACTTTGCTGCTGTGTGGAAGAAGGAAAGTCAATCCATATCTTCCAGGAATAGCTGTGGCTCAGCGAAGGAAAAGCGGTGAGAAACGAAAAGAAAGAAGAAAACGCGACGAAAATCGGCAAAGGTAGTCAATTTCAATGGTTTAAGAAGGAAAATATGTAAAAAACAGGGAGTTTGAATGTGACGTCGATTTTCGAGGGTAAATTCCCAAAGAAAAAAGACTATTTGTTGGAAGAAAGTTGGCTGACATCTTTGAATGGGAAAGTTTAAAAAAAAAAACAAGCGACATTGACCATAGAAAGAGATAAAGTTGTTGTGTGGCGGCCATTTTGAGTCGGTCTTTAAAAAAAAAAAAAACAAGTTCAACCAACCAAAGAAAGAAGCACTAATGTTTCGTGGCGGCCATTTTGACTTGGTTTAAAAAAAAAAAGCTCAATCTACTTAAGAAAGAAGACCGAATGTATGTGACGAATTAGTGGCGGCCATCTTGAGAGAATTTTTTTTCCAGTTTTTTTTTTCTGTTAATTCAAGAAAGAGGACAACAGGAAAAGCGGTAGTTCGACGTGTGGCATTGTCGAAATTCAAAATTGAATGGTAAAAGGAGGACAGAAAGGCCTGTTGTGCACAAGAAAGAAGGAAAAAAGTCGAGTGAAAAACAGAAGGACAGAAAGGCCTGTTGTGCACAAGAAAGAAGGGAAAAAGTCGAGTGAAAAAACGGAAGGAGGAGTGAAGTCGGAGGAGCTTGTTGAACAGAGAAAGGCACACAAACTGGAAGAGGTGGCAAGAAGTGCTTGAAAGGAGATTCAGGCTCAACTTGTTAAAACTGCACGAGAAATTTGGAGCCTGTCAACGGTGATGTGCACACCTTTTGGGGGAAGGGAGGAAGTACATTGATGGTTAAAAGTATAAAGGGGACTAAGGTTAAAGTGTGTTAAGAGGAATTGGGGTAGCAAAATGCAGAATGTAACTGCGCCTCCTTTCTTTCTGATGGAACCACGGGAGCCACTGATTAGGTGGAAAAAATGGAAGAAAATATTTGAGAATTACGCGAGGGTGTGTGGTGCGAATTTGAGTGGTGAAAGAAAGCATGCCTTATTAATGCATTGTTTGGGTAGAGAAGGCCAGGAGATTTTGGAGACTCTTCCACTTATTCCACTAGCAGATCAAAGAGGGTTGAATGAGTTTGAAATATGTGTTAGGCAGTTGGATTTGCATTATCTTCCTAAAGTAAGTACCATCATGGAAAGGTACTATTTCGGGTTACGAGAGCAGGGTAAGGAAGAGAGTGTTGAAGAGTATATTACTGCACTAAGAAAGCTGGCATCAAGTTGTAAGTTTGGGGGTTTGGTGGAAGAAAGAATAAGGGATCAGTTCGTTTTGAGATGTGTGAGCGATAAAATAAGGGAGGAGTTGTGGTTAAAGGATGAACCTGCACTTGAAGAAGTGATAGGTATTGCAAAAAGGGTTGAACACATGTTAAAATGTGTTGGAGAACTGAGCAAGGAGAAAAAGGATGAAAAACCAAGTAGTTGTTCAGCACAAGAAGTGGTGTGTCAGGCCGTGAAGAGAGATGATGAGAAGAAAAAAAAAGAAGTGTGCGAGGGAGAAAAATTGAAAGGGGAGGTTGATGGAGGTATTCCGAAATTACAGACAAGTAAGAAATTCACAACGCCTTTTCAAGGAAATTGTTATAGATGTGGGAAATATGGGCATATGGCGAATGCGAGAGAGTGTCCTGCCCTTAAGTTCAATTGTAATGTGTGTGGAAGAAAGGGGCATATTGGTAGAAATTGCAGATCAAGGGTCGGGAGAGATACGAGGACAGAGACTAAGTTGGTTAGTTTTCAGATTAATGATGATCTTGTAGAACATCCTTCTGATTATGTGTTGGTTGGGGAAGCAAGTGTGTTAATGAAATTTGATTCATGCTCACATGTTACTTTCATTTCAAAAGAGGTGTTTGAAAATGTGTTTGAAAGTAAAAAGACTTTGTGTAAACCGGATATAAGACCAACAGGTTATCAAGAACAACCCATACAAATAATGGGTTACTTTTTTGACTGCATTGAATATAAGGGGAGGTTTGTGGAAGCAAACATTTATGTGGCAAACAGGGGAGACAACTTGTTGAGTTGGTCTCATCAAGCAAAGTTGGGTGTGAGTCTCAATCCAAATGCACATCCAGTTATTCAAGTACAGTCTGTAGATGATGAAGAGAATAAGTTTATAAAGAATTTTAAGGAATTATTCAGTGAAAAACTTGGATGTATAAAGGGTTACAATCACAACATCAAACTGAAGTTGGGTGCGGTGCCTGTTGCTGCTAAAGTAAGGCGCATTCCAATTTGTGTAAAGGATGCTGTGGGAAAAGAGATTGAGAGGTTGTTGTCGACTGGGGTTATACAACCTGTAGAGGCAACTGAATGGCTCACACCAATTGTGGTCGCGAGGAAGCCAAATAATGAGATTCGGCTGTGTGTTGACCTTCGTGCATTAAATAAGGAGGTAATAGTTGACAAGTACCCTTTGCCAAACATAGAGGAGTTGGTTTCTACATTAGATGGGGCATGTTACTTCACCACCTTGGACATGGCTTTGGCATATCACCAGGTCCCGCTAAAAGAGGAGTGTCAAGAGCTTACTAGTTTTATAACACCAATGGGGGCATTGAAGTTTTTAAGGATGCCTTTTGGGCTGGTTTCGGCAGCCTCAGTATTCCAGAGAATTATGGAAGATCTGTTCAAAGGAATACCGGGGGTAAGATGTTATCAGGACAATGTTCTCCTTTCTGGTAAGAATGAACATGAACATGATGAAAGGGTTTGTCTTGTGTTGAAGAAGATGATGGATGTTGGGTTAACTTTACGACGGAGCAAGTGCAAGTTTGGTGTCAATGAGCTAGAATATTTGGGCCACCACATTTCAAGGAAGGGCATTTGTCCAAAAAAGGAACTTGTAGACACAATTGAAAAGTTGAAGGAGCCATGTTCAAAAGAAGAGGTGTCATCATTTTTGGGCATGGCGGCGTTTTACAATAAGTTTATCAGAAATTTTGCAGATAAGACTGTTAATCTTAGGAAAATCATGTGTAAAAAGTCTGTGTTTAATTGGACAGAGGAGTGTAGTAGAGAGTTTGCTCAGGTAAAGATGGATCTGAGGAATGCACCAAATTTGCAGGCGTTTGTTCCAGGGGATCCAACGTTTATTGTAACAGATGCTAGCAGTAAGGGTCTGGGTGCTCTGTTGTTACAGGTGAGGAAAGACAAAGAGGTTCTAATAGCTTGTGCTTCGAGATGTTTGAAGGGGGCGGAGTTGAATTACTCTGTCATAGAGAAAGAGGCGCTTGGAATATATTGGGCTGTGAATAAATTCAGGAAGTTTGTTTGGGGTTCATCCTTTACCATCAGATCTGATCACAAGCCACTAAAGGAAGTGTTTGAAAAGAAGGGGTTGGACTCAATCTCGGCGAGAATTAGGAGGTGGGTAATTTCTTTGCAGGAGTTTGCGTTCAGGTTTGAGTATATTCCAGGAAAAACTAATGTCTCAGCTGATTGTCTGTCAAGGCTTATGGATGTCGTAGAAAATGTTGATGAAGGTTTGGTTGACGATTTTGAGTGTGAATTAAAGGTGTGTGACGTTACTTTGGGTGCGGTGAAGGAAGATGCTTGGAGAGAAGAGTTGAGTAAGGATGAAGAATTAAAGGAGGTCATTAAATTGTTGGAAGGTGGTATGTCTCGTTCTCTAAAGAAACCTTGGTCAATGATTGCTGATGAGTTAGCAGTGGTGGATGGTTTGCTCATGAGAGGTACTAGATTAGTCCCACCTGTTAATCTCAGAAGCATTCTGGTGGACATGTCTCATGAGGGACACTTGGGCATTTCTAAGACGAAAGAACGCATACGAATGGACTTCTGGTGGCCAGGTATTGATTTGTTGGTGGAACGCACAGTTAGGGATTGCTCTTCTTGTCAGGCAAGTGATAAAGTTTTGAGAACTAGGTTTTCCCCAATGGTTTGCAGGAGGTTGCCTAGGTCCCCCTGGGATGAGATTGCAGTTGATAGTGTGGGGCCGTTACATGGTGAGCATCAAACTCCGTTTATGTTGGTTTTATTGGACTTGTATTCAAGATGGGTTGAGGTTAGTTTGGTAAGGGAGATTACAAGTGAGTCTGTTATTTCTTTCTTGGAGTCTGTCTTTAAGCGCGAGAGTTTCCCGAACTCCATTCTCTCTGACAATGGGCCACAATTTTGTTCTGGGAAAGTTGAGGATTATCTCAGTAGGTGTGGCATAATTCACAAGAGGATTTCTTTGTATCATCCTGAGGCAAATGGTGCTTTGGAGAGACTTAACAAAACTTTGAAGGAAAGCATTCAGTTGGCAAGGGTTAACAATTTGGACTGGAGAAGGGAGTTACAGAACAGAATTTCAGCTTATCGATTCTCTCCACACTCAACTACAGGATAAACTCAGTTTGAACTCTTCAAGGGTAGGGCGCCTAATACTTGTTTATGTCCTGCCTGGATGGCTGCAGACAAGGGTGTAAAAAATAATGATGTGGGTGCATGGAGAGAAAGGGAATTGAAACTACAGAGGCAAAGGAAGATGTATGTAGATAGGAGAAATTCTGCAAAAGAATCCAAATTCAAGGTGGGGGAGGTGGTAAAGATCAGGGCTCCTGTGGGCTGTCACAACTGGTCAAAGTTTTCTGTTCCTAGAACCATTGTGAACATTTTCAAAAATGCTGTAAAGACGGAGGATTATCGTATCTGGAACAATAGTCGTGTTTCTCATTTTGGGGGAAAAGGGAAATGTGAAGACAATGTTGTTGTTCCTGATTTACATTCTGATTCTCCTCGTAAGAGTGTGAGAGTACGCAGGCCTCCTGTTCACTTGCGTGATTATGTATAGGAATCTTCTCTTTTGTTTCTTCATTTGTTCTGTTGCCTATTTTTATTGCTGGACATGTAAACCTGTTTAGTGTTTAAGAGGGAGAAGTGTGATGACCTGTCTCTCTGTGTGGTCTGGTTCCATGCTGGAACTTAGAGCTTGGAACCATCTGTCACCAATGTTCTTCTAACATGTAAGTTCCATAGTTGTCAGTTGTTAGCTGACTGTTGGTTGGGGCTGAATAAATATTACTTGCTAACCTAATCCTGAATAAACTCTACTTTGTTACAGGCAGTCCAGCTAGGAATTATGGATTTGGCAACGGTCGCAAGACAGTTTGAAGGGAGCGGGTCATTGAAGTGGTTGTTGGGGTTCAGGGAGGAAAGGATTTTCGTGACAGCGACTTCATCATAGGGTGCAAATTCAGACCAGTGTGCTAAATTCTTCGGTAAGGACCATGGCAGCAAAGGAGGAGGAGGCAGAGGGTCAAAGTTCGGAGGGGGGAAGGAGGCGGCCTTGAGTTCAGTATCTAAGGATTTGATTTTGTTTTCGAAAAATGAGGAGAAATCCTCAGCGGAGATGAGAGACTTGGGGTTTTCTTTTGCTGTTTTGGACAGTTTGTTAGATTGGAGTTTGACCATCTCAAAGAGTTTGCGAGGTCTGTTCTGGGCATTTCCTAGTTCCGCTCTGAAAAATTCTTTTTTTGAGTTGACGATGTTCTTGTTGTAAGTATTTCTGGCCTGGCGAAGACGTTTTAGGTGATCTGCCGAGGGGTGCTGTCTCCAGATTCTTTCATATTGCTGGAGGGATCTTCTCTCGTTGTTGAGGGAACCAGTGAACCATGGGTTTCTATCTCTGACTTGAGTTCTTTTTAGTTTAAGAGGGGCTAGGTCATCCAAGATGCTTGACATTGTAGCAGAGTAGTGATCATTGAGGTCACTGACCGAGGTGATGTGGGGGGGGTAGGTCGGTTTTGCAGCGGATCTCAAGTTTGTTGATGTCTAGGTTTTTGGTGTTTCTGAGGCAGCATTTTGGGAGTACCTGTTGTGGCGTCCTTGTCTTGCGGGTGCTAGGTAGCAGAAAGGCGATGGCATGGTGGTCAGACCAGTCGCAGGGGTCAATCGATGTGAGCTTGACGGTGGTCTCCTTAGAGATGATCCAGTCTAGAGTGGCTCCTTTCGAGTGGGTTGGGAGAGGCCAAGCTTGGGTCAGGGCTAGATCGGCCAAGAGGTCTTTAATGGCGTTGACATGGGGATCCTTAGGGTCATTCCAGTGCATGTTGAAGTCGCCGAGGAAAATGTCCTTGGTGTTTGGGGAGTTCTTAGCCGTAAAAACTTCCATGAGGTAGTAAGTGAAAGGTTCGTTAGTGCCTGGGGGTGGTAAAAGATGTGTAGGTTACATAAGTGGATGGTGCTACCGTAGACTGAGAAGGCTAGACATTCGGCGGAATCAGTGGTATTCGTTAAAAGCTCAGTGACAAGGAGGTTAGAGCGATGGATGCAGGCAATTCCGCCTCCTTTTTTGTTATGTGGTTGTCGAGCCTGGCTATGTTGAAGTTGGGGGGATTAAGAGGTCGAGGCATGGGGATGAAGCGTCATTCAGCCATGATTCTGTTAGAATGGCTATGTCGGTGTTGTTGTTCAGAATGAGTGCAGCGACATCTGCCACATGCTTCACTGCAGAACGGCAGTTGATTAAGAGACCCGTCAGAGCAGGGAGAGGAGTGGTGGTGGAGGTCGGGACGGACAGGGGCACTGGAGCAAGGTTGCTTCTGAGCACCCTTCTATTACTGGGGGGGGCTGATCTGTGTGGGTCGATAGCTACCGCGCGGATAGAGTGTGCGGCATTCACGTCACTCACGTCAGGTAGACAAGGAGAAGTAGGTGCTGTATTATGGTCCAGAAGAAAAATCTGGATTTCCTTTTCAGTGAGATCTAGTGGATTTGTTGTGGTGAGGGAGAGGTTGTAGGAGAGGGCGAGTTCAAAGGTTTCCTCCTCAGATAGGCAGCTAGTGTGCTTGCGAGGGCGAAGATGCCTTGAGGTTGTCGGTAGTGGGCGTTTGGGGAGCTCTGGGATTGGAAAGGAGGCCGGCTGAGGCAGGAGGTTTGCGAAGGAGAGTTCGGCCAGGTGGAGGAGGTTTGTAAGATCGAGGATGGAGGAATGGAGGTTCTGAATTATTTTGGAAGCTCTGGAGTGCAAGGAGTGGATGTCTGCAGAGGGGGGTGTTGGAGGGTACGGGTGGACTGTACTAGAAGTCGTGGAAGAGGTGGCTTGAGTGTTAGCAGTGCTGGCATGACCTGCTACAGCAGGAGTCACTGAGGGGGGCGGGGCTTGATGGCTAGGGTGGGCTGTGTTTGGAGTCATAGAAGGGGTGGCTTGAGTGCTAGCGAGGCTGGTTTGACCTGCCATAGACCAGGTCGCTGGTGACGTAGTGGTCTTGGAGATCGAAAAGGGAGCAAGGAGGAAGGGGACCAAAGGAGGGTTAAGGTGTGCTGTGATAGGAGCCGTGGATTCTGAGTGGGAAGCGTGCGGGGGTGGACTCACGTGGAGGGGTGGGCTCTGGTACATAGCGTTAGGGAGGTTTGTAGGCATAGTGATGGGATTAGGGTGTTCTATATTGGGCAAAGGGGTTGGAGTACGGTCAGGGCGGGTGTTGGTCGTGCATGGTCGTACACATGGTTTCGGAGAGTGGTAAAAAGCTCTGAGAATTTGTCAAGGGTTTTTAGTTGAGGCTTGGATCAGTACAATGCCGCTTTTGTAAAGGGTGATGGGGAGGTCAGCTCGAAAAGTTGTTGATGGCACTATTGTGAGCTTAGTGCCGTAGGGAATGATCCTGGATGAGTGAACATTAAGAAATAGTGAGAGGGTGTTGCGCCAAGCTGGGATTCTTCTGGAGTAAAAAACCAGGTCATTGGTGATGGTGCCTATGTCCGCACAGAAACGATGGTCCGCGATCAGTGTCTCGGGATGGTTTTTCAGGGTGAGGTGTTTTAAGGCTTTTGAGGCGGTTTTTGGGAGGTTTGGGGGGTAGACCAGTGTGTAAGCGTTTGACCCGTGGGCAGTTAGACCAGGGCCAACCATGATGGCTTGGGATGGGCACGCTCGTAGAGAACTGGATCAGTGAGCAACCGACATTGTGGCCATCATCAATAGGAGAGTGGTGCTTGGAGGGGGATAACGGGCTGACTAGGTTGTTATGCGTTCATAGCTGCCCCAAAGGTTTAAAAGTGAGTGAGTAGTCCACTTTCTGATTGAGGAAAGGAAAAGAGCGGTCCTTTTCCTGTTACAGTGGATAGTGATTAGTGATTTTGCCTATCCTCTTTCTGATTCTGCAGGTTGGGTTAGTTCCACTGCAAGATGGCCGCCACAAAGATAGAAGAAAGAGTAGTTCTCGTTCTGTTGCAGTAGGAAGTGATTTGCAGTCCTCTTTCTGTTGAATACAGTCTGGGTTTGTGCGGGCTTCTTTCTGTTGAAGCTGTTTGCTTGTCTTAAAAGCGCAGTCCTCTTTCTATGGGCGCTGTTTAGGAGCTGCCATTTTGTATCAGGTTGGGTTTAACAGCAACACCAGTGAATTAGAGTAAGTGTTTTTCCCTACTTTCTCCTGGCTGATATGAGTGATAATGTTATTCCCATTCTTTCTCTTAGCCTGATATTAGATTATAATCGAAGCGCACAATGTAATCGAAGAGCACAATGTTGGTGTAATTGCGCCTCGCACCCGCTCCGCCTGCTGGCTGCCCGAGAAGTGGTCGTCACAGTGATCGGCTGGAGAAGCCGACAGTCAGCTCCCCGGGGCCTCGGTGGCAGCCGCGATGATGGCCGGAGGAGAGCACTCGGAGGCAGGCAGCGGTGCAGCAAGGGAACTAGCAGGATGAGGAACGGAGATCGGAGAGGGGTCGGGCAAGGACCGGAAGTAGTTAGATCATGCCAAGAAACCAAGAAAGTGGCACCTCAAACCCTTTCCCTGGTTTCGACCACGGAACACTGAGAGAGGTGGAAGGTCGGGCGGGCCGCCTCAAACACAGTCGGGTGGCACAGTCTTGCTGTAGCGGGAACGGGGGGGTCAGGGGGCCACCCTTACCTTGTTCCACGCAGATTGGAGCAGTTGGAGCCTTCCAGCGGTGCGAAGACGTCCTCGGGACCTCAGGACTTTCGGGCCAACACGGAGGGGCGGACGGAGGTTATGGCGACTCCCGCAGTGTTGCGTCGGGCCCAAGCAGGATTCGTCGGGTGAGCGCTGGCCTCCGGTCGCTAAGTTCTTGCCGGCCGGCAATTCCACTTAAATCCAGTGTCTGCAAACAGTTCCTTTAAACAATACTTATTCAAAGGCAGAACCTCCGACTTATCAATATTTAGATCATAACCAGATAGAGTGGAATACATTTTTAATAAATTAACTAAAGGGGGTCTGGAATTTTGTGGATCTGATACATAAAGAACAACGGGCCCGATTCAAAGAATGAATTTAAGACTCAATCCTAAACTTACTACTATTTTGGTATTCACAGAATGCACTTACTACTTTTGGCATTAACAGAATGAACTTAATACTTTTGTTATTCACAGAGGTTAGGCTTTTGTCTTAAGTTTGGACAGACTTAAGACAGACTTAAGACAGACTTAAGACAAAATCCTAACTTCTGTGAATACCAAAAGTAGTAAGTTCATTCTGTGAATGCCAAAAGTAGTAAGTGCATTCTGTGAATGCCAAAAGTAGTAAGTGCATTCTGTGAATACCAAAATAGTAGTAAGTTTAGGATTGAGTCTTAAGTTCATTCTGTGAATCGGGCCCAACATCATCAGCATATGCAGTGAATTTAAATTCTGTGTCTTTATGCCGAAAATCATGAAAGGAAGATAACTGACGGAGAGTCTCTATAAAGGGTTTCAGGGTCAATATGAACAATAACGGTGACAGGGGGAAACCTTGTTGTATGTCCCTAAGTAATGGAAAATATGAAGATTGTAGTCTGTTAACATAAACAGATGCTTTTGGTGAAGAGTAATACAGACTGGTATACTTTAATATTCCCGGATCGAAGCATTCCATTTCAATCCCCGCATCATGAAGCTCCAAGTGACACAGTCAAAAGCCATTTCAGCATCCAATGTGATGGCAGCAACAGGTGTGTAAAGTAAAATGTATAGCATGACTATCTAGACCCAAAAGGGTGACAGCCACAGTGCGCAGAGAGCAAGCCGTTCAGCTTGATCCTTTCATGTTACCTGGAGTTATCTGCCATATATTTTCCCTTTACAAAATCTGATTATTCTGTTCCAATCAATTCCGGAATACTGTTATTAATGCTTAGGGACAACATTTTTGCAAAAATCTTATTTCTGAATGAATAAGAGATGTGCCTATAATTACTGCAAAGAGATAAGTCTTTGTCTTTTTTTAGGAATTAAGAAAAGCATAGCTTCTAAAAATGTACTACAAGCGTAGTTATTGGAAAGAAAATAATGAAATAAAGATAAGTATAAAAATATGAGAAAAGTGTGAGTCAAATGCAACTGAAAAACCATCAGGACAGGAGTTTTGTCCTTAGGTAATTTGGCAAGGGTTGTCAGTATTTCAGGGATGGATAGGTCTTTATCTAATGAAGAAAGACCCACTAACTAATCCTGTTGCTGAGACTTTTCTAAAGTCAATTACATCTCACTATTGGAAAAGTATGAATTTGATTTACAATAGGAAAAATAACTTTAAATTACTTTTTCACTTTTCCTTTTGTGCTAAAATCTAGTGTTTTGTGACAATTGGGAAGTCTCTTCAGAGTTAAAATATAACCTCACAAACCTCTGATGTCTCTGCATGTAGCTTATTTATCAAAATACTTATTGTAAATAATATGTTACCTGGCTAAATAACAATCATTGTAATGTTTTTACCTGAGATATGACTGCACAGATGGTACGATGAGGTGGTAGTAGTCTTTACTATGATGAAGTGACATTTATTTATTTTAATTTTTTTATTTGGAAATTTTATATAGCGCGACAGATGCTTCAGCAAAGAAGCGTCCCGGCGCTTTTTGAATACCAACAGAGTGCAAAAGCTAGATTTAGGAGAGGAAGCTAGGCCCTAGGAAAGAAGAGAGTTTTAAAAGCTTTACGAAAGGACAAAAGGCAGTCGAGACAGCAGATCTGCACAGAGAGGGAATTCCATAGTTTAGCAGCAAGGTACCGAAAGGACCGACCCCCTGCTCTAAGACGCTTCACCCGGGGGACCGTGGCCAGGAAATGCTCGGCCGAGCGCAGCTGGCGTGTAGGTACATAGGGGATCAGCAGATTAGACAGAATCTCAGGAGAGGACCATTTTAGAACTTTGAAGGTCAGACAGAGAGCCTTAAATTGAATACTTTGAGGCACAGGCAGCCAGTGCAGCCGCCACAATGCGCCTGGTGCAGAACACGTTCTAGGGAGCCGCAAAAGGACTCGGGCAGCTGCATTCTGGACCCTTAGAAGACGCATGACTTCCGCCTTATTGGCTCCCAGTAGAAGTGAGTTAGCGTAGGCCAACCTAGACAGAATAGTAGCTTGGACTATCAACTGGCGGGTGGGCGGGTCAAATAATAAGTGCTGTATTCATAGCTCTGTACTCTGAGAGCGTTTGGTCATTCCTGGGTTTTTCTGCATGGAGTCACACACGTTGGGTAGACTTCCACAGGTCATGCTTGGAATCTCACCTCGCAGAAGCTGCTCATAGGATATGAACTTCACTAGCAATTCAGTGAATCTGCCTCCTGTGAATACGCCTGCGGTGGAGGTTTGTGTAACCTCCAGACTGTAGAGTCCAATCCCTAGGACATTTATCCTTCTGTGGCTGATAACATTAGTATCTCTGGTTTATGATTTAAAAGGCTTTGAGACATTTTCAAATTGTTCATAATAACAGTTTAAAAGACCCTCCCCCAGATTCATCATGCTCATGTTTTGCGAGTCCTTAATAGCGATTATTAAGGAATCGCTATTAAAGACTCGCAAAACGGGATGCATGTAGAAATCGCAATATTTTTTGCGATTTCTACTGCTTCCTTATTTGCGATTCGCTAATTGCTAATCGCAAATAAGGAATGGCTTTCCCATTCCTCCCTATGGGCCTAAAGGCCCATAGGAATGAATGGGGAGTCATTCATTATTTGCGATTAGCAATTAGCGAATCGCAAATAAGGAAGCGATTTTAAGGGTGCCAGGGTGTCCAAAGGACACCCTGTAGCACCCCTGAAATGGTAATTTACACTGGTGTTGCGCACACACATGTCCAAAAGACATGTGTGTGTGTAACATACAACTTAGAAAAATGCACTAAAGTGCATTTTTCTAAGTTTTCGCTATTTACCACAAAGTCAGACTTTGCGGTAAATAGCGGCCCCAGATTGCGAAATTGCAATTCTAAAATGGTTCATGAATTGCATTTAAGGAATCTCAAATTGAGATTCCTTAAATGCAATTCTTCGCAATTTAGCGATTTCAAAATTTGCGATTTTTTCATTTGGGATGATGAATCCCAAATGCAAAAAAAGCACTCGCAAAGGGCCAGATTCTCAGAATCTGGCCTTTTGCGAGTCGATTTTGGCCTCATGAATCTGGCTGACTATCTTCAGAGTATTGCATTATTTTGAACTTTTGCTTGAAATCTCTGATGGTGAAATGTGCGGCTTTCTCAGTGGAATCTGAAGTTTCCTATATGACTAGAGTGTAAAATTCAGACTTTTCATTCTGATTTAAAGAACAGCAGAAGTCCAAGGAGGCTTTGCTTGCATAGTAGATATTAGCCCCATTGACCAACCACTTCAGAGGATACACAATTTAGAGATAACATTTGATGATTAATTCATTTTTTAGTGATAATGGAGTGCTTCAATCTTGTTTGTGTAACAAATATCACTTGTTAGAAAAGCATGATACAGCATCAAATTGTTGGGGACAAACATGTGGTTTGCAGGAAAGTCATACGTTAGAATAATTAGATACATTCAAGGGGCTACATTTAGGAAGACAATAAGTAAGAGGAAGGGTGGCAAAGAAAAAGTCCACAGGGCTTGTTGGCATTTTTAAGGGTGACAGGAGGGATGGGCTTGTATCCTAGATAGCCCAGCCATCTCATGGGGTATTTTTTGCAAAGGTGGGTGTGGTTGAGGTAATATTCTCCTGACCACTGGTACTTGGGAATAGAATGAAAGATAGGAGGGGAGGATAAGACAATGGGTGGTATTTAGGTATGAAATAGATAGGAGCCAAAGAGAGTAAGCGCCGGCTAGGATGAGAAGAAAAGGGATTAACCCCTTCCACACGGGGCTAATTCCCCCGCGGTATGGGGGGGGGGGGCATGCGGGGCTCCGCGGTGCTCGTGATGAGCTCAGCTCGTCATACTGCACAGTGGAGCTTTGCGCGTCATGACTCCGCTCACTCAATGGAACGCCCCGCACAGAAGGGGAATTATCCCCGCGTGGGCGTTCCATGGCTGTTATGACGAGCTGAGCTCGTCATGAGCACAGCTCCACTGTGCCTCATGACGAGCTGAGGCAATTACAAACTAAGGGGTTTATTTACAAGTCCAGTGTGCTGCAGGAACGCCACTTTTCTTGACGTTCCGGCAGTGCACAGTGCAGACCCATATCTACGAGGCTATGGAAAGCCACCCTGCATTACTTTTCATGGCCTAGTAGATATGGTGTAAGTCAACACAGCTCAAGTCTCTACTTTGCTTCACACTGCCGGCGGGAGGTGTTCCCTCTCAACGCTCATAGATTTTGACACCTTCCCATATTTACGACATAGTGTAAATTTGGGATTGCATCGAAACCCTGCACCTTTCCTGGGGTGATGTAACAGTTATTTTTGTGAAGGAAGGAGTCCCTTCCTGCGCAAAAACAACCTGATTACAATGCAGGCACCCATGCACCATGTTACAAGTGTGCCTTCGCTGGCGCTAGGCAGACATTTGTGCACCAGCGCAGTGTAGGAGGACAGGAATGTGCCGTAACTCACAGATACTGCACATTCGTGCCCTTTTCTTTTGTCGCAGGGCACCTCAGCATAATGCCGTGCAACGCTGCTCTGCGTCAAAGTGTTGTAAGTGAGGCCCTTAGCGTTTTGCCACATCCCCAGTCTTATGCTATGTTTTAAATCTGTGAATGTGTCAAAAACAATGGACGTTGAATAGGAACATCCACTGCAACCCCCGTGGCACGCCTCACAGAGAGAGTGTGAGGCAACGCCGCAAATTGCATTGAATTACATCATATCTACGAGGCCGTGAAAAGCCATGCAGGGTGGCTTTTCATGGCCTTGTTGATATGGGTCTGCACTGGTCACTGTCCGAAAGTCCAGAAAAGTTATGTTCCGGTGGCACACTGGGTTGTAAATATGCCTCTGAGTTTCTACTGTTGCTCTGGTTCACTCAAAGCCTGTTTTCTTGGCATGGGTGCATCTTTCCTCCCACCTGTCTCAAGTGATGTTCTCAATTCATCTTTCAGACACACATGGTGCCTTTCAGCTCTTCTCCTTCAGACTGCTTTGTGCAGCCTCCTGTATGCCACAGGTGTACCTGCCATTTGCTCTGTTTTGGCTGCTTTGAAACCTCTATTCATCTGTTGTCAGAAATGCCTACCTCCTCCTCTCCAGGTTGCAACCCTCAACCATCAGCTGCGTCCAATGTCGTGAGCCCCATCGACACAACGCGTGCCCTTTATATCACACCTGTTGGAGGGCTGATACGGATCCCACTTCAGCAGACTGAGCTTTCAAAGGCCTTTTCTAGCCCACCTTGCTTTGCTCTCAGCAGTCAATGCAAGGAGACAGCATCTGTGTGTAGCCATTGACTGCAGTAATGATGCTCACTCCATGCAAGCATCTTAGAGCACAAGAACAGAGAAAGCTTCTTTTTATTTGTTCCCACTCTCAATAATGATTATGGAAATGTCATAGTAAGAGACAAAAATTTCAGGAAGAGTTGTTGTAAGGTGCCAACACTACTGCAAATGAGCCTCTGTATTGTAAGTGCTTGCACCTGTTTCTTTATTTCCTAGGTTTCCATCCAAGCCCAGAGGAGAACGTTTTCCCTGCCACAGTGTGATGAGCTGCCGTGGTCTCACAACTTCCAAAAGTTCTTTCTCGCAGTATCCAAAAGCTATAAAAGAGCTGGATCTTTACGTTGTTTTGACCCTCTTTTATGCATGAGGATCGCCAAGGTTACTCATTCACCAGAGTGGTCTAGCTGCCATCTAATTGGTTGCTGTGATCATATGATTGACTGCGGTGCTAGCACTTGGTTCACCACTTCATCATTGTCTTAAGTACTCTAGTGATGGCCATCTTCCCAGTAGCCACAGTTGCCATTTGATTGGTTGCCTCAATCACAAGACTTTCTGCTCGTCCGCGTTCCACCTGTTTCAGAAGTTCCTCGATGCCCAGAGTGGCCAGAAGGTAAAAGACACACAATTGATGGACGGAATGCAGAACAAATCTAAACATTCACCCCCAGTCAAGAGATCTGGGTTAAATCCATTGTTCTTTTGCTCACCATGCCACCCCAGTTTAGACATGGCCATATGCAAATCAGTCTTGACCCTGAGCCTCATGGGAACAGTCCAGCCCGAACTGCCAAGCCAGGTCCTCCCTGGCCTGGAAACAAGCATCCTAGGACCAGTTTCTTCAGCCAGGATAGCTTGATTCCAGTGGCACAGTGAGACCAGGACCCACGTCTGGACATACCTGGCGCACTTAGGGCAAGAAAGCAAAAGACACACAAGGTGATCACCCTCTCAGCATCTTCCGCCACCATCTCACTGGGTTTATAGGGTCACTTGCTTTTTCTGCCCTCCTCAGGGGTTTGCCTCTGCCCCAGGGGTTATATTCAGGCTTCACAATGAGGGAGTAAGCCTGGAAAAGATTGCTCCCTCTGGTGCCTCCCAGGTTTATCTCTTTTAGGGCCTGGAGGGCCCAGTCCCTGACACCGTTGTTGGTGATAAAACCTTGACTCAGAAAAAAAAGGTTACTGTTTACAAGGTGAGTACATAAGCCCGAGAGACGGTAGCTGCCCAATGGGTCACATACAGATGTGAATCTTGAGCCTACAGGAAGGCATGCCCCATGTCTTTAGTGGATGAAGAAAATATAGTAATGTTTTGTCGTATTTCAACAAGATGCTCTTGACACATCCCCCTCTGTTAGAGGCAAGTGCACTATTGTGTCTTGGGTATGACGTGATGCTTGGAAGGGTGAGTGTGGCTGAGAGAATATGATGATGTATGTACTGGGAGGTTGTATGATGGAACCATGCATGCAATTACATTGCATGCCTTAACAACGAGGGGTCAGATTAACAAGCCTATTTATTGATCGATTGAGCTTTGTATTTCAGAGTAAAACAACGGCGTAATCTCTAAAGGACTCACATTAACAATCAAGCCTTATTGACTCAACCTAGGAGGTATGTATCATATCACCCATAGATTATATTTGATAATTTATGGCTTGTTGATAGAGATTATCAGGACTGTATGGTATTCCTTCCATTTTAGATTTCAAAAGGTTTTTCTGCCGAGCAAAAATTTTTTTTTATATTTTTTATGTTGAATAACAACACTCTCAATGTTCTTCGTCACAATATTCTTATATTGTCCATTAAATACATTCACTAGTGAGACACCAGAATCCAGTGTAGATTAGTCCATATTTATTTCTCTGATTTAATTCATTCAGAAAAGTATCCGTTCGTTTCTTTAAAGTTAGATTTTCCGATATTATTATCCAGTATCTATCTCCTCTTACTTCATCCCTTCTCCTCGCGTACCGGCGTTTGTCGTGGCGCTCACAACAAACGCCGGTACGCGAGGAGAAGGGATGAAGTAAGAGGAGATAGATACTCTTACTAGATACTGAGAACTGGATAATAATATTTGATACTATTAGACGACTATGAAGTGGATAACAAAACTATAGTCACAGATTATGTTATAGCTCAAATAAGGTTACCAGTACCGCGCATTTAGGAGAAATAAGCGAACTTTGGATATTTAACTGAACCTGCAAAATAAAATCGGAAAATCTAACTTTAAAGAAACGAACGGATACTTTTGAACTGAGAACTGAAACCTTGAGAAAGCCCTGATGAAGTTGTTTTAAACAACGAAACACGTGTCGGCTGACCTGCTTGTAAGGCTGATCTGACCACAGAAAATATTGAAACGGATGAATTAAATCAGAGAAATAAATATGGACTAATCTACACTGGATTCTGGTGTCTCACTAGTGAATGTATTTAATGGACAATATAAGAATATTGTGACGAAGAACATTGAGAGTGTTGTTATTCAACATAAAAAATATAAAAACATTTTTTTGCTCGGCAGAAAAACCTTTTGAATTATTTAATACCTGGGATCAGTGTATTTGTAAGGGAGACAGGTAACCTCCCTTTTCTGCCTAGTAGCAAGAGGAGTTACACGCCAATTGAAAATCGCCTAAATCATTAGCTGTGCGCCCTATCGCCTGTTGCCTTTCTTTATTTACATTTTAGATTTCACATAGCAATTGTATGTGTAGTCTCATAGGTCCCTTAATGGTTGGGGATCCCTGGTTCTGTAGAACCAGTTAGTGCCTCATATGGTTCATTTAGGTATGGATGGCATATGATTAATGAAGTGATATACTTGTTTGAATAGGTGTCAAAGGTTAGAACCCCATGTATGTTAATTCATGTGCAGCAAATGATTGATGATGGTTAATAGTGCCTATGAGGGATACCATTTAGTTGATGAAAACAGTATGTTTAGTGCTTACTGATTACTATGTAATGTCCCATTGATTGTATAGGTTTATGATTCGGATAAATTCTTTTTATTTATTTATTTATTTATTTCAAAGTTTTATATAGCGCGAACAAGACCCTTACGGGTATCGGAGCGCTTTACAATAAATGTGTATAGGTATAACAAAACAATAAAAATAAGCAGGACCGTAAGAATAAAATCAAAAAGCTTAATAAAAAAACAATAAAAGTAATATAAAAATAAAAGAACAAAGCACAGATCAAACATTGTGGATATATCAGAGCGCATTACAATAAATGTGTATAGGCATATCAGAACAATAAAAATAAGCATGACCGTAAGAATAAAGTCAAAAAGCTGAACACAGGGCAGATCAAACGGGAAACAACCTTTACAACGCAATTTTTACCACGCACTACCATTACAACGAAACTTTTACAATGCAACATCCATTACTTCGCATGCCATTACAACGCAACCATTACAACGCATGACACTACAACGCATACCACTACAACGCATGTCATTACAACGCATACTATTACAACGCATAACATTACAACGCATAGTACCCTTACACTATCCAACACTTACCCTACTGTTGCACCCCCTGGAGTTAGAATAGTAATTTTTACCCCTACACTATCCAACACTTACCCTACTGTTGCACCCCCCTGGAGTTAGAATAGTAATTTTTACCCCTACACTATCCAACATTTACCCTACTGTTGCACCCCCCTGGAGTTAGAATAGTAATTTTTACCCCTACACTATCCAATACTTACCATACATGCAATGTAATGTTATGCGTTGTAATGGTATGCGTTGTAAAGGTAGTATGCATTGTAATGGAATGCGTTGTAAATGTAGTTTTTAAAAATTGGTTGTAATGGCATGCGTTGTAATGGATGTTGCTTTGTAAAAAATGCGTTGTAAAGGTATGCGTTGTAAAAGTATGCGTTGTAACTTCATACATCCGATCAAACATTAAGGATAAACAGAACCATAGGGATTGGTGGCAAAGACACTCACAGATAGAAGGGCAAGTCAGATATGAAATGTTTTTCAATATATTTTTAATGATAAGGAGAAATTATTTATGATGCTATGAGGATGAGATATTGATATATGTTTTTGTTGTTTTCTTTAGTTATTTTAACTTGAAAAAGAGACAACCTATCATTCTGTTTTGAAAACGGTGGTGCGTATTAAGCCACAACACCGAAATGCGTTGACCCAAACAATTTTGAATTAAATTCGAGGAACTATCACGGTGTTACCTGCTGATACTAGCCAGACACAATATATAAATTCTAATCGGATTAATGATTCATGATGTTTTTTTAATGATTCACTGGCAAAGGCATTTGCATGGTATAGATTACACCCCAGCCGCCAGCTCTGAGTCCTAAAACCCAGCCCCCATCAGCCCCCAGCTCTGAGCCCAAAAACCTGCCCCCAGGCAAAAGAATTACCCTGACCCTGGTCCTAAATACACCCCAGTCCCCCTACCTGAGCCCTAGAACGAGCCCCAGGTGTAAAAATCTACCCCGATACCCAGTCCTGGCCCCTAAAACCCATCCTCAGCCCTAAAAACTACCCTGAGCCCAGCCTTAAAAACACAAAAGCCTCCTGCCCTGATCCCTAAACCCAGCCCCAACCCTAAAAACTATCCAACCCCCCAAACATTGAGCCGTTAAATCCTGCCCTCAGCCCTGAAAAGTACCGCGACCCCAGCCCTAAAATCAGAAAACTACTCACCAACCCACGCCCCGATCCTTCCTGTTCCTTCCACTCCCTCCAAGTCCCCAACACCTCCCACCCCCTGCCCGTTCGCTCTGAATATAGAGCGCTGACTGCCTTTACCACGCATATATGCCTTTACCTCCTTTAGAATGAAATTCATTTTAAAGGCATATGTGTGGTGAACGCAAGTGTGGTAACGGCACACCTGGTTCCGACCGCGTTGTTAATGCCGTTTCTCATACTGGAATGTTGCATGGACACAAGTGTGACAGAGACTTACTATTGTAGGCAAGATGTGGCTCTGATAGAAGCTATTGATTGAAGCGGAGGCTGGCACTAGCGTCTAACCCGCGTACACAATGTACTATCTCCAACCGTTGTGGCTATGACATTTCAATGTGAAGACCCTCCTTCCAGACTCAGCTTTTCGGTAACAAGTTAATAAAAGGAACTGGATGGAAATGCAGGGGGACTCTAGCAGTGTGATAGAGCTAGTCCTGGAGTGGAAGAGTGGAGGGCCCGGAGACCAGAAAAGAGTTGTCGGGCCCCATGGGCGGAGGAAGTAACGGGGATGCAGGGAATATATCAACCACAGGTGTTAGAGTAGTGTGGCCATTTGGGACAGGGTGAGGGGGGCTTAGGGCTCCTGACCACCTCCACAGTTAGCTGGGGCATTTCCTTTATAGACTCCATCTCTGTGCTACAGTGTCTCAGTAAAGCAGCAAAGCAGGATTTAAAGAAAGAGGCAAAACAGCATCTTAGAAGGCCCTCAGCCGATGCCCAAGCTCTGGGAATGTCTCCTTAGCTTCAAAACAATCTTTCAAAAACAATGAGAGGGGTTATTTAATTAAAACATGTTTGAACTATTTTCATTTGGTTAGTGACAGAATTTAGAACAATGTTGAAGCTATATCAAGTATTAAAAGGGCATGTATGTTTTCTTTTTAGTTCCATAGTGTAGAAATGGCAATTTCTTATGGATCCTTGTGTCTCTCTCCAGCACCTTCCCTTCTGTCCTGCAGGAACATAGGGGCATATTATCAACAACTAGCGATATTTATCGCTAAATAAGCTTAGCGAAATTTTTTTTATCGCCCTCGCATCGCTGGATTTTATCGCAGAGATAATGTGCTATTAACAACGTTTATCTCCAATGCGGTAAAATATCTGGCGATATCGGCGAAATGTGTAAATTTCGCTGTGAATCCAGCGATATTCAGGCATTAACGCCAATCGGGTCTTAACCTGAATATCCAACTCCCATTGGATATACAGGTTAAGAAGTGGTATGAGCTGGCGTTAGTTTTCAGCGATATTCGCGTTTTGCGCTAATTTTTTCATCGCTATGCCTGTGTTGATAATAGGTGATAGCGATGTTAGCGACTGCTTTCAGTCGCTAACAGGTTGGGTACGCCCACTTTGCATGTCATTAGTGATAAATATCGCTGACATGCAAAGCGGGCCCCAAACCGCTCGCTATCACCTAAAAGCTGTCGCTAACTGATGTTAGCGACAGCTTGCTAATAGGGCGATGAAATTATCGCCGCTTTGCGTCCGAAAACGGCTGCAAAGTCAGCAATAATTTCATATCGCCTGCCTTGGTAATGTGCCCCATAGTTACACTAATTAAGACTTTGGGTTATAATTTGCTCTCAGGAACTTTCAGATCTGTTTTACTTTCATAGATGCAAAAGTACAAGTTGCACAAGGCAACTAGACAAAATCTATAGAAAGATGAGGCACAGAAAGCTTGAGCTAGGCTTGTGCCAGATGCCTGGTTCTGGTTCTGCTCAAGGTCCTCTTGGACCTTCGAACCCAAAACGCGCCGAACTCTCACAGGAGGCGATGTGCTTCATGGATACAGCTGCTGACCATGTAACATGGGGAAACAGGTTCAAATCCCGGCTTCGGCTGCACATCCTGTGAACCCTTGCAAATCTCACTGTGCTGAAAAAATCTTGTTTCGCAGTCTACCACGTTCACACTGTGCAAAACTGTTCAAAAATGTAGGGGCCGAGTCACAGAACTAACTTAAGATAAAATCCTAAACTTACTCATTTTGGTATTCACAGAAGTTAGGATTTTGTCTTAAGTTTGTCTTAAGACAGACTTAAGACAGACTTAAGACAAAATCCTAACTTAAGTCTGTCTTAAGTTTGTCTTGAGTCTGTCTTAAGACAAACTTAAGACAAAATCCTAACTTCTGTGAATACCAAAAGGAGTAAGTTTAGGATTTTGTCTTAAGTTAGTTCTGTGAATCGGGCCCGTAGATTCTTCCTGTCACCTGTGTTCTAATCTCATATTCCAAACATTAACCTTTATTGTCAGAAAGAGATAACCATCTATTGGCTGAATTGCCCAGAGTGAAACTGGGAAATCTGGGATCAAACCAAGTTTCCCTGCTTCACCAAATTGTGAGATCCTAGGCAAATAAGTTAGTTCACAGAATCTCCATTTTGTTTATTATCCCATAAGAGAGCACTTTTAAAAACGTGAGTTCAGGATGCGCGCTGTATAAAAACCTTATTTGTGTTTGATTTGCTTGTACATAATATTGTCTAATTTATGATTATAATCTAGATCACACACAGGGCACAAAAGACAATTGACTTGCCTCTTAGTTCAGTAATAGCATTGTGATCAGGACGGGAGCTGGAATGTTTCTCAGTTCATATTTATAAACTATCACTTTTAATCAATACTTTTCCAATAATTTGATTTACTAAGATGAAAAGCTTAAGTGTGGTGAAGAAATACACTTTCTTGAATTTCGAAGACACCTCAGCAATATCTAACATGATGTTTGGTGCCTGATGTCCATGCCAGATGTTGTAGGTTCTTGGCTCGATATGAGCTCCTGTAGGCAGGAGCCGATCCTTGGCTCGACTCTCCCTGATAATTTGTTGTCTCCTACACCTCAAGTGAATGAGCTACTCATGTGGTAACTTGAGATAGCTGTAATGTGGGCCTTTTGCCAGGTAAAGCTTTCTGAAATGGAACAGGTGCAATCTCTAGAGCACTGGTCTTGTTTCTATTTCCAACATATAATCTGTCTCATAGATTTGTGGGATGCATCAGAATAGTCCTTCCATGGCATGAAGTGCAGTCATTATAGTTTGGGTGACCGGACGTCCCAGGTGTGCTGGGACAATCCTGTTTTTCACCATCTGTCTCTGCAAGTTTCAGGCAAGTTTTCATGTATTTCGGTGCAGAAATATTGATTAAGACTTACCAAAAATCGATTAAGTTAATACAGATAATATTGTGTGTAAAAGTTGGCAGTTATGCCACCCTACCACGCTTGCCCGAGTTTCACATTGGAAAAGAGGGCGAGCAATGTGCCACCCTGCCCACGCCTGCAGAATGCCACTGACAGGTAAGAGATTATTGTTAGAGTGTTACCATGACACCCCTACAACGTGTGAAGTTCAAACATAGACCGTAATGCAGTCTCTGTTTAAAGTTCACTCATTTTTCAGTGCAGAAAAAGCATGGCAACTGCATTTCTGAGTACAATGGAGGCACGGGTAGAGATGAGGAAAACTTACAAAATAATATATAATAATTTGGCTAGTGCGTGACTTACAGACAAGCCATGTTTACAGTTTTATTTATAGACTTGACTGACTTTTTACCCCAATGTCAAGGTTCTGCCTTTTGTTCCGCTTTATGAAATACTGAATAAATATATTCTGATTTAAAAATTGAGGAGCCCAAGACAAACAAACATCATTTTAAATCCTTGAATGAAACATGCCCAGCATGTTTCTTTTAAAGAACCGTTTGCTGGAACATCTTAAACAAGAGCCAGAGGTGGATTTGATTGTGTAGGGGAAATTAATTATTTATTTAAATTTCCCTCGTCATCGTCTGCCGAAATCACCCCCAGACCCGGCCCTACCGCTCTTTCATGCACGGGCCGCAGCTGTTTTTTTTTTTTTTTTTTTTTTGAAGACCTTTATTTGCATCAATAGGATAAACATACGTGGGCCTACAACCAATCCGGCCGGCCACAAGTCAAAGACGATCAAAAGTCAAAATAAGCGACACAAGGCCAGCTGGCAGGCAGGCAAACATATGTAAACAATGCTAGGAATGGGATAAGTGACATTAACGGCCCAATAGCAGGATCAATGAGGTCCATTTTATAATAAGGGGACAAGGCTCATGGCAGATTCATAAATACGGGAAAAACCAATAAACAGGAATACACCCATGCCAAAACGGGAAGAGGGGGGGGGGGAGGATGTAAAGACACGAGTCGATCGTAGCACAAAACAAACGCAAAATATAGGGGATAAGCATACAAGTACTACCAGCATCTCATGCCCCCCACCCAATAACACGGATAGACTGTACGAACGGAACCTATTTCTCTCCATACGAGCCTGGGAAAAAGGGGGGTAGGGAGAGGGGGGGAGGGGGAAGGTGAGAGGGGGAGGGAAAGGGGGAAAAATAGGGGTGAAACAGAGGGGAGGAAACCAAGAAGGGCAAGAACAGGGGAAAGGAAAAAAGGAGGAACAAAGAAAAAGAAATATAAAAGGAGAAACACAATCGTGCAAGATGGGCGCCACCCCGGGCCAGGCATCCCACGGCTAATAGTACAGAAGAAAGTGGAGAGCTGGCGAGAAGAAGGGTATGGCAGTCGCGACGGAGCATCGAAACCGATAAAAGTGGCATAGCAACAGACCCCAACCCACTCATGCCAGAGAAGCGAGGACAGAAGCGGCACCGCTATAAAGGGATAGAAAAGGGCCATAGAACCAAAAAGAAAACATCTGAAAGACCCCGCCCACCCATCCCACCCCGCACCCCTGCAGAAGGCTACGGCCTACCCTCCAAACAGCGTGCCTGTCGCCCTAATCCGAAACCCGAAATATAGTAAAGAAAGAAAGTAGAATAAGGAGACAAAAAGAGGAGGAGAGGGAATATGAAACAAAAAAATAAAATGTGAGGGAGGAGCCAGAGGATATGAACCAACACATTCGGCTACGACCCTCCCCCGACCAACAAATGAATAAGTATCAAATCAGTCCTACACTTTCACATACAGCAGAAACCCGCAGGGAGGGGGAGGAGGGGGAAATTTTAACGTTTCACAATGTCGGGAATACAAGCATCAGTGCAACGGGCAGGTAAACCAGCAAACTATCATGTTGTGCAACTTACCCCCAACCCTTCCTAACCACGAAACCAACCCAATAAAGGATAATATGGAGCGGACCACCCAGCACAAAATAATCGTAATGTTGACCGAGTTACGGCAGTGATGTAAGTTAGGGAGAGCCACCGTACGGAGGGAATACAAAAAGTCAATAAAGCAAGTCAATTGTAGCAGCAACGACAGGGCAGGCAAAAGCAAGCCGGAGTCCAGGTGCGCAGTTCGACAATACAAAGGTACCCCTCCAGGACAAAAGTTCAAATCCATCGAAGCGGGAGCAAACAGCGGCCCACCATAATTCCCAGTCGTCCGGGAAGGAGCAGATCTCCGCGTCGTGTGGAAGTCCTCGAGGTCCAGGCGGTGAGAAAGCAGAGGTTCAAAAGCCACCGGCCCATCAAGCGGCCGAAGAACAACAGCAGCAACTCCTGGCGCAGCCGAAGGGGGCAAAGCAATGGAGGCATCAGGACGATAGGGGTGCATGAAAGAGCGGTGACCCAAAATGGCGGCGGGCCGCATGGGGTCGGTAGAAGCACCGGGGGCCAAGACAGCGTACAAGGACATCAAGGCGTCCAGGACATCTCCGGGCGTGGGCGCTCGAGTACACGCCCAGGCCTCCGCACAATCCGGCCAGCAAGGAGCGTCGGTGCAGAGCGGATCACCCCCCACGTTGTTGGTAGCTATCTTGTGAGTTTCGCCGCCCCACACTCCACCGTGGGCCCCCAAACAGTTCCCAAATGTAGGACTTTACAGACCTCCGGAGGCTCCCAACAACGGCCTCACCAGCACAGAACGGGCAGGCGCTCGATGGGGGGGGGGCCCCCTCCGAACAGTGGCAGGCCCCACAGGCGAGAGCCAGGCGCGGGGTCCAGGGCTGCCGGACAGGACAAAGGCGAAGGGACCCCTTCACACAGTCAGCCCCCAACACATCTCGTCCCCCTCCAGCCGCACGGTCCAGAAATTGGGGCCGGTTCAGGATCGCCGGGGCATACACACAACGGTTCCCACCAGTGGCTCACTCTCGCGGCCGGGGCCGGCAATCTCTGCACCGCCGGTCGGGTCCCACAGGCGAGGTCCCGGTCTCGAGCGCCCGGAGGCCCCAATCTCACCGAGGGCACAGCTGCGGACCCACAGCACGCAGGAGCCTCCGGACCAGACGGTGAGTAAGAGTGGGTCTTTAAATTCCAAAATCTGTAGTGAAGTATCGTCGCAGTACAGGATATATTGCAGGATATTCGAGGTTAGCCGGAGGGCCGACGGAGCCGAGCTAAAAGGCGGCCATTATGCTCTCGAGCTAGGCTCCTCCTCCGCAGCTGTTTGGTTTGATCTTCAGGGCTTTTGTCTTGAAGCTTTACTGTTTTGTTACCTTTCACCAGCTGCTTTTTTCTGTTCCACAGTTTCTTACATTTTCTTTTCAAAGATTCATGTGCTTCTTTTGGAACTCATGATGGAACCCCGATGGTGACTGTATTTCACATCAAACTGACCACAGCCAGTTTTAACAGGTACTATCCTAATGTATTCTTATTTTTTGTACACGTGCGCGTGAGCCAGCTTGTGACTTTTACTAATGCCCGGTTGAACTGCTTGCCACACTCAGGGCCACTGGAATAAAGCGTCTCTATGCCTGCTATATTTTCCGCATAAATATGGATTTGCTGCATTTGTCAAATATTCCGTCATCTGTTGCATAGTCTTCAGAGTTTAACAAAAAATTATTTCCTGCTCAAACGGAATAAAAGTTACTAAACTCCTCAATATTGAAAAGTCATTCGCAACCTTTCAGTTGCTTATTCTTGTATTTAGCGGTTAAACTAGTACTAATGAAGTGAAACGTTTGTCCATTATTAACATTTGCAAAAAGTTTAAAATAATGAGGTTACACAATCACAAATTGTGCTGAATTATGCGGCATAATTTGCCTTTTAGTGCTGCAAAATTTAGGTAGCCCTGCCACATAATTTAGCCCTCCCCATCATATAATTCGGGTGACCCTGATTGTGTGAGATAACTGCATGTTTAATGTAATGCAGATACCTTTAATAAAAATAAATGCCAGATAAACTATTCTGCTTTTACTTCAGATGTCTCTGTGTGTAACTGTTTGGTGCACTGGGCACCAGTGACGTGTTAATAGAAATATGAGGTCCCAGCCTGTGGGAGAAAGCATTGTGAATATGTAGGTCACTTTAAAGAATGTATTACACACAGTGCATGATAGGCTGTACACAGTATCAAATAGGCTGCCAAAATGTGCAAAACACTTAGGGCCATATGTATCAAGGAACCAATTTGCGATTCGATAATAGCGATTTTTAAGAAATCGCTATTTCAGAATCGCAAAATGGTATGTATGAAGAAAAACGCAATTTTTTAGCGATTTCTTAATATTCCTTAATTGCGAATTCGCAAATTGCGAATTCGCAATTAAGGAATACTTTCCCATTCATTTCTATGGGCCAGGAGGCCCATAGGAAGGAATGGGAGTTTTTTCTCAATTTGCTATTCGCAATTTGCTAATCGCAAATTGAGAATAATTTCAAGGGTGCAGGGGTGTCCAAAGGACACCCTGTTGCACCCCTGAAATAAGCATGGGTGCACATGTGGTGCATATACATGCCCTAAGGGCATGTATGTGCGCAACATGGCACTTTGAAAAATGCTGAAATGTGCATTTTTCAATGAAATCGCAATTTACCACCAACTAGAAGTTGGTGGTAATTTGCGATTCCTTAAGGGCATTTTGGATTTTTTTTTTGCTTAATACATTGCATTTAAGGAATCGCAAAATTTGCGATTCCTTAATTGCAATTGCAAAATAAGGAATGACAAATTTTGCGATTCCTTATTTTGCACCCAAATTCTTTCATACATACCATTTTGCGAAAATGAGTTCGCAAACGCCGAAATTCTGCGAATTTCGGCGTTTGCGAACTCATTTGGCCTTGATACATACGGCCCATAGAGAGAATTATAAAAAACTTTTCACCGGAGTCATATTTATGGAGAAGTCATGCAGGCCAGGGCAGTGCAGCACAGCAAGTCACATTGCTGCGATGCTTGACTGGGAAAGGGCAGGAATGCACCGTATTTAAAAGAATACAGCATATTCCTGTCCTTGTCCCTGCGCTGGCTCAGTTTTGTCTGCCTAGCGCCAACGCAGGCATCCTTGCACCATGGTGCAAGGGTGCCTGTGTTGCATGTAGTATTGTTTTTGTGCAGGAAGGGGCATCTTCCTGCACAAAAACAATCCTGAGAATAATGTTCCTCTTTCTATTTGTGCACAATTCAGCACACATAGAACGAGAATGTAACGAGGAGAACTAAAGATATTTCTCCTCATTACGTCTCTCCTGGGAAGGACTATCTTTTTGGCAAATGCGAAACTACTTTGCGGCAAGGGGATATTCCATGCGTTATACATGAGCATTCCCATGCAATCGCAAAAAGATTTTGATGCAATGCGATATCAGATTATCGCCGCTTTAGCAGCCGTTTTCGGCCACTGAGCGGTGATGATTTTATCGCCCTATTAGCAGCTTGCTAATAGGGTGATGATCTCATATCGCCCGCCTTGGTAATATGCCCCTCTGTGTGGTGGTGACACAAACCTCCACCACAGATATATTGATCTACTGAGCTATCTCACTCGCTTTACAGATGTTAGCAGTTAGCGACAGCTTGTAGGCAAAAGCGAGCGGTTTGGAGCCCGCTTTGCATGTCAGCGATATTTATCGCTAATGACATGCAAAGTGGGCGTGCCCAACCTGTTAGCGACTGAAAGCAGTCGCTAACACAGCTATCGCCTATTATCAACGCTGGCGTAGCAATGGAAATATTTGCGCTAAGCACGAATATCTCCAAAACCTAATGGGAGGTGGATATTCAGGCTAAAACCCTATTAGCGATAATGCCTGAATATCGCTGGATTTCCAGCGATATTCACGCATTTCGCCGCTATCGCCGTAAATTTTATAGTTTTAGAGATAAACGTTGCTAATAGCACGTTATCTCTGCCATTAAAATCCGGCAATGCGCGGCGATAAAAAAAATGTCGCTAAGCTTATTTAGCGTTAAATATCGCTAAGTTTGTCTCTGTGTGGTGGTGTAAAGTTTAATTCTTGAGATTTTCATCCTCCTAAGGTTGATAACATGAGTACCACTCCACTGTGAATTGAAATTGAAAGAGTTTAATCTGTAACTTAGAGTGTGCTAGAAAGCCACAACACTGTGACACCAACCACTCCACTACGTGAGGAAGCATTTTATTATTACTATTAAAGAATGATATTAATACTTTGTTATGGTTGTGCTGGGTGGGTATCACTATATGAGCTCTTCCCTGAAACTAATAGGTAATAAATGACAATAGTAACAGCACCAGAATGTGTTGTGGTTGAGTGAGACAGAGGGCCTGATTCATAGAACTAACTTAAGACAAAATCCTAAACTTACTACCATTTTGGTATTCACAGAATGCACTTACTCATTTTGGTATTCGCAGAAGGCACTTACTCATTTCGGTATTCACAGAAGTTAGGACTCCTAACTTTGCAACTCCTAAACCGAGAAAAATCCTAACTTTAAGACTTTTGGGTATTCACAGAAGGCATTTAGGGGTCCTAAAGTTAGGAGTCCTAACTTTACTACTCCTAAACTGAGAAAAATCCTAACTTTAAGACTTTCGGTATTCACAGAAGGCATTTAGGAGTTCTAAAGTTAGGAGTCCTAACTTCTGTGAATACCAAAATGAGTAAGTGCCTTCTGTGAATACGAAAATGGTAGTAAGTTTAGGATTTTGTCTTAAGTTAGTTCTGTGAATCAGGCCCAGAGTACTGGCAGTCTGTACCAGTACTCTGGACACAGGTCTTTCCTATGGACTCTAGTGCCAGCAAGAATGGGCTCCAAGGCCCTTCAAACAGACTGTCCAATGCCTTGCCCCCTTGCTTCTCAACCCTTCATGTTGTAAAGAATCAAAAACCTTAGTTGGCAATGAGTTAAAATGCTTTGAGACATTATTAAATGGCTTCTAACTTTTAAAAGACATCGGGGAGATTTACTAAGATATTGCACTGTGTTTGCGTCACATAAGTGACACGAAACGGCGCAAATCTTTTTTTCCTAACTTACTTTCCAACGCTAAACTTGGAAATAATGTAAAACGTACTTTGCGCCATGGGGGCGTGCCAAGGGTGGTGCATGGGCGTTCCTATGCAACCACCAACAGTTTCTTACGCTAAACACAATTTACTAAACACAGTAGATTGGGTTTAGCTTGAAAAAACTGCGCCCTTTTAAACTAGTCGCAAAGAAGGAGAAATGATTTCATTTCTCCTTCCTTTTCCGACTTTGCATGCGTGCTGCACCGTGCAGCATGCATACAAAGTGGGAAAAGCTTTCCATTGTGTCGAGCATAGTATTTTGTAAAGGAAGAGTACCCTTCCTGAACTAAACCTATGCTACACTCATGCACACACCCTAGCGCTATGGCGCTAAGGTGGTGCGTGGCGCAGGTGCAGCTGTAATCAGCACCGGCGCAAGGGAAAGGCATGGAGAGAGGCATATCTTTGAAAATACGGCGCTCTCTTTCCCTGTCACGTAACGCAGCGCACCCTCGCGGCAGCTGCGCTGAGGTGCCTGAAGATTTGCGCAATCTCCCCCATCATGTCCAGAGGATTGCAGTCTCTAGTGTTGAAAAGTGAGTCTGTCCCAGGGGAAATGAGAATTTCCTATTTGACAAGAGTGTAAAAGGCAGGCTGTCTTGGAATTTCCTGTGGGTACTATCACTACAATTGTCTCACCACTTACCTACTTGGTACCTATCTGCAGCCATCTAAGATCCTGCAAGAGTCCCCTGATAGTCGTATAACAATTCTAGAATATTTTTTCCTTCTGTAAATAAATGGTGTTAACAAAGCACTGGGAGTATTTTTTCAATTTTTCTATTGCCCATCTGGTTGAGCTAGAATGAGGAAATGTCACTAAATTCGCTTTAAATATAAAATATGATTGTATCGAATATTTATGTCTTTTATCTCACTCAATCAGTGGGCTGCATTAAATAAACGTTATTAATACCCAGCTTGACAGATCCATTCCAAACCTTTCCCTCCTTGCCCAAACTGGGTAATACCCATTAATTGTTTTATACCAATAAGCACTGCTGTTACCCAACTTAAAGATACTCAGGGGCATATTACCAACAACGAGCGATAATTATCGCTATGTTGGCTTAGCGGCAATAATTTTATCGCCGTGTTGCGGCGATTTTTATCGCTTAGGAGCCTTGCTATTATCAAGGTTTATCTCCTAAGCGATAAAAATCGGCCGAAATGCATGAATATCGCTGAAAAGTCAGCGATATTCATGCATTACCGAGCAAATGCTCTTAGCCATGTTATCCACCTCCCATTGGATAACATGGCTAAGAACTTCTCAGGGGCAGGTGTTAGCTTTTGGAGATATTTGCGCTTAGCGCGAATATCTCCAAAAGTTGGTAATAGGAGATAGCGATGTTAGCGACTGTTCCCAGTCGCTAACATCTTGGCATGCCCACTTTGCATGTCATTAGTGATAAATATCTCTGACATTCAAAGCGGGGCCCAAGATGGTCGCTATCTCCAACTAGCTGTCGCTAACTGGTGTTAGCCACAGCTAGATAATAGAGAGATAATTTTATCTCCGCTTTCTTGGCTTTTAAAGCCAAAAAAGCAGAGATAAATCCCTTGATAATATGCCCTTCAATTTATTGACCACAGAAGTGTCAGGACAGCATTTGACACATCATGGCATCGCAGACTCGGCCTCTTGTCCCACCCACAACACTTCAACAATGCCTTTGGGTCCCGCTGATAATCTGTGAGTGAAAGTGATGAAAAATCAGTGGGGCTTTACCAGCCTTTCTGTAGTTTTTAACCCCTGACAGCAGGGCTAACAAGGAATGATGACGTCAGAGTCACTGTTAGTTGGTAAAAACACCAGAAGTCGCGTTAACTTGCTATTGTAAACTCAGAGTCAATTATAAAACTATACATTGCACTCACATGCTTTGCATGCAAGGAGCACGAGGAGGAGGGGGGAAACACAAAAGAGCACGTGTCATGTTCTTTGATCTTTGCAAAATGGTGGAGAAATCTCCTTAGGCCCGGCTAACCCGGTGGTGTGGGTAGAAAAGATTAGAGACGTATGGATTTGGCGGGAAAGACCAGGCCTCTGGGCCCGGGCGCGGTAATCCCGACAAAGGATAGACGGAGGCCTAATTAATTTCCAGAGCCCGGAATCTGATAGCTGCTCTGTACACAGACAGTCCTTAGGGACATAATGAGTTTAATCGACTGCTCTTGATGATTTTATTTGAGAACCCGGTGCCACACATTAAACTGTTGTAAATGCCCGGGAAACTGATTGGCAGCTGTAATCCCGGCAAAGTGTATTTAATCCGCGCGCGAACGCGCGCGGCGCAGTGTCGGGTGGACGAGGCCCGCCTGCTAAATTGTATTTGCTAATGTTTAAAAGAAACCGCGGAAATGCAATACTAGTTTAATTTTGCAAGAATCGAGCTGTTTAGATAATCGTGCTTACTGTGGAGTTTTTGGTTGCTTATCAACCTGAGGGTATTTTTAACAGTTTTATAAGGTTTTTTTACTGCGAGCTTCAAACACACAATTAGCGTGTAGAGCAACTAAATGACGCAACAGCCTGTCCCACTGAGTCCTTTAAACGACTATTTTGCTACTATACACTAAGGCAGAGACGTAAATTCCACTGGTGCAGCAGGTGCAGTGGCACCGGGACCCAGAGGCCTAAGGGGCGCACTAAGGGGCATATTATCAAGCCTGTGCGATAAAATTATCGCCGCTTTATCGGCCGAAAACGGCCGATAAAGCGGCGATAATGGGCTTGATAATATGCTCTAAGGAATTCCAATCGAAGCCCATGTTAGATGTCTTCACATCTAACATGGGATTCGATTGGAATACCATAGAGCATATTATCAAGCCCATTATCGCCGCTTTATCGGCCGTTTTCGGCCGATAAAGCGGCGATAATTTTATCGCACAGGCTTGATAATATGGCCCTTAATACCGACTACTGCTGTATTTCACAGAGCAAACAGCAGCCGAGAGCCCATTTCGTTTCTTGCACTAGGGCCCATAACACAATGCCCATGCCACTGCATTGAGGGCAGGGCCGGACCGGCCATTGCCAGGGCCGAACTGGGCGTAGCGAGCACCTGCGTTTCCCCGCTGGGCCGCTAGGGTGGGGGCCGGTGTGGGGCCCCTAGTGGCCGTTTATGTTACCGGGGCCGGCAATATCAGTCCCTGGTAACAAAATCTGCAGAAACCGGCCCTTGCAAACAGCTGGGCCGCACCCTCTCAGCCCCCCCAGGGGGGCCAGCAGAGCAGTTTGCCAGGGCTGGTTTCGGTAATCGGTTCCCAGTTCGGCCATGGCCATCACGGGTATCGGGCATTCCCCGGGAGGGTGGGGGCCGGTTTGCAGGCTTCGGGCCGGTTTTGCAGCCTTGGGGGCTGGTTTTGCAGTTCTGCAATATCGGCCCCCAGTAACAAAAGCATCAATGCACCCTCCACCCCAGCCGGCGGGGGGAGGGGTGTGGTTGGTCTGACAAAATTACCAAAGCTGCTTTTGTTTCCCAGCCCTGCCCTGATTGAGGGGACTGGGGCAAGGGGTCTTCAGCCTTTTCTGTAATAAAAGCTACTTATGTTGAATGGAAATCATCCCAAGATACTACTATCAGAAAAGATGTCCTCCCCAGAGAAGAGTTCTATCAGTGATCACCTCAGAGCATCAGACAGGGTGTCCAGCAGTAATGTCAAAATGCTTTTTCAATTTGGAATGCCTCTACAGGGGTAATGCCTATTGTTGGAACTGGCACATCTGGATGGCGGAGACGGTACCCCAACCAGGCAGAACCTACCACTCCTGTCGGGGTGGGTGATTACACTCACTGTATAACCTGCGCTCACTCTTGGGTAGCTTGGCCCTGAGCAGACAGGCTTATCACAGAGGCAATGTGTAAAGCATTGCCACAGCAATCACTCACGATAAATACACTGAGCGTCACAAAAGGGACTTCACACACGATGTATGTAAATAAAGTTTGTATTCAACACACTCAATAATCAACACAACATGAACATCATGTATTTTGGAGTATAAATCACACTTGGAAATATTACTAGCAGTACTAGGCCCAACCATGTTGAAATGACATCAATATTATACACACTTGTGACGGATCCTATTCTAACCCCCGCTCCCCATCAGCACCCTTATGCGGTGCAACACATTGTCAACTTCGAGGACAACCCCAGCAATGTTTATAATTCAATTTCACACAGTTATAGGGTGGACCCCAGGTCACAACGATATCCGAAATTTGTACATACAAGGAATTATAACACTTTACACCAGCACCGCGGGCTGAGGCAACGTAGGTAAAACCAATGTCAACTATGGTGTTCTTCTGACAAGAAATCAACGTGTAAGGCAACACCGCTGGCCAGTGTCATGAATCACAGGCGGTCTGCAGACTGCCACTCCCACACACACACTAACTCCGCACCAATACGCGGTGCAACGGATATCAGGCTGGTCCGTATAGAACGCGCCCACACACATAGGCACTCACCACCGTAATGTTATATAGCTGATACCCAGCAGGTCAATTAATAGCACACTGCAGGCCCCGTGGCCCACGCCTCCCTCCACCCTCCAGTTCATCTTGACTGTCCAACGCCCACAGATGGAAGATAACCAGCCCTTCCCCTGGATACTAGGCAGCACGCCGCTGAAGTCACACTTAGTCAGGGTCACAGGGAAGCAGGTCGGGGCAAGTAGCAAGACTAATTAGGAGGTATTCATCAAATGGGGCTTGGCAGCCACTCAGGAAGTTCACCAATAGGATAAGGAGCAGAAGCGGGCTGAGGGCAATAGTCGGTCACTGAAAAGAGTCCAACAGGGACCTTCTGGCACCAGCCCAGTTCTGCAATGCACCGGGGTCACACAGTCTCTTGACCCGCTTCCTATCTCCTTCAACCCAGTCAGTCACTTTTGTGTGCCGAGGTCCCCATGATGCAGGGGCAACACACCTTAGATGCGGGCAAGATTCGCACAAGGTAATTCGGTCTCCAGGCACAATTTTTAATTCCTTTCTCACACCACGCTACCATTTGGGATCCACCAGACGATGTTGGCACTTAAGGGGACGCCGCTCTCCACATGTCAGAAGTAGATGGTGTGGGTCCCTGATAAGAGATCTTTGATGTCGCTGAGTCCTCAGAAAGAACAGCGGGCCATCCAACAAGCCCTTGGAGACCACACTTCAGGGTGCCACACAGCAGCAGGTAGTCAGTCCAGGCCAGCCCCTCTTCAGGAAGAGCGCACGGTCCCTTTCAATGGCAGTAATCTGCCTTGTGCACTACCGATTCCCCTGACAGTGAGCACTATGTATTTCCAGGTTCTCTGGTTTCACATCCCCACAAAGTGTATCTCTGCCTTGCTGAAGTGTGGCACCAATAGTTATACTGTAGCTTGCCTTTGAAGTGGGGGGTGTTTCAGAGGGGTTCCCTTTGAACCACAGATGTCGCCCCAAAATGTCAGTCTTGTCTGCAATGGGACTGAGGAATACAGATCTTTGTCTTAGTGGAGGCATGATCTGGCTCCCAGAGGCCAAGTGTCAAAACCTCTTCCTCCACTCTATCCAGCCAGGCCCTCAAATGGCAGAGGTCTGTTGTTGCAGTTGCGTGCCCAATGTTTACAGCAGTCACTGGGGAATACACAGATATGCTCCCCCAGCATCATTGGTGCAAGTGCACAGACTGGCCTGCACTGGCAGGCTGAACACACCTTTGGTGCCAGTGCTCACACCGGGCTGCAATGGCAGGCTGGTGACCTGTTTCACAAACATCAGGTAAGCACCACTTCCTAACATGGGTAGGAAGGGGCACACCCACCCACACTGCATTTAAAGTGGGAAAGTGTCCCGGCCCTACGGCCAAACAAGAGAATCAGCAAAACCAAGGAGGTGTCCCACGGGGAGAGCCGGCCCCCTAGGTAGGGAAAACCCACATGGGGGTTCTTCCCTACCCAGGCAGCCAACACGCAGGTGTACCTCCCTGGATACTCTTCTACCCCAAGCTTTACCCCTCAGGACTTACTCTAGGGCTGCTTTGGTGGTAGTGAAAGGCCCCCTTAGGGTTAGCTAATGAGTGAGAATGGCCAACCTGAGCATGATACATATTTGACAGGCTATTCCGGTCTTTGGCACAATCAGTGCTGCATCCCACTATTAATTGATTCAGAAAAGGGGGTGGTGATGAACAGAGTGTCTGAATTAAGCAGACCACTCTTACCCAGTCCAAAGATCAGGGCTTGATTCATCACCGTTTTTTAGCTCACTGCACCATCCCAGTTCAGAACCTGGCTACATGCAAATTAGTCTGTTCCTGTCCCAGTGCATGATGGGAACAGGGCAAACCAAACTACCAAGCCAATTCTTATACTGGGAAGGAAACAAGCTTCCGGGGACCGGTTTCTGGCATTTCAGCTGTCGTCGGCCCGGCTTGCTTGAATCCTGATGGTGCAATGAGCAAGGGACTGACATCTGAGTATACCCTTCCACGCTTATGGTGGACAAAATGATTCAGAAAAGGGGGTGGTGATGAACAGAGTGTCTGAATTAAGCAGACCACTCTTACCCAGTCCAAAGATCAGGGCTCGATCCATCACCGTTTTTTAGCTCACTGCACCATCCCAGTTCAGAACCTGGCTACATGCAAATTAGTCTGTTCCTGTCCCAGTGCATGATGGGAACAGGGCAAACCAAACTACCAAGCCAATTCTTATACTGGGAATGAAACAAGCTTCCGGGGACCGGTTTCTCGGCCCCGGCTTGCTTGAATCCTGATGGTGCAATGAGCAAGGGACTCACATCTGAGTATACCCTTCCACGCTTATGGTGGACAAAATGATTCAGAAAAGGGGGTGGTGATGACCCCCTTTTCTGAATCGTTTTTGGCCACTATAAGCTATAGGAAGCTTGTCTCCTTTCTGGTGAAGAATTGGCTTGGTAGTTTGGTACGCCCTGTTCCCATGATGCACTGGGCCAGGGACAGACTAATTTGCATATAGCCAGGTTCTGAGCTGGGATGGGGCAGAGAGCTAAATAACGGTGATGGATCAAGCCCTGATCTTTGGACTGGGTAAGAGTGGTCTGCTTAATTCAGACACTCTGTTCATCACCACCCCCTTTTCTGAATCGCATCCCACTATTAGGCAGTGCAGTACCCGCCCTGGGTATGTGGCGTACCTTTTTACAGGGCACACGCAAGTACAACACCTACCAAACATGTAAGCACTACTTCCTGGCATGTGTAGGAAGGGCGCGCGCACTTTCCCGCTGCAGTACAGGGGGAAAGTGCCCAGAGTCATAGGGTCATGAAAAGAGAGTTTGCAAAAAACCAGGAGGACAAAAAGCAAAAGGTTTTAGGGAAATCCCCCTCAAAACGGCATTGGTAACAATATCAGTAATATTGTGCGACTTATCGCTGAACTATCAGTTTTAAACATAATTTGGAAATCCATTTTTCTCAAAACAACGGCCTATGATTTCTAAAAATGCACACATTTTCCTCTCAAATATATATTTTTTAATTTTGGGATGAATTCATATATTATTTCAACCAAACAAAAACGTATAATTTAGTAGCCTGAGCTGCATACAAGAGATCTACTTCCAAGGTGCTGGAGAGCTACCAGTAGTGCCCGAGCTACTCGTTGGAGAAGTCTGGTTTAGGGGTTTTCAGCGCCGATTTAGTGTGTGATAGATGTGGAAGCTGTTAGCTGGGCAGTTTGAAAAATTCACTCCCAGAACTACTATCAAGTTAGTGTCCTTGCTCGCTCACTCAATGACTGACTAACTCATTCACTCATTTATCCGTATATTCACTCACTCTTTCAGTCCCTCAGTTATTCCTTCACCCACTCACTCTCTCTCATTTACGCATATACCTACTACATCAGACCATCAGTCTCTCATTTGCTCATGCATCCTTTTATTAATTCAGTGCTTGACTAAGTTCCTCACTTCATTACCCACTCACTAGGTCTCTCAGACACTTCTTTAACCCCTTCCACGCAGGGCTAATTCCCCCGCGGTGCGGGGGGGGGAGGTGTGGCGCACTGCGCCGTGGTGCTCGTGACGAGCCCAGCTCGTCATGCTACACAGTGGAGCTGTACTCATGACGAGCTGAACTCGTCACGACTCCGCCCACTCCAATAGAACGTCCGCACAGACGGGGAATTAGCAGCGCGTGGGCGGGCCGCGGCAGTTATGACGAGCTCAGCTCCACTGTGCCTCATGACGAGTTGAGCTCGTCATAAGCGTGGAAGGGGTTAATCATTTGCTTTCTTTCATTTAACCTTTGTGCATGAACTTCCTCACTTGGATGTATTCTCATTCCTTGAACTCCTCACCATTTTGCTCCAGGATTGGACTGGCCAATAGGGCAATCTGGCAGCGCCAGGAGGATTGGTCTGACAAATCAAAGTATGGGCTTTTTTATATATGTTTGTGGGTCGTACCAGTATGACCACAAACACAGCCTGCGTTTAGCACAAATGCATGAAGTCTCCCATACCTTGGAAAACATAAATATACAGCTTGGCCTTTACCAGTTTAAGACTACCCTGATTTGCAAATGTTTGACACTCTTTTATCAATCTGATTCACTAAGGGTGTCCACTTTTAATTGGTGCCCGGGCCTAATTTCTGTCCCAGTGCGACTTTGGTTTGCTTACTCACTCTGTCAATGAGTCAGTTGTTGACCTCTCCTTCTGTTCATCCTTCTTCCCCCTTTACTCCATATTGATGGCATTGATTGTCCTAGCTGGCCACCAAGCACTGTGGAATATAAATCAATAACATTGCTGATTAAAACTAGAGTTGAAATCAGTTGGTGAACTAAATGATGCTTTAGATTGTTGCAGGTTTTCCATGATTTTCAAAAGTGTTTTTTGGGGGGTGGGGGAAATGTGAAAAAGTGCTCTGAAAAAAGTGCTTCAAATATTTCCTAAAAATGTCATGAACAAAATGTTTGCTGAGCTAAAATCACAATCTTCCGAGCTTTCAAGAACATGCAGAGCTGTATGGGAAAAATCTATTTTTTACAACATTTATGGGTATTTTTAAGACAATAGCAATTTTTTCTGAATTTTTGCACTTTCAACCACCTTCTAGTTTGTGGTGGGAACAGGTGTGAAACTCATTGGTGATGCCGGAAAGCTTTACATTTCTAAAAAGTAAACAAAACTCTGAATACATCAAAGGGTCATTTGTGTAGATTTCTCAAGGTTTTCACAAAGAAAGTAACTGTTAAAATAAAAACATGAAAACTAGGTAGGAAAAAATAGCCATTTGTGACGACCTCTTATCATGATAGCCGATTTATGAAAGCAATATACCATTATGTCCGCTAGACCCTTCTGGTTGCCAGTATATAGAGAGTTTGTAGGTTTTTCAGAACTTAAGGTACCCAGAGCCAACAAACTAAATTGCACCTTTCAATGTTTTTCCACCGTGTACCAAGAATTGAGCAATTCATTGAGAAAACATAAAGAGTGAAAAATGGGTACAAAAGAAATTATGTATTTCTGAAATTACAGCAGATGTAGAGTTGAGGAGCAGTGGTTATTTGCATGTTATGTTATGTTATGTTAGACTCTTTTATATAGCGCTCGAATCACTGGGGGGCATCTCGGCGCTTTACTCAGAGTACTCCAAAAGGGTGGAGGCACAGGGAGGGGGGAGAAGCCTAAAACAAAAATGCCTTTAACTGTTTCCGAAAGACAAGGTAGGAGGGTATTTCTCGTAAATAAAGTGGAAGGCTATTCCAGTACCTGGGGGCAAGTTAGGAGAAGGCCATGCCCCCAGATCTCTGGTGCCTGATGCGAGGTATCTGAAGCAGCTGCAGCGTGCTTGATCTCAGAGGACAACTGGGGGTATACTATTTAAGTTTCCTTTGAAGATACAGGGGGCCCTGTCCCTGGAGTGCACAAAACGTCAGGCAACATATTTTAAAAAAGGCTCTCTGTTTTATCGGCAGCCAGTGTAATTTTCTCAGTAAGGGGAGTGACGAAGAGCCTCCTGGCTTGTTCAGGACCTGCCTGGCCGCCGTGTTCTGAACTACCTGCAATTTATTCAAGGAGGTAATTCCGACCTCCGCCAGTAGGGCGTTCCCATAGTCCATGCGAATAAGGACCAAGGCTTGGGTCAATGTTTTGCGATGTTCCATAGGAACAAAAGGTAGAATTTTTCGCAGTAGCCTAAGCCTGTAGTAGCAGGATCCCGAGACTGAGGCAACATGATCTTGCATGGACAGTGTGTGGTTTAATTTAATGCCCAAGTTGTTAACACATTGTTTGGGCAGTGGTGGCGGGCCTAGTTGAGATGGCCACCAGTCCTCTGACCAAACTGCTGCGTCTTTCCCCAGGAGCATGACTTCCGTTTTGCTCGTGTTTAACTGTAGACGGTTGTCAGTCATCCAGTTAGATATTTCAGCAATTCCTGAGACAAAATGGAGTCTATCTGCTTCCAGGTTCTGGCCGATGTTAAATAGCAGCTGGGTGTCATCTGCATACGAGATAACCTCGAACCCCAAAGCCTCCACTGCCTTAGCCAAAGGAACCATATATATATTAAACATGTCTCTGAATGTATGGTATCCGTACTGGTGTGTGATTCAGAGGGCATATTGCAAAATGTCTTCTTTCTTACACACTGGCTGGCATTTGGTAGGTACTAATGCAAAGCAATCCTATTGGTAATGACAAATGCTCTACTATTCGCTAGTGACACATGCCACCCTATAAAAATGGTACCCCACTTATGTGGCTGAGCCTAGAATCCATGCTTTTCTTACAACATGGTTAGCTGCGGATTTAGCACTCTAGCTCATCCGTCACCCAGGAAATTCTAGCAAACCCAGACATTTCTGAAAACTAGGCACTAATAAAGCTCCAGAGTGGCATGATTTGTGAGGTTTTCACCACATATTTTTTCCAGAAGCCCTTGCAATCCTCAAACTTTGGCTAAAAACACGCATTTTCATCTTATTTCTGTGATAGAAAGTTCTGGAATCCTCAGGTATGCACAAATTTACTACTACCCATCGTTCTTCCAAGTCTCCTGATAAAAATGGTACCTTATTTGTGTGTGTGCCCCATGACAGGGATGGGCCCAAAATGCAACTTGGACAGTCACCTTTATCCATTGAAAACCAACCCATTTTTTTGCAATGTGCGTAGCTGTGGATTTTTGGCCCTAGCTCAGCCGGCACCTAGCGCAAACTGCCAAACCTACACATTTCTGAAAACCAGACACCCAGGAGAGTCAAGAGTGGCATGATTTGTGTGCTCTCACAAGGTAATTTTACCATGAAGCCCCGGCAAACCTCAAACTTTGGCTAAAACACAGATTTCCTCTAATTTCTGCGATGGAAATTTCTGGAATCTGCGGGGAGCCACCCAGAGTTCCCACACATCTCACACTATCAAGGGTACCCCACTTGCATGGGTGTGCCAAGAGACTGTGACACAAAAGGCTCTATGGCACTACTAGGAGAGATCCACAATAAGGGTAGCTGCAATATTTAGGGCCGTGCTTGACTGCCACCAATGGAAACCTACCAACCACAGACATTTTTGAAAAATAGGCACCCGTGAGATATCAGGGTGGTGTGTCTTGCATGGTTCCCACAAGGTTTTCTTATCCAAAATGCCCTGCAAACCTCAAATGTTGCCTAAAATCCCGCATGCAAGGACTCCCATTGACCTTGGTTTGAACTAGGGGCTACATGAAAACTCATGGCAGAAATAGGCACATTGTGCTGCTCACTGTAATTTTTTGTTTCCAGAAGCTTGTTCCGCGCTGAAAAATCAATGCAAATGCCATCATGTGGCATGCCAGAGGGCGCTCAACCTTGAGTTGGCTTTGCTGCCGTTCGAGTAGATTTTCTATTTGAGAGGCAGCTTTCTCACCACGAATGGTTGTGGCCGTCCGCTACCACCCAGGTTGGGAAAATCTTGCCGGGTGCCCTATTAGCACCCGAAACTTGCTCTAGAGGACGCAAATTCTCGCTTGGGCTCACCAATTTACTGTGGACATGTCTTGCGCAAGAAAAACCATCACCATGCGGTGGTTGGCGGAATTTGCGCATTACTCCGCATTACATGTGTATTGTGGAGTGGCCAAAACTCCGCCAACTCTGCCGGTGGCCTTTACAAACTAATGGGGTAATCCAAAGAGTCCAAAGAACCTCGGTACAATTCGATACAAGCAACAAATGGTCCTATTGAAAAAAAATGGCCAAAATACAATCTCACACCCCATTTTTAAATCAACAAAAATTGCTTAATGCGAAAGAAAAAACAATATAATACTCAAAGGAATATGAAACCAATTAACTTTATATATTTTTTCATCAATGGTGCATACCTTCAATAAAATGTAATACGGTTGCTCCATGAGGTGCACGAAAAGGTGCCTGTAGAGGGGCTCCAGTGTAAAGTGCTGAGACAGAAAAAGGAATGACCAATACCAATGTTACAGTAAACACAGCAGCAGAAACAAGCTGCTGCGGTAAGCCTGTCCGAAATACTTCATAACAAGGTATGTCCATACAGGAACAAATGGCCGATTAATCAGAGCACATCTGTCATAAGGATCAAGGCTTTCAATCCAGGCTTGAACAAATATGTTGATGTTTCGACCCGACTACAGAGTGGGGTACATATAGACCGTGCCTGCATGTCTTCATCAGGATGAAAAAAAAACTGGAAAATGGAGGGCAACCTTAAGTAATGCATCAGATAGACTCAATTGAAGGGTACAGAAATGGTAGGCAAGCGTAAGAGCCCAACCGCTCCTAGTCCAGCAAAACTGTGTTATTTAGAAATAATGATGCAAAGGCAGGCTCACAACCTCCAAAAGTGCCGCCTAATGCAATATAGGCTTATGAGAAGTCAGGTGTTAAAGAGCTCATATTTGAATATTCAAATGGGGTCCCTGAACTTGCAACAATGTATAGTATCTCTCAGTCGCAGAGCAGAATTTAACACCCACCCCTAGTTTGATCTGTTCCTGCCATGAGTATGAAGCCCTGCCATACAGATGGGAAAGCATTTTTATTTTGACAAGTTGGATAATGCTGGGTGGTAGCACTTTAATGGATCCCTGCTGATTACGGAAGTTTACCTCACATTGTGGGTAAGAAACCGTAATGGGTTCCACAAGAAGCACACCACCCCGGGCTCCCCCGGGTGTGTAGTTTTCAGAAATGTCTGAGTTTGATAAGTTTCCTTGGGTGGCCGTCCAACTTGGACCCAAACACTGCCACTTTTCTGTTGGGGATGTTAGGGTAAGCCACACACATACGGTACCATTTTTATTGGGGACAAGTAGGGGAACGCTGGGTGAAAAGAAATTTGTGATTCCCGACAGATTCTGGAACTTTCCTCACAAAAATGATTGTGAGGTAAATCTATGATTTTAGGCAAAGTTTAAGGTTTACGGGGAATTGTGGGCACGAAAACATAGTGGAGATCCATGCAAAGCATACAACCCTGGAGTCTCCTGGGTGCTATATTTCAAAATGGCTGGGTTTAGTTGGATTCCCTAGGTGATAGAGCACAGTCCTGAATAGTGCATCATTCACCATGGCATGTAGGAGGAAATTTGGATTTACTCTAACTCTGCCGCTCCCTTTGTCACAACTATGGCCAAAAGAATCAACATTTCCTCTAACGTGCCATGAGAATGGGGCTCTGCACCCCTAGGATGGTTCACCCACACACCACTTTTTGCACAACAAGTAAAGATATTCCTGGTATTTAGTGGGCTTTCTGCCCCCACTGCCCCCCGAAAGGGGCAGATTGAAAGTGTAATCCACCAGTAAGACTTATGGCGCAGAGGTGGGGGTGGAGCACTGGGTCATGCCCAGACGGGCCACTCCACTCCAAAAACAACAGTTGCCTAATACAACCCTGGTATCTAGTGAATATTCTGTCCCTAGGTGAGTAGACGGGGGTGTACACGCCCATACATCTCCCACAGGGGGCAGAAAGATGAATAAAACCTGGGACAAGTGTGGAGCACAGGCCCAGGGGAGCCATTCCCACTCTAAAAATAAAACAGTTGCCTAAAACAACCCTGGTGTCTTGTGGGCTTTCTACCCTGCTGGGTGGGGCTGATTAGGGGTGCACATCCCTATCCACCCCTCAGTAGGGCTGAAAGACTGCTTGGATTTTAGAGTTGGAATGCAGGCCCAAATCCACGATGGTCCAACCACACACCAATTTTTCGTACAACAATAAAATATACTGCAGGTGTATAGTGGGCTTTGTGCCCTCCGTGGGGGAGGGGACAGATTGAAGGTGTACCCCACCCTTCCAGCCCCGGGGAGGCAGAAAGATGTATGGAACATGGGACATTGCAAAAGCACAGGCGCATGCCCAACAGGGCCACTACCCCTCCACAACCAACCGTATATGTCTAGTGGGCGTTCTGCCACTCTCGGGGGCAGATTTGGGCTGTACACCCCCTTCCAGCCCTGGGGGTGGGGGCCAGAAAGACTTATGGAGCTGAAGATCACGGCCCATGCCCAAGGGATGCTCGCCCACCTACAATCCTTGGTGTCTAGTGGGTGGATACCTGCTTGGGGACTGACCTCCTGAGGTGACCATTAGGTAGAGATATGATTGGAATGCGGAGACTCTCTCCAGTTTCGTCCAATGGGCAACAGACACACTGGGGAAGGAATGTGGCACGCACTTAAAAGGTTAAATAAATACAAATATCATGTACTAAAACTGATTAAAAAGTGATATATAAAATCGATTAAAAGTTATTTCATTATATTGTAATACAAACTAGTGTTACATTATTATTTTTTAATTCACAAAAAGCTATTACAATGTGTTAAAATGAAATCTTAAATACGTTTTATTTTCAGGTAATTTTTTACGATTAAATATATTCAGTTTTGTAATTATTTTAAATATTTTAATTTAATGTAGCATCATTTCTTATGGATTTTCTTTAAGGTCCCTTCCGCTATTTTTCAAGGGAGCTTGTTGAGCTAGACTTACTCCAGCTCTGAACTGGAATAAATTTACTTTTGTTTTGGTCCCTTTTTGGCTGTAATAAAGCCATTTGTAAATAGCAAAGGGCTTACTCTTTTTTGGGTGTGTGCAGCCATAAACCCTTTCCCAACAGACTCCCTCCAAACACCCCTACAGACCTCAGGCATGTGAAGTTTGCCCATCACGAGTGCTTACTTTGCAGTAAACCCTGAGTTGGTGAGCGTAGACCTTGGCCATTCCTAGCAGGTTTTGGATACAGGGCAGCCTTCAGCCTTACCCTGGGACCATTGCCATGGTATAAGAGTCAGTGAAAGCAGCTCTCTGGTTGTCCTTGAGACTGAGTAACTAGTCTGTAGCAAAGGCAGAGTTTGTTCACCAATACCTGCTTGAAATTTCAAAAGTTACATCTGCTTAGTTTAATATGTCTTTTCAATATGGTATGAAAACAAAGAACTACGGGGCATATTACCAACGTTAAGCGATATTTATCGCTAACGATGCTTAGCAACAAATTTTTTAACGCTAAGCATCGTCCGAAATTATCGCAGATAAACCTTGCTATTATCAAGGTTTATCGCAAATGCGATAAAAAACGGCCGCAATGCATGAATATCGCTGAAAAGTCAGCGATATTCATGCATTACCGAGCTAATGCTCTTAGCCATGTTATCCACCTCCCATTGGATAACATGGCTAAGAACTGCTCAGGGCAGGTGTTAGTTTTTGGAGATATTCGCGCTTAGCGCGAATATCTCCAAAAGTTGGTAATAGGAGATAGCGATGTTAGCGACTGTTTCCAGTCGCTAACATCTTGGCACGCCCACTTTGCATGTCATTAGTGATAAATATCACTGACATGCAAAGTGGGGCCCAAGATGGTCGCTGTCTCCTACTAGCTGTCGCTAACTGGTGTTAGAGACAGCTAGGTAATAGGGAGATAATTTTATCTCCGCTTTCTTGGCTTTTAAAGCCAAAAAAGCGGAGATAAACCCCCTTGATAATATGCCCCTACATTTAGAAAAATGTCAACTCATAAATGGAAGTTTGAATTTGGCTCAGAAGAGCTGATCTTGTTAGCTCTTCAGCAATTATATAGTTGTAAAAAATATATGTATGAGAAGTGTGGGCACATCCGACCTTCAGAGAAGATGGCTGCGACTTCCAGAAAGATATAAAGTACACCCTTTCTTGGAGAAAAAAATGCTACATTGACACAGAATCTGTACATTCCACACTTTAGATGGATGGCATTTTTGTACCTGTCCCATATACAGCTACCCGACCATGATTTTAACTTTGTACTGTAACTAGTCAGCATGTACAGCACAGAAATCCATGCCCTGTACCAGTTGGTGCAGGTAAGAAGTGGTACTATGAGTAATCCTATTAAACACATTTTTGTATTGTTTATAACTTTGGCAATACATACCAAATATATACAAAAGTTTCTAAATAAAAATATATACCTATATTTGAAATTAGAATAGTTAGATACAGATTATTAATTATGGAATACTGTGGGGGGATATGAAGTTCCTAAAATGAATATTCCCTTTTGCATAAGGGTGGGCATAGTTGAACAAAAACGCCATGCTCCATTGGACTCCCAATTAATAAAACAAAGTCCTCATATACATAAGCATGGGCGGATCTAGCGGATCTCGCGTACGCAAATTTGCGGATTTACGGATTCGCAATCCGCGAAGATACGCGAACTCTCGCGGATTTGCGGATTTTCCCGTTTTTTGTGTTGGCGCGCGTTCGCGCCGATTTTGGGACAATTTCGCAATTGCGAACTTACTTTTCGGCTCGCAACGGCCGCGACTATGTTGTTTCTACGTCTGGTTTATCATCACAGGTTCACAGCACCCTCTGTTTCACCACTGCCACCCTCTGGGACACCCATGCCACCCTCTGGTACATCCTCACTGCCACCCATTAGGTTTGTTTATCACTGTAGTTTATGGGGGGTGAAAAAAGCAAGCACACCTCCCCTACTTCAACTGCCATGAATTAATTTGGGGTTGATTAATGTGTCAGTTATTTAGAAAGTTCCAGTCTGGCTGGCACCTGCTTCCTTCCTTATCTGTAATTTGCTTTCTGTTGCAGTGAATTTTTTTTTCACAGGACCTTTATGGTCTACTTGTAGCTATTCTATGAGCCTGCTGTTTGGGTCATAGCAGGGTCATAGAATAGTTGCAAACTCTGGAGGGGCCCCTCAGGAAGCACTACAGTGAATGTTACAAATGTTAAGTTTGAACTTTTGCACCTGCTCATTGCTTTCAGTTTAGCAAAAATAGTTTTTTCTGCAATGTCGCGCGTTTTTTGGGGCGTGAATCCGTGCGAGATCGATTTCGGAAGCCGCGAATGCTTGCGAATACACTAATTTTTTTTTGCGACGTGTATGTTCGCGTGATTTTGTGCGTGTTCGCGAGGCGCTTGTAGCTATACGTTTGCCAAGTTACCCTAGCGGTCGTACACCGGCGCGGCCATCTTGTTTGCGTGACGTAATTCCGTTTCCGGCCGCTATGTGTAATCTCGCAAAGTGTGCTGCTCGCTAGTACAATTTCGTGCGTGCTCGCGAGGAAAATCTCGCGCGAACTTACCCACGCGGTCGGGAACGGGCGCGGCCATCTTGTTTCTCATTCATTGCTATGGTTCTGGGCATGCTTTCTGTATCCTCTCTGAATCTCTGCCATCCTTTGCTTGTTTGAAGTTTATTTGATCTATTTTACTTATTAATCTATCCCTCTATTTTTCTAGCTCTATATTTTTGTGTTTTCTGCTGCTTTTAGTTACTTTTAAACTACTTTTTTAAACTCTTTTCTTTTCTTCTTCACTATTCTATTTCTTCTTTATCATTTAACTTTATTTCTGCCCAGACCATGGTGAAGGGAGCCGGGAAGCACCCTGAGAAGGGGAAGGTTCCCGCACCCCGTGACCGGCTCCCGTGCGGGCGTTTGAGGGGGGAGCAAGTGGTGCCACGGGAGATCTTTAGCGCGGAGGAGGTGGCCGCACTCATCTTCCACATCCAGCGCCGCCTCCCCAAGACGATCCTGGGAGGCGGCAAGATCGCAACCGGCTATGGCATCCGGGAGCGCCGGAAGCGGTGGGAGAAGGTGTGCCGGGCCATGTTTAAGCTCTCTGGGGTCCGGTGCACATATAACCAGGCCACCCACCGCTGGACAGATGTCATGGACCGGGAGCGGGACTTGCTGGACGCGCTCGGCGTAGAGGTCCCCGGGCTTGGTGAGTAGTAGTAGCTATTCATCACTCACTACTCTGTTTTATCCAGCTCTGTCATTTGCAAATCTTTGTTCTTTACCAAGAGCAATAATGCTGCCGATTACATTGTAGGTAAATTATATTTCAAAATCTTCTATGCATTTCAGGTGCACTGCTCTCCTTCTCAGTAGCCTTGCTTGCTACTATGCTTATTTGTTTTGTATTTTGTGTTCATTTCATTGGCCTGAGAAAGTATGTGTGAGTGTAGTGTAAAGATAAGAACTGCGTAATGCTAGACACTAAGGGTCATATTTTCAATTACCGGCGCATCCCTGCAAAGTAGCAGGGGTGCGGCAGTAATTGTGTGCCATGCCACCACCACCCATTGGCCCAAAATGTCACATAAGCCTTACGCATCTGTGCCGTAAAGGCGGCGCATTGCTGGAGTTGCGTGCCAACGATGGCGCAGCTCCAGCAATGCTCTGGGGTACCCTATCTCCCCAATGCTGCATCAAGCCGTACGTCGGCTTCAAGCGCGCAGGGTTTGAGTCATGCATCATTGTCCTAAAAGTGACTGATTGACATCTTGTAGATTTACCTCAGCCACTTTTAGGATTCGTTCCTGCGCAGGTACGCCCTCCCTTGCGCCGGAACGCCCCCTGATGGCGCAGGGCTTTACAACGTGATGCATCGCCCATAATTGTTTTTTTTTAATATATACGCCGCACCAACACCATGGCGAGTCTTTTGTTCTGCCGCTGCGTCACAAAAGTCACGCAACAATGGAGGAAAATGAGCCGCAAGGGACTTCTAAATCAGCCCCAACAGACTGAAGTCCAGACCTTCCTTTAGACACATGGCTATAAGAAGAAATAGTGGTGGTGGTGGGTGGATTGATAGTTTGAGTATTCACTGATCTGCAAGCAGGATGGACTTTGTCTGTCACTTCGCGTGCTGCGGACTGCTGCCTGCAGTGCCAGGCCTAGGCAAACCTCTTTAGTAGTCTGTTTATTGAGTTACATAGGAACTTTCTAAGTAAACGGTCCGCAAATCAGGCAATACGAATAACGTAGTATACCACATGAGATAGATCCCGTGGAATAGTTGTCTATCTATTTGCTATTTCTCCAAAATATTTTGTTATTGTTCTTTTGAAATGGTTGATTTGGTTGACAAATCTCATCCATGTTTTCTGGTCTTTCTTTCTTTCATGTTGTACATCAGCTCCCCCCAAGGGCAAGAGGACACAGGAGGAGGAGGGTGCTGTTCAGGAGGATGCAGGCCAGGATCGGGCAGGCGAGGGCTCCTTTGCTGGCCCCAGTAAGTTTTAATTGTAATAAAGAGTACCTATTTTTTCCTAGCGTTCCTCATTCGATTTTTTCTAAATCGTCTTTGATCTTCTTGTAGACTGGATATAAATTCTTATCCTGGCTCGAATATGACTCCCTGTGGTATTACTAGATTATTCTTATTAGTCTGTCTGTGTAGCTAACTAAGATTGGACATTTGGCAATTCCATTGGACTCCCATTCTATTCAGCAATAGCTCTATGCACTGTCTCCTTACTGACTAGATAGTGTGGCAGAGTCATTTAGCTCCCGAAGTCACCGATGATTGATCCCCAATGATCTCTAGATTATCGTACGCAGGACAAGAGTAGGGAGTCACAGCACAGTCAAGAAGTGTCAGAGGCACTCATGCTTGCAAAAATTCCAAAACCTTTAGCTCATCCACTCTAGTCTGGAGGACCAAAAACCACAGAGTCTATTTAAGTTTAAAAGCTTTATTAAAAGTAAACACATTTATTAAAATCTACTTTGTCATAAAACTATTTAACTGAAAACGGAAAAGTGCTTAGTGCTGACGATTAATTGGACACATTTCTTGTGGTCGAGCCGAGCTCTCACCTGGTTTGAACTTGATCCTGGTCGTGTTCTTAGGAGTCAAGCTTCTGTCTGTTAGGAGAAAAAGTGGTGCGTGTTAAAAATAAAAAGCAAGCATTCATCAGTTGTGCATAAAAGTGCAGCAAGACAACAGCCTTCCCTGGAAAAAGGGACATTTTTACTTTAGAGTAGACAGTCACAAATTATTACATTGTATTCTGTTTTTTTAACATTTCTTGGTTACTCCTAGACCAAATATTATATAGTAGTGAGTGGTGTATTCTAACATTCTTAAATGTACTTTGTAGGTGGAACATCTGGTGACGGGGCCAGCGCGGAGGTGGCGGTGTTGGGCGAGGACTCGGAGGACTCTGGGGAGGAGGCGGTGCAAGAGCCGGCGGACGGTCCTGTGGGGGTTCGCACTGTGGTGGCGGGAACAGGTAAGCTATATATTCCTTACTTATTGAGATTGAAGACTGCATAGTGTGCTTTCTGCACGGGTGTATTACAAATCAACCAGGTAGTAGCCTCCTCGAAATGTACTTCGCCTTAGCTGTGAAGTTTTTGGTGAGAAGAATCCCAATAAGTTCTTAGACGAACGTGATGGATGGGATGAACGAAAAGCGAAAGAAGGGTGTAAGTAAGTGGGACGCGAAATTGTATGATGGCTGGCAAAGAAGAACGATATGTGTTTGCTTGGCCCCCGAGGTGGCTGGGAAGGAAAGAATATGGTATGGTGCATGGCTGGGTCAATGATGAAGCAAGGATGGGTGGAAGGACATCAGCCTGGGTGGGTGAAACAGAAACTGTATGTGTGCGTATATTTTGAATGAATGAATGCCTGGAGCATGGTATTCTCTGACTCTTAGATAGCACATGTGTATCTAGAGAGAGTGTAGATGGTCGCTGGATGAACTAAGTGTTACCTTGAAGAGCATGTACCACCGCACCCGCACGTCCGTTCCAGTGTAGGGAAGGCAAGGAAAAGAAATTGTAAATGTGTCCAATACTACCATGAATAGTAGCAGTACTTTGTATTGCAACTGCAAGCACAGCATATATCTGGTTATTACGGTGGACACTCCGTACCTCTCTTAATAACTTTAGTTTAGTTGTAGTACGTCATTCATGTGTGGGTGTATCACTGTTCACTCAATATTAAGCAAAGCACCTAAAGTCATCCCATATGTCATCAAATACGTCCCATGTGAAGTGATAGATAATCAAATTATTTAGCTTCTTCATTTTCCTTTTCTAGTACTCATTTGCACTGTAGGGTGAAAGGTAAATTAATTAAGCAGTAGCCCTTGTAACAGAGTATTCTCAGTGCCACCCGTAATAGAAAAGTAATAGCTTCACCACCTGCATGTACTGGACCGGTACAGTAACGCAAGTCTGTCTCACTCATCATGGTGTGCAACTGTTTTTCTCGGGTGCAAGTTCACTGTGCTGCCATCCTGCCGCCTTGCATAAGATAACGTACCAATTTTCCTAAACAAGAGAGAAGAAGAAGAATAAGACTGGTGTACTGTCATAGTCGACTGTAATGGAAGTCCATAGTGGTCGTAGAATTTGTTCATTAAACTACCACTAATGTTAGAGCAAGGATGCAGAAGTGGGAGGTTACATAGATACTGTCCTCAATAGTTATGTACTGTGCTTTCAATTTGCTACTTGTACTGTGACCCAACTTTCGGCTCAATCACTTTGTGTTATTAATGCTAAGGAGCATTGGTTACAGACTATGTCTTTCTTTCTTCATATAGTTGCTCCTTCCAAATCAACATCACGGAGGGAGCAGGCTCGAATGGCCCGGCAACGGAGGGTGGATGCCACTGTCGCCGAATATCGGCGGCTGGTGGCCCTGGAGGAGGAGGAGGACACGCAGTCGACCGGTGCAACAACAACATCCTCGACTGGGACAGCTGCATCCTCCTCCGTGACCCCACGGGACGCCAGCATGCGCAGTGCTCCAGCGGGACCGAGGCGGGCTAACAAAGCCAACCACCACCGCCAAGCAACAGAAAGACCAGCTGCCCCCCACAGGAGCTGCAAGGCACGCCAACGCCGCCTAGGAGTCCGAATGTCCTACCTGGAGCAGGAGGTCCAGAACTATAAGAACTTGGTGGAGGGCCTCCGCTTCGAGCTTGCCACCCTCCGCAAGGAGTATGATGCCCATGCCGCAAAATGCACCAGCACCCTCCAGTAGTGGAGTGTCCCTTGCCCTTTTTTTATAGACTTTTGGGGGGTGGGATTTGGGAGTTGGGATCGTTTTGGGACTTTTCAAAGACAATCGTTGGGGTTAGGGTGGGTCTTGAGGGAGATTATTTTGTTAGGGCTACATAAATATACATTTTTAAACTTTATCTGACCATACCTGTTTTTTACTGCTTTTCAGTCTGGTGGGTGGGGGACGGGGGTGTAACAGTAAGTTTGTTTTCCTGAACAGTCGTAGGACTTTAGTAGTACTACCGTCAATCTCTCGTCTAGTCCTAAATAATACTCCATTATACTAACTCCCACCAAACGCTTATCTTACCTGTAATTTGTGTTAGAAATTAGGGCTAGGCCCAGGGCTGGCTCCACGTGAAATGGGGATTAACGTTGGCAATCCTGGGCGGGTGAAATTTCCTCATTGCGGTGGTACTAGTGGTGTGACACAGTGGCAGTTGCATGCCTATGGAAAAAAAGAAAACGAAACCTGGTTTGTCCTTACTGTAGCATTAGAACGGTTACGGTACGATCGAGAATATAGCAGGTGACAGTACACTAGAACAGTGCCATAATGTAGCCTAACAAATGGTAAAGTATTTGCTTGCAAGTATAACTAGTACTTGCGTTGAATTTATTTGACATTGGCTCCTACTACTAGAAGATATAGTACTGAAGCTGAGTAAGTCTAGAAGATATCCTCGTATTCCTTCACCAGCCTGTTGCTATGACCTTATCCTCCCCAGCAAGTGTGTGGAATTATTGATGTCATTTTAGTCAGACATCAAGCAAAACAACACAGCCCGGGGGAAGAGGGTTAGGGTTTGGAAAATGGATGGGAATGGGGGTTTCTTTTTGGGTAGGTTTTGTTGAGAGAAGAAAAAAAATGCACAGCCTGGACAAACAATAATTGAAGATAAAGAAATATTTGGGTACAAACTAAAGCTAAGCACATGCAGTCACACTCATAGAAGAAAACAATGGATACTGTATCTGTATTCTGTATGTTGTTCGAGTTGTCCTGTTGAATTTGGTAAGTAAGTTGCATGCAGCAAACAATTCCTCTTATTAGCGGCACTCCTCCATTCCAGCTGACGCTTCGTCCATCAATGTTGGTGACCACTGACAGAAGACACCCTGTCCACTGCCTGCCTGGCGGATGTTGACTGAAACCCGGCCTGTAATTATTGAACGGAAAACAGGAAGTGCTATTACAATACCACTGATAAATAAATAAAAGGTATGCACGCTGTGTGGTGCAAAAAGTCACACTTTGATTTCCCTAATAGACAGTAGAATATGTTTGAAATTGCGTGCTCTGTCTGAGTCACCTTTTTAAGGATAAATAAGTATGGCCAAAATATTATAGCGGATCTTTCCCCTCAAGGTAGGTGTACTGTAAACTGTGTTTTAGAACAAAATTTGACCTTCCCAGCAATGCTCCCACCAAGACCCTTACTAAAGCCAGTCGCAAAAATGTAGAAGACCCCCAATCAGATCTCCAAAAACGATGCCTAGCAGAAACATGGAGACAAAACGTACTTTGAAAGTAACAGTAGGCCCAAATACAGACCGTGGATTGTATTCAAACCACTTGCAAGCAAGCAAAAGTATCCATAGCCAGCATCGCTCCAACAGTGCTCTAAAACCCCAGAACTGCGTTGCAATAGAACACCCCGAAACACATGCAATCCTGCTGCTAGGGCTAACCCTAACGAACCCTAACTTACAAAAAGTGCCAAAACTGGTGTTTCCTTATGGATTTTGTCCAAAACACTTCTATCCGGTATTAGACCTTCCCAGGAATGCCCCAGGCAAGACCCGGGCCGCCAACCCACCCGCAAAAAACCGGGCGACAACACCCCCAAACAGCGAAAAAGCTAAATCTCATACTTACAATATCTCTCGGCCTTCGGCCTCCAAACGCGCTGTGCAGCTAGGTCATCATCAATCATCATAACTCCTGTTTTCCACCACGGATTTCCTGAAAAGCAAATGCAATCAAGATTAGACTGTCGCAGCAGTGCTTCGACAGAGACCCCGGCCGCAACCCACCCACGAACAGCAGGAAGCCCCCCAAAACGCTACATTGAGCAAGATGTCAGAAGAAGTAGCAAAAAAAAGGCTTTTCCTTAAGGATTTTGTCCAAAACACTTCTATCCGGCATTAGACCTTCCCAGGAATGCCCCAGGAATGCCCCAGCCAAGACCCGCCAACCCACCCGCTAAAAACCACGCGACAACACCCCCAAACAGCGAAAAAGCTAAATCTCACACTTACAATATCTCTCGGCCTTCCGTCCAAACGCGCTGTGCAGCTAGGTCATCATCATCAATCATCATAACTCCTGTTTTCCACCACGGATTTCCTGAAAAGCAAATGCAATCAAGATTAGGCTGTCGCAGCAGTGCTTCGACAGAGACCCCGGCCGCAACCGACCCACGGACAGCAGGAAGCCCCCCAAAACGCTACATTGAGCAAGATGTCAGAAGAAATAGCAAAAAAAAGGCTTTTTCTTAAGGATTTTGTCCAAAACACTTCTATCCGGCATTAGACCTTCCCAGGAATGCCCCCGGAATGCCCCAGCCAAGACCCGCCAACCCACCCGCAAAAAACCACGCGACAACACCCCCAAACAGCGAAAAAGCTAAATCTCATACTTACAATATCTCTCGGCCTTCGGTCCAAACGCGCTGTGCAGCTAGGTCATCATCAATCATCATAACTCCTGTTTTCCACCACGGATTTCCTGAAAAGCAAATGCAATCAAGATTAGACTGTCGCAGCAGTGCTCCCAGACCCCAAAACTCACCCACAAACACCCGGAACCCCGCCAAAGAGCACCTCAAAGGCAAGCAAGTCAGCAAAAACGGCAAGAAATTTCCACCTCATATTTGGTCCAAAAGACTTTTATCCATTATTAGAGCTTCACAGCAATGGGCCCAAATCCGTCAACTCACCCGCAAAGAAGTAGAACACCCCCACAAGTGCTGAGTCTTTCTTCATTGGGCGTAATCCAGCACTCTGCTTTGAGGGAAATCGCAGTCTGGAGGAGGAGGATAGAGGAGCATGTTCTTCAGAACTTGTGAACCTGAGGAATGTAGACTGCGGCACCTTCAAATCAATAAGCAAACAAGTGAAGACAGTTCTGCTGATGGTCTTGTTTTTGGGATTAGGTGATTAAAGTTTGAATTAAATTAACTGTGCAAAACAAAGAAAGAGAGACACACAGGAATAAAAGTGAATAAGGACGAAAAAGAAAGTTATTGATTCATTGTCTCATTTTCAGGGCTCGGTGTCAGGGAATAAGAAGAAGATTTCGTCATCATACTCTGCGAATTCAGGCAGGATGAGGTCAGTGCCACCGAACAGAGAACAAATCCCCTCATCTACGTTGCCGTCCTCCTCGTCTTCATGCGGCGTGCTTTCTCGTACTTTGTAATCTGGTGGTATGAGGTGCTGCTTCATCTTGATCATTGTCAGCCGCTCCACATTTTTGGGCGAGAGCCGGCTCCGTTTGGGAGTTACAATGCCACCAGCAGCACTGAAAACACGTTCAGAAGACACACTTGCGAGTGGGCAAGACAAATAGTTTATAGCCAGGTTGGAGAGCTGTGGCCACAATTGTTTTTTGCCATGCCAATACTGCAATGGCTCATCATTAAGAAAGACCTCTGTTGAGTCATTCAGATAGTCCTGCACCATCGACTCAAGGTCATCAACGGTTCCTCCACTTTGCTTACTTTTTGCCGTGCCTGTGATATTTTTTCGAGAACCATACCCCATCAAACTTAGCCAATCCTCCTCCGCAGCCACTGTTAGTGTTGTCATTGTGTGTGGTGCAGATGATCCACTTGCCGGTGTCTTTAACGGCTGAGAGGTCACTTGTGCCCCAGCCACAGGTGCAGAAGTGGATTCTTGTGACTGGGGATGGCCTGCTGATGCTGAATCTGATGTACTGTCTTCTCCTTCAATAACCTGCCGTTCTTTTTCAAACCTCTTGGCTGACCAGGCTAACCAATGTTTGTACTTTTGAACATCTGCATCAGCAAAAGGAAAGAGTGCTTCGCCTGCCAGCGCCTTTTTGTAGCGTGGATCCAGAATAGTAGCACAAATGTAATGCTGTTCTGACTTGATCTTTTGAAGACGTTCATCACCACGTAGGCGCTCTAATAATTTCTCAGACAAAATAAAATGGTCTTTTTTTTTTCATCTTTTTCAAACTCAGAAGACACCGCCATCAGTTGGTGCTCCAGCATGCACAACAATGGGATAGCTTTTCCCAAATTACAGTCCTCCTGGCTGACTGCACGCGTGAAGAACTCAAAAGGACGAAGCACGTCTGTCAGGCTTTTAACTATGTCCCATTGCGCCGCACCCATCCGCATGTCCTTCTTCTGAGATGTACCCTCTGTGAAGAAATAGTGATCGAGTACCGTATACTGCTCATACAGACGCTCAAGCATGTAGAAGGTTGAGTTCCAACGTGTTGCCACCTCCTGGATGAGTGCTTTCACTGGTATTCGACTTTGAAGTAGCAGCCTCCTCAGATGCTTCCGGGCCTTAAAAGAATGGCTGAAATGGTTGCACATTTTGCGGCAGGTGGCCATTACCGCGAATGCTGCACTGTCTCTATCACTCAAGAATTTTTGAACTACCAGGTTGATACAGTGCGCCAAACACGGCACTCTAAAATAGTCACCCAGCGACATGGCCTTAACTACATTGGCGCCATTATCCGTGGAAACATAACCAATCCTGCGTTTTTTTGGAGATAGCATTTTCAAGACCTTTTTGTCAAACTCGTCCAAAATGTTTTGGGATGTGTGACTTTTCTCCAAGCCAAACATGGCTAGTGTTGCATGTTTCCGAGCAGCTTTGAAAACTTTGTCCGGGTCAACACCTGCGTTTAGCTTTGGTTTAACACCTGAAAAAGAGACCCAGTGTGCAGTGATGCACATGTAATCAGCGCCTGCGCCACTGGTCCACATGTCTGTTGTCAGATGTATTGTGTGAACAGCACTCTTCTGCAAAGCTGCCCCAATCGCCTCCAGCACATCTTCATGTAGTGCTGGAACCGCAACTCTGGCAAAATAGAACCGGCTAGGAACCTTCCATTTAGGGCAGAGCGTTGCCACTAATTCGAGAAAACCTACCGCTTCTACAAAAGAAAAAGGGAGAAGGTCCACAGCTAGCATTTTAGCCAGCTTAGTGTTATACAGACGCGTCAGTGGGTGGTTGCGTTCATATGGCACGTCTGAAGTAAGCATTGTTCTAATGTTGCCCTGGACCAAGCATTTACGGGCTGATAATGACTTCGTTGACCCTATTTTGCTCGCTGGTGAACTTTTGTGCGTTGGTGTCTCACTCGCTCCAACACTCTTAGTGTGCCTCACATTGGGTGTGCTGCTGACAGGGGTACTGGGTGTAAGGGAAGTGTTTGACACATCTTCTTCCTCCTCGTCATCATCAGATGCAACATCAACGTTTCCTTGAATTCGGCCTTTCTTGATCGCATCTAGGTGCGCAAACCATTGGACAGTGTGCTGTCTCCTAAGATGACCTCTCTGGCCTCCGGTACCATAGTTGGTACCTGGCTTACCACGACTAACTGCAAGCTTACAAAGGGTACAAATGGCAAACTTTGGATTTTTTTGACAAACAGTAAAGAAGTCCCAAACTGGGGACTTGAAGTGTCTGTGGGACCTGGAGGAGGCGGCGATACTGGTGGTGGTGGTCATGAAGCTAATGCCAGATGAAGTGGAGGATCTGGATTGCCCAACTTTTGTACGTTGTGCACTTTCACCGCCACTAATTAAGGTCGAGGTGGATGGAGGTCTCTTCTTGCCAGAAAGAAATATGGAAGCGGGACGAGTTGGTGTACTACTTAACTCCAATGATTGTGGTGTTTCCACTGCCTCCTCATCGACAACATCATCATCATCACGCTCAGCAGCTCTTCGGGCTAGGATCAAAATGTCTGTTTGCTGCATGCCCGCTGGGGCTGCAGTGACCTTTATGATGACTGGGTCGTCGTTGGCAGAGTCTTCATCAGCAGCAGTATCCGCCACTTCTTGTTGAGCCTCATCACACTCCATAACTCTGAGACTTTGGACGAGCTTCCTTTTACGCTTAACTACCTTTGTCGGATCATGGTGTGCCTCACTCTCAGACGGCAGTGGTGCTGGTTCCCAAGTTTGATCCGTATCATCAGAAGGAGGTGTGCTTGAAGAAGATGTAGACACCACCCTTGATCTCTTCCTTGCTATGGGTGTGGAAGACAATGAAGGATCATCAGGAGGAGTGGCTTCCTCAAATGATACCTCGCCTTGATTGTCGATTTCCTGATGTGCCCCTACTTCGGGAGGAACAACTATTGTGGGCACTTGTGACCCTCCATGCACCTCTGCTTGCGCATCTCCTTGCGCTGCCTCTCCTTCCACATGTACTTGGGCTTGTACTTGCACATGTGATTGTTGTTGCGGCTGTGGTTGTTCAACACTCGTCAGATAAGCTACAACAACCTGTGTTGATTGAGGGACATTGCTGCTGCTTTCTTGCGATGAGCCAACATCACTGGTCGATGGTAATTGAAGAACTATACTGGCTGCCTCTGCAGCACTCAAGGGCTTGGACTTAAGTTGGCGTGGTGGTGGTGGTGGCACTGAGCCCAATGGAGCGGGGGTGCTGCTGCCAGCTTGGTCCCCAGCAGATCCCGCTGCTGCTGCAGGCATACTTTTTTTTTTACTCCCAAAAAAAGGGGCGGGCGGCACACCAGTCTCCTTGGTAACTTGCTTCTTCTGCTCCTTACTGACACCTTTCTTGCTAGAGGAGCTACGGGTTACTTTTTTTGGGGCCATCTTCTTCAGAGCAGGTCAGAACAGCAGGCAGCAGTTGGACGAGTTGCAGAGTTGTCTGTGTCCAGACGTGACGTCGCGTGACGTTATGCTGCACACACACACCGCTGCAGGACTTCTTCCTGGCACTGGTGGTTCTCTTGAGTCTTGTGCACCTAAAAGCAATGGAAGACAGAGGAACATCAGTTCAGTTATACACCCCAAAAAATCGACAAAACACAGAAAAATGAGCACAATCCCATGCCATCCATGATGTTTACATTGAAGACACCCCACAGAAAGACTAGGGACATGCAAGTATGCAACACTCACTACCCCTGGGCATAATGGATGAAAAGTAGGCAAAATAAGTGCAGGCCTCAGACACTGCCTCTCTTCAAAATGGCCCCTTACACCCCAAGCCAGTCCACATCAACAGTACACCCCAAAAAACACAGAAAAACAGCCACAAATCACCACAAACCAATGCCATCCAGGATGTTTACATCAAAGAGAGTGAGACCACACTACAGGCACACTCAGTCCATGCACCACTACTACCCCTTGGCAAAAGGCCCCACCAGCAGCCCCAAAAAAACGACAAAAAACAATAAAATCAGCACAATCCCAGCCCATCCATGGCCTCAATGGTGTTTAAATTCAAGAAGACACCCCTCAGAAACACTAGGCCCATGCAACACTCACTACCCCTGGGCATTATGGATGAAAAGTAGGCAAAATAAGTGCAGGCCTCAGACACTGCCTCTCTTCAAAATGGCCCCTTACACCCCAAGCACATGTTGCCTGTACCAGCCAGCACTCAAGATGGCCACCACCACCACCCACATGGCCAGTCCACATCAACAGTACACCCCAAAAAACACAGAAAAACAGCCAAAAATCACCACAATCCAATGCCATCCAGGATGTTTACATTAAAGAGAGTGAGACCACACTACAGGCACACTCAGTCCATGCACCACTACCCCTGGGCAAAGGGCCCCACCAGCAGCCCCAAAAAAACGACAAAAAACAATAAAATCAGCACAATCCCAGCCCATCCATGGCCTCAATGGTGTTTAAATTCAAGAAGACACCCCTAAGAAACACTAGGCCCATGCAACACTCACTACCCCTGGGCATAATGGATGAAAAGTAGGCAAAATAAGTGCAGGCCTCAGACACTGCCTCTCTTCAAAATGGCCCCTTACACCCCAAGCACATGTTGCCTGTACCAGCCAGCAGCACTCAAGATGGCCACCACCACCACCCACATGGCCAGTCCACATCAACAGTACACCCCAAAAAACACAGAAAAACAGCCAAAAATCACCACAATCCAATGCCATCCAGGATGTTTACATTAAAGAGAGTGAGACCACACTACAAGCACACTCAGTCCATGCACCACTACTACCCCTTGGCAAAAGGCCCCACCAGCAGCCCCAAAATAACGACCAAAAACAATAAAATCAGCACAATCCCAGCCCATCCATGGCCTCAATGGTGTTTAAATTCAAGAAGACACCCCTCAGAAACACTAGGCCCATGCAACACTCACTACCCCTGGGCATAATGGATGAAAAGTAGGCAAAATAAGTGCAGGCCTCAGACACTGCCTCTCTTCAAAATGGCCCCTTACACCCCAAGCACATGTTGCCTGTACCAGCCAGTACTCAAGATGGCCACCACCACCACCCACATGGCCAGTCCACATCAACAGTACACCCCAAAAAACACAGAAAAACAGCCAAAAATCACCACAATCCAATGCCATCCAGGATGTTTACATTAAAGAGAGTGAGACCACACTACAGGCACACTCAGTCCATGCACCACTACCCCTGGGCAAAGGGCCCCACCAGCAGCCCCAAAAAAACGACAAAAAACAATAAAATCAGCACAATCCCAGCCCATCCATTGCCTCAATGATGTTTAAATTCAAGAAGACACCCCTCAGAAACACTAGGCCCATGCAACACTCAGTACCCCTGGGCATAATGGATGAAAAGTAGGCAAAATAAGTGCAGGCCTCAGACACTGCCTCTCCTCAAAATGGCCCCTTACACCCCAAGCACATGTTGCCTGTACCAGCCAGCACTCAAGATGGCCACCAGCACCACCCACATGGCCAGTCCACATCAACAGTACACCCCCAAAAAACAGAAAACCAGCCAGAAATCACCACAATCCAATGCCATCCATGATGTTTACATTAAAGAGTGTCAGACTCCACGCCGCCGGATCCGGTTGATGCACATATAACTCCACCTCCCGATCTCACCAACACGCTAGTATTAGCAACACAGCGTGTTCGAGTGATAGGGCGAGGGAAAAAGAAACAAACAAGGAGGGGACGGAAGGGAACTGCAGGGAAGGGATAGCTGCAAGACAAGAGAACAATAATACAGATTATAGTTGGTTACCATGTAATCCTACTCTCGTTTCATTCTCACTAAGTATGCATAGAAAGTCACCTTTAACAAAAGAAGGGCTCTCCACCTCTTCTCTGGTTCTTGAATAGTGTTAACTGCCACACTAGTCCCTATGGAACACAAACACTGGTTAATATCAGAGTATCTCGCATGACCTATTTTTCAATACTCGCTAGTGGTATTTCACCTACCCTGACTTGTGTTGTAAAGTGCTCAAATAATAAACATGTGCTTGTCCCACAACCTTGGTGTATTCCAAAACGACCTTCTCTTCTTTTAGAAGTTAATTCACCTCTGTACAAAATAGTTCCACTTCAATCCTTTAAGGACACGGTAAAATGTAGCTTTATACTACCGTTTTCCGCTCTCTACTAATAAACACTTTGTTCTTTGAATGTTACACTCCAAATACGGCAAGGTGTAGGACCCCCCCCCACTACCTTCCGCTTTGGCACTTTCTTGGATAGCCACTAGTGACTCGCTTCGTAACGGTAGTATGCAGATAAGAGCAATCCGGCAATACTCCGTTCTCACATTAATCTCCAAGCAAAATAATCAATCCAAACTGTGGAAACACGTTAGCTCACTCAATTCTCCTTTGCCGGTTAGCAGACGGCCGCTCATGAGAAAACGCTTCCGCGCAGGCAAAACAAACGTGTTTAAAGTCACGCGCTGCTTTAACAACTCACGGTACAGTCACAGCGTTTCCCGGCTCGTCGTTCTCAGCCGCTAACGCTTTGCCGGTGACAGGAACTCCAATAACAATCCACTCCAACAGGAAGCGCATTCCTCGCGCTACGGGCGAGAATAACACCGCTGCAATCCAATACGCGATTTCCTGAGCCCTTCGCTCGTTACCAACAGCCTCGGAAAACAGGAAACAAAACACTCTCTGATTCTTTACTGAGAGGTGCCCTAAGCAGCTAACCTCTAAAGTTTCTTCCAAACACAGTGGTTGCACAAAATCACGAACAAGGTGGGGATGGTCCTCCCTGCCTTTATAGAACCACGCCCCTTCTAAGGATTCTGGGAGATGTAGTTCAAGGGTAGGGTAGGCGCTTTTGGAGGATCCTGACAGTATGTCCCCGTCCCTAGCGCCTTCTAGAGCCCGGCTTAGCAGGAACATTTTGACCAAAATACAGCACCCTCTCAGGAGCAGGCCCCTCAGAACAGCCCACCCCTTGCATGTACTCCTCCTTGACCTTGTTCAAACATCCCTGCACCCTATTGCGAGCCGTCTGCCATATGGATACCTTTTCCTTAACTAATGGCGGAAAATGGAGATCAAAAGGAAGATCAACCGGCAAAGTATTTGCATCGATTCCTGAAATATCTAGGAAGGGGAACATTCCAGGGGAACAATGCCACGCATTCTTACTGGACCTCTCCGCCCTCAACATGTCATTAGCCTTCCCTGTAGGAATGATATACTGTTGTTCATCCACTCCCTCCTTGCTTGGCCGTGTCTGTCGGGTTAAAGCGTCTGTCGTCTGACTACTCAGCCCAGTACGGACGGTGACCACCTCTTTCTTTGCCAAAGTGGCCACCCTGAACTGACATGCGACTACCTCTAAAGGTGAGGATGTATACGACCCCAGATGTTCCTGACAATACCCAGACAAAAAATGTACTGTTCGAGTTCTCCAGTCTATAGAAGGGTTGTGGCACGTAAACCACGGCATCCCCAATATGATCTCGTATTGAGGAGCTTCTATGATGTTCAATGTTATCTTTTCCACATGTCTCCCTTCTGACATTTCCATTGACAGCAGTACCTCGGCTGTCTTCTCAACTATTAGACCCGATTTTATGGGCTGTCCATCTACTGCAAAAACCTCCTCTGGTATATCTCTAGGTACTCTGGGTATGGCTAAGCGAGACACTAACCCATTATCGATAAAATTACCTGTGGCTCCTGTGTCCAGCATAACCCTCACTTGATGACTTTTTTGCTTATACTCTAAGGACATGTTAAGAACCAGGTGTGACTCATTCACTCCTATAACAGGTGAAGATAGGGAAGTGAGTCTCCAATTAGGTATGTCTTTCTCTCGGGATGAAGGTGCTAACAAGTTTTCTGTCTCCCTTCCCATGGTGGAAACAGCTATTCTTTTATTCTTGTTCCAACTAGAGGGGTTATGGGGCTTAGAAGGGCATTCACGCACGTAATGCCCTTTTTTGCCACAGTACATACAAAGACCGTGTACTCTTCTGCTTTCTTTCTCATCATTGGACAGCGGGGATCTAATAGCTCCTATTTCCATAGGTTCTGCCCCTTCTTCCGATGCCTCTAGAGCTATAGGAGGGGAACTCACTGTACTATTGTAACCCCTGTCCCATTTTCTTCTATCCCCACTCAGCTCGGTCAGCCTCCCATCCAATCTCAGTACCAAATTCACCATATCTACACAAGTGTTGGGTTGTGGATCTATATATGCCACAGCGTTCTTCAATTCATCCCTCAAACCCTGATAAAATAGGGACATTCTTTTGCCTTCGGGCCATTCAGTTTCTGCAATCAAACGATTGAACGTGGTTAAATAAGTAATCAAATCACTCCTACCCTGACGCAGGGACAATAACTCCTTATCTGCGCTGAAATTAGTGGCCCTTCTGTCAAAAACTTTCTCGAATTCGTCCCTGAACGCTGTCCAGTTGGACAACATGGCATCATCTCTTTTTACCAGAGGGACTGCCCAATTGGCCGCGTCCCCCACTAGATAAGAGATAGCAAACGCCACCCTGGAATGGTTCGTAGGGAAGGAGGCTGGTTTACAAGAGAAATGGAGCATGATTTGTGTCATGAAAGCTTGTGTTTTACGAGGGTCCCCCCCATATCGCTCTGGGGTAGCTAAAGGAATAGGGGGTGGAACAGTAACCTGAATCTGAGAAGGACCTGAGGAAAAAGGGTTTTTTGATAACTGTTCAACCCTATCCTTAAGAAGTACAGCCTCCGCCTTGGACGCTGCCAATTCTTGTTGAACCACCACCAAAGCCCTCAATACATCATCCAAGGTGGCCATATGTACCCCAACCGGACCAGACAGAATGCAATTCATGGGTTCGTGATTCTGTCAGACTCCACGCCGCCGGATCCGGTTGATGCACATATAACTCCACCTCCCGATCTCACCAACACGCTAGTATTAGCAACACAGCGTGTTCGAGTGATAGGGCGAGGGAAAAAGAAACAAACAAGGAGGGGACGGAAGGGAACTGCAGGGAAGGGATAGCTGCAAGACAAGAGAACAATAATACAGATTATAGTTGGTTACCATGTAATCCTACTCTCGTTTCATTCTCACTAAGTATGCATAGAAAGTCACCTTTAACAAAAGAAGGGCTCTCCACCTCTTCCCTGGTTCTTGAATAGTGTTAACTGCCACACTAGTCCCTATGGAACACAAACACTGGTTAATATCAGAGTATCTCGCATGACCTATTTTTCAATACTCGCTAGTGGTATTTCACCTACCCTGACTTGTGTTGTAAAGTGCTCAAATAATAAACATGTGCTTGTCCCACAACCTTGGTGTATTCCAAAACGACCTTCTCTTCTTTTAGAAGTTAATTCACCTCTGTACAAAATAGTTCCACTTCAATCCTTTAAGGACACGGTAAAATGTAGCTTTATACTACCGTTTTCCGCTCTCTACTAATAAACACTTTGTTCTTTGAATGTTACACTCCAAATACGGCAAGGTGTAGGACCCCCCCCCACTACCTTCCGCTTTGGCACTTTCTTGGATAGCCACTAGTGACTCGCTTCGTAACGGTAGTATGCAGATAAGAGCAATCCGGCAATACTCCGTTCTCACATTAATCTCCAAGCAAAATAATCAATCCAAACTGTGGAAACACGTTAGCTCACTCAATTCTCCTTTGCCGGTTAGCAGACGGCCGCTCATGAGAAAACGCTTCCGCGCAGGCAAAACAAACGTGTTTAAAGTCACGCGCTGCTTTAACAACTCACGGTACAGTCACAGCGTTTCCCGGCTCGTCGTTCTCAGCCGCTAACGCTTTGCCGGTGACAGGAACTCCAATAACAATCCACTCCAACAGGAAGCGCATTCCTCGCGCTACGGGCGAGAATAACACCGCTGCAATCCAATACGCGATTTCCTGAGCCCTTCGCTCGTTACCAACAGCCTCGGAAAACAGGAAACAAAACACTCTCTGATTCTTTACTGAGAGGTGCCCTAAGCAGCTAACCTCTAAAGTTTCTTCCAAACACAGTGGTTGCACAAAATCACGAACAAGGTGGGGATGGTCCTCCCTGCCTTTATAGAACCACGCCCCTTCTAAGGATTCTGGGAGATGTAGTTCAAGGGTAGGGTAGGCGCTTTTGGAGGATCCTGACAAAGAGAGTGAGACCACACCACAGGCACACTCAGTCCATGCACCACCACCCCTGGGCAAAAGGCCACACCAGCAGCCCCCAAAAAACGACAAAAAACAATAAAATAAGCACAATCCCAGCCCATCCATGGCCTCAATGATGTTTAAATTCAAGAAGACACCCCACAGAAAGACTAGGCCCATGCAACACTCACCACCCCTGGGCAAAGGGCCACACCAGCAGGCCCAAAAAAACGACAAAAATCAGCACAATCCCAGCCCATCCATGGCCTCAATGGTGTTTAAATTCAACAAAACAGTTGTATCATGCACCCCTAACCAACCCTGGTCCTACTGGATACTGTGGCTACCCACAATATAATTTATTTAATGTTCTGAAAAAGTTCCAAAATTGTACTTGCAGCAACTGTAATGCCCCAAACAAACTTACTTGTGAAAGTTGATTTCTAATCCAAAAGTGATCCAAAGACAGTCAAAAAGGCCTCAAATCCAAATATCCAGCAGCACCCACAAAAAGTAATCCTTCCAGCTCCAGATCCAAATGAAAGTGACCAGGAGATGGACAAAGCACTGGGAGGAGCCTGCTGGACAGGAACAGGAAGTTGGAGACTGTGGGGCACTTCCTTCCTCCCCCCCCCAAAAATGGACTCCTTGCAAATAAAAAGGCCATGCAAATGTCAACCTGAGGAGTGATTCTGATAAAAATCATATTTTCTGAAGGTTTATCCTGTTTGCTGGTGATTTTCTTGTGCAGAATTGCAAAATCTCTATTTCGCGAGTGCGAGATTGTTCCTTTCCGCCGCAACTACGTGTTCGCAATTGCGAACTCTCGCGAGGTGTGCTGTGCAAGGTGGCAAGCCGCGATTACGTATTCGCGGGCGCCAAACTCCTGCGGGATCACGCAGCAAGATCCAAAATGGCGCGGCACTCGCAAAGAAAAACAACTCGGCAAACGCTAAATGACGGAAAGTGAACGCCGTGCACCACGCCGCGCGCCGCAACCAAGCAAAAAATCCGCCGCGAGCGGATTCACGGATTTTCGACAAATTCGCGAGAGTTCGCGGATTGCGAATTTGCCGAAAATCTGAAAAATCCGCGATCGGAGCAGATTTTACGCCCATGCTTTTGGTAAAATAACAAACATCTCTGTCTTTCCATGCTAAAACGCATATAGTCATTTCACAATAGTGAAAATGAAAATTTAGCCAGCAGTGAGAGGGGTGATGATTTTGGGATCCTCCCTAAGCTAGGGAGAGAACCAAGCAGATGCCTTGAAAACAAAGAGCACATCTTGCTGAACGATTTGGCGGTGGTCCCATCCTCTTAGGACCACCCCAAGCACAGTTATGGGCAAAAACTACATTCCCAACCAAAGGCCCTGCAAAGCATTATGGGACGAGATTAGCAGTGGGCAGGGAATATTATAGTATCCAATATCAAAATAATTCTACTAAGAGCTGCAGTTCAACTAGTCGTTACTAGGTGTCCCTCATGAGTCAAATACAAAAGCATCGAAACCCTTTCATGAAGCTGCAGTTCCATTAGTCGTTACTAGGTGTCCCTCATGAGTCAAACTTGAGGGACACCTAGCAACCACTAGTTGAACTGCAGCTCTTCGTAGAATTTATAGTATTAGCTCTCAGCTCAGCCCGAGAGCTGCTGCCCCTTGAGGAATATTTTAATTGTTAAGGCAAGCTTTGCCTCTCAGCTAAGAGCTGTTACTAAGTAAAGTCATGATAACCCTAAAAAATGCATGAAAACATATTTAGTTAAGGGAGCATTTGCAACAATTCAAATTCCAGAAACCCCTGAACTTTCCCAGTTTTGGTTATCTGTGGAATCGCATGAACTGCTCAAGACCTCAAGCATGACATCACAAATGACAAATCATGATGAACCAATAGAATTAGTTATGATATTACAGAAGATGTAAACAATTGAATTTTTTCAAACCTGTACATTCTTTTTTGGCACGTAATATCTGTGAAGTTATATAGATGTTAGCACTGGTTCTGCAGCCTTCCAAATGCCCTTGGTGGGTCTGAAGATAGCCGCTGCTCACGAGACTAAATGTAGCAGACTTTTTATTCCATTTATTTTCTCTAAGGACGTCTGCTTGATGGGTGTGGTATGGCAGCTTTACATCTGCATTTAATATCTGTGAATATATCCATTGTGTGTAAGTGTAAATTAAGAAGGTTTTATTCCCAGTGTTATGTTATGTGCACTTATAAAGCGCATGGCTGCCCCAGCATCGGGGCGTCCCAGCGCTGAGACAGACAGGTGGCTATCGGGAAGGATATAGCTAAAGGTTTGAAAAAAGCCAGGTTTTAATCAGTTTCCTGAATGCCCAATGATCTAGTGTGCCCCGAGCAGCAAAGGGGGGCAGCGTTCCACAGGGCCAGTGCCATAACATAGCATAGCATATGGGTGTCATAGTGCACAGTGACAGTAACGGCTGGTGTGGGGTTTCAGTGGTGGGGCAGGGGGGACAACGGCAAGGTGGAGAGGAGATGGGGTAAACATACAACCACATAAACAACAAAAAAGTGCAAAGAACTTACCTGCGGACCGACGCTCATTTCCGTGTCCTTTCTGTCGCAGGCTCTGGATGCAGGCTTCTTCCTCCTGGCTCTCCTCGGCTGACTCGGGAGGAAAGGAAAGGACTTCCGGCCAAGGACAACACAAAACCAGCCAATCCTCAAGTTGTGCTACTGCTCTAGGATTGGCTGGAGCAGGCTAACCCAGCGCTCATTTTGAGGCTGGGGGCCTCCGGCTGCAATCCCGGTTGTTTCTCAGCCTTGGGATTGCAGGTTCTGAAGTGTGCAGGGTCAGATTGGTCGGCTGTAGACAGCCGGCCAAACTGACCTGCGCACTGGCAGGGGGCTGCATTACTAGTGCAATCGCACTAATCAGCCCCGCCCCCTGCCATCGTGCTGTAACAGCGCGAGCCTTAAACACAATAATAAAATGGTATTTCTTACCATTTTATTAGGATGTATGACATTACAACGCATGCTATTACCACGCATGCCTTTACAACGCGGTTTTTACAACGCATGCCTTTACAACGCATAGTGCTTTGGGGCGCTGGATAGTGAATAGTTTAATTTACTATTCCAACTCCAGTCCCTGTGGATAGTAGGGAAGGTGTTGGATAGTAAATTAAACCTATTCCCTATCCTAGAGCGCCCCCCAGCGCAATGCGTTGTAAAGGTTTGCGTTGTAAAAGTTGCGTCGTAAAGGCACTGCGTGGTAAAAGTTGCGTTGTAAAGGATGTTTCCCTTTTATTAATGTGTGCCTGCTGCACTGGCAGCAGGTGGGGTGACGATTCGCCGCCATAATGGACGAGACACCACTGCACAGTGAGGGGCAGGTGTTCTAAAACTATTTTGGGCGATTTCCTAATTGCAAATAATAGTGATTTGCAAACAGTTAATCGCAACATGTAATGTACTAACATTAGTATAGTTTAGAAATCGTTATTTTACGATTTATTGCAGTTTGCTATTTCCAAATAGGGAATTGCAAATTGTGAATCATTAGGTGCACATTGCGAATCTCTATTAGGAAATTGAAAGCGTGGAAGTGTCTCATGTTCCTGACGTCATAAACAGAAAGAGAGCCACATCTGCATCAGAATAGGAGAGAGGATCTCTGTGTTGAGTTGCTGTGAGCTATTCAGGGGGCTCTGAACCTTGGAAATGGCCTCTCAAGAGGAACAAAGCCCTGAATATGGGTGCAATAGAAAGTTCAGTGATACTGAAGATATTAGTGGAAGAGTATGTGACAAACAAAGACACTCTAGGGTTTATTTACAAGCCCCTTGCGCTGCTGGTACGTCACTTTTATTATGGGGGAAAGTGACGTACCCCACGGCGCAGGGGGCTTGTAAATAAGCCCCACTGTTTGTTACATCCACTCTCTCACTGTCCACGGATCCATTAAGAGACACATTTAGCAAAGGATGCTTAAGTGAAAACAGGAAAAGGTGGTACAACATATGGGGCCAGATGTACAAAGCCATTCAGCATTTCTTAACGGGCCGAATCGCTAAATGCCCTTTTCCTATATACAAAGGCCAAATCGCGGTTACAATTTTGGAAATCACAAATTACGACCACGCTTTAGGAAATCCCAAATAATGATTACCTATATGCGATTCCAAAAGCACATGTACAAAGCATTCCCTAAATGCGAATTGGGCTTTTAGGAAATGCGATTAACTCAAAGTCAAACCATGTACAAAATAAAAAAATGCATTGTTTGCTTTGTGACATGAAGCGCACATATGCCCCTTGGGCACATGTGCACTTACTTGTGAACCACACATTTCCGGGTGCTTCCAGGGGTGCTTTAAACCCAGAGGCACCCTTAGATTTGGATCACCTAAATTGCGATTTACTATTAGGAAATCACAATTTAGGAAATGCAAACCATTTCCTATTTTACCCATAGGTGGGAATGCACTCGCATTTCGCATTTGCGATTTCCTAATAGGGAATTGCTCTTAGGAAATCGCACATTTTGTACATATCATTTTGCATTTGCTAATTAGCATTTAGAAAATGCAAAAGCTAAATTTCGTGGATCTGGCCCAATATCCTACATTAAGGAGAGACTTGTGAGCAGGTGCTAGATCTGGGGAGGAGCATCAACACAGTCACCACCAACACCACTGGAAGAGGTCATGGAGGCCAGACTAGGACCAGGAGCACTATTACTCACATCACACCCTACTATATTATTAATATGTGTGAACCTTACTTATGTTTTGCACAATAACCAAGGATTTTGTTGGAAAAATCCATTTCTTATTATCCATGCTACCATTACAATGCAATATGGGAAATGTAGTTTGGTTGTAATAGAATGCAATGAAATCCATTTGTTTAAGTGTGTGAGTTGTTAGCTTAAATAATTAAACATGTATCTGCAATAAATATTTCATCCTGAAAATAATTGCAGAAGTTTGTACTCAAAATTTACACTTTCACTCTTCGACAGATATCAGCCATGAACCAGCTGCTGAAGAGTGGGAGGAGGACAATGTTCACGAGGAAGCCATTATGAGTCAGAGAGTGTTCAAACGTCACCTCCTAGCCCTTGAACACCACATACACTATCTGAGGCCGAGTTAGAACCCAGAGAACCCTCCCTATCTGGAAAACAACACCTGGCATGGAGGGACAAAGGCAAACCTGCCCTATCTCAAGATGTCTAGGTCATCTAGGTCAAAGGTTAGGTCAAAGCAATTGGCAGCAATTGTCGAAATTGACCAGAATCTAGTTGAACTAAATCATAATTTAAGGAGGGGTTCAGTGTTCTTAGTAAAATAATTTATAACACAATCAATACTCATTTTTTCTCTCTGAATAACGAATGCAAACAAATGAGAAAACAACTTCAACTTATGCTGTCTGGTATGAATAGTCATGTGAGAGTTATTATTGATATACTTGTATCTACTACCACCATCCTATCACAGTGCACAATATAGAAAGCAGAATGGCGGGCTGCAGCCAGGATGGTGCAAGAGGAATGGTGAAGATGACCAGTGCATTGAAAACACCCCATCATCTGTAATTCCAGCAACATCAGTACTCCTGTGCTGGAGAGTAGGAGAACAGCAACAATAAGAGGTGTTTAAGTATCGGAGACGCAAACAATAGGGGTAACAATATCTCACTGAGCAAGTAGAAGGTGGTTATTTGTCCAAAGAGGTACTACAAAAGGTCGCAAGAAACATTAACAGAACAATATTTGTTAGTTATAAAATGTCTTTAATTGTGGAAGTTAACAAAACTTTGTTGAAGGTTTTTGCTTGTAGTAGGATGTTGTGGTATTTTTCATTCTTCTGCTCTTTATTCTTGAAAATTGAGTTGGAAATATTAAAAAATTACAAGTATATGATGTAATATTTTTCCAAATTAAGTTTATGTTTATTACCCAAACAGTGGATCTGTGTGATCTCTATCTTACGTTGACTGTCCTCTGCAGCTACTGCTGCCAGGGTTGGACTGGCCTACAGGGCAATCAGGCAATGTCCCACACGTTGGAGTAACAAGTCAGTGTGTGGGATTTATTTTGCTCCTTTGTGGGCCTGTTTCATTGTCTGCTGGGCTGGTTTTTACTGTTGATTTTGCTGACAATAAACAAACATTGCCTGCATCACGCTTAAATCCATGCAGTCTTTCTTACCTTGCAAAGCACTTATACAGCATAGCTTTACAAGGTCAAAACTGTCCCAAATTTGCAAATATGGTCACTTTTTTAGATTTCTTGTTCCCAAATGGGAGCCACTTTTTAATTTGGTTCCTGGGCCTGTTTTTTCTCTACCCTGGCAGACCATTAGGAGCTCCGCCAACAGAATACTTTCTCCAATTGCCCAATGAAGTTGGGGCTGTCAGAATAAAGACATTACACCCTCTGCCCTATTTGGGGCACACAATGTAGTGCCTTTTATTTTTATGCCTGTCACCGCCAGGATAACACATACTGGCGAGGGACAGGCGAACAAATAATCACTCCCACTGCCAGGGAGTGATTATTGCAGGGTGTGGAAGTAAGTCGTTTTTTTTTTTTACAAAAAAGAACTCCCACTTTGGGAGTTTGCCTTTGAAAAACAAAAAAATTTCAAAACTATGGTGAACAGTTGTCAAAACTGACTGCGGGCAGATACAACATTGTTAGTACATTGGAAGGAACTGCTGTAACGGTGATTCCTTTCAATGTACAGAGATAATTGCAGGGCCGGTGGTCATCTCTACATGTAGCAGGTGCAGGTAATGTCCTCCGCTATCCCGACAGACACTACTCCATCCGCCAAACTCAAAATCAGGTACTAACAGCCTGATTCATAAAGGTAAACTTACACTTCTATGTAAGTTTACAGTTGTTTGCTATTTACAAAGGTATTTTACTAGTAGTATCTTTACAACTGTGGAGTCTTCACAAATAAATAGAAAGGACAATACCACACACACCCACTCGCATTCACTTTGAAGGAGGTATTTCAGCGAAAGGACTTTTATTGAATTTTCACGCAGTATATTTTAATGCACACAATTCACATTGTTCATCCAATATTGCTTGAATTTCTCAGCACTATATGACTAGCAGCATATGAAGTGGCATAACCAAGTACCAACAGCTCTTGGTAGCAAGACTCATTTATTACAGACTCTACCCAGTGTGATATAGCAGGCTCCATTTACTGACTCCATCTAGGCATGAATGTTGATTCAGAGATTGGAAGTGACATCACACAACCTTTAACCTATGGCAATATAACCTGAATTGGCATCATATGACCATTGATGTTAATGTTGATGGTGTAACAGAATGTGAGGAGGTTATGTGACAGTAACCAATCTGTCATAACAGGAAGTGATACCTTGAAGCTAAAAATACTAACATAAGGACTAGAGTAACACTAATAGAAACATACCATAGCCTTATAGCCGACTGTAGCGGGCTATACCAGCTATTAAAGGCCCGCTCCTGCGTTAAAGGCCCGAGCCGAAGGCGAGGAAACAGGACTTTAATAGCTGGTATAGCCCTGCTATGAAGGGCTATAAGGCTATTAGAACATTCTGCCACATAAAACAAAGGTTCTCGAAGCTCGAGGGGATTAAAATCCCCTCGAGCTCCGAGAGGCCTTTGTAAAACATTAGAATGTTGAATGTTGCTCTGCGGGCCTTTACCGGCCGGTAGAAGCAGGGATAACTCCATTGTCTTTAGTCATAAAAAACCCTTTGGGTCAATCCACACAGACCGTTCCACACTTACAGAAGGAACCTCAAGTGACCAATATGAAGACAATGGACAAAGAGACAATGTAATCAAAAAGTAAGCCTAATATTAATGATACAAATGTATTCAGTAACAAATATTCAGATATCTGTGAATTGCAATGTACATCAATTAAATAAACACATAAACATTAAAAATATATAGTCCCTGTCTGAACTACATATGACACAAAGCAGTTTAAAATCTTCAATAAAAACCTTAGAATGGCGAAAGCCTTACCTAATCACGATAGCAAAAAAAAAGAATTGGGAAAGCAAGTAGGAAAGATGATACCAAATCATAGAAAAGTACTACAAAATCATTGACAAATCAATTGTAATCATTTGAGACAGTATTTCATCTATCATATATCCTCAAAAAACAATTGTCCACATAGAAAAACAAGTATAGCTCCAAATATCGATATAAATATCTCAACAGATGTGTCGGGTTCCGTATCAGGGTGCGACTAGCCTCCAAATTTCACATATAAAAGCAAACAAATGATAGAAGATGCAGATGGTTCCAATACCTACAAAAAATCAGGTAGAAATTAAACTTTTAGGGCAAACTCTGGAATGTTGATGCTCCCGTTGATGCGTTACTCTAGCTTTACTAAGCCATGCAGAGCCACACATAGTGGCCTTGGGTGGCTATTTTAAGAGTTTGTGTTGTCTTGCCTCATCTTGCATGTCGCAAGGGCAAAGCGATCACCTTAGTAAATCTGGGCCTTGGTGTCTTCCTCCTGTCATTCACACCTGCTGACAGGACCTCACTTGCTTCTACCTCATCTCCGGCCTTCCAAGCCACTTGCCAGCTGCATGGGTTTCACCTTGAACCATTCTCCACCCCCTCACTGGTGCATGACCTGCCATCTTTAATATCTGATTAATCCGGATTGGATACTCCCTGCTTTGCTGTGGACCATTCAGCTCCTCTCATCCCTCAGAGGATTCTATCGGCGCATCCTCTTCTGGTGGCTCTAAAACTTCTCAACCTACATTGAATTCACTACTGATCTCCTCTGTTTGGGCTCAAACAGTGATCAACGGGCTCTCGGATCATTGACACAGGAAGGGATTGCTATGAAGCAATGCTTAAAATGGAAAAATAGAAGTGCGGGTACTCTGTAACCAGAGTACCTGCTTGTTTCTGAGAAGTGCCGGTACTGTCCTGGTACAAGTATTACATTTTTTCTTGAGAAGTGCCAGTACTCATCCTCTCAAAATAAAAAAGTGCCGGGACTCCCTAACAGACAGTACCAGCCCATTTAAAGCACTGCTATGAAGGGAATTGGATACCTGGGGACTAGTGATTGTTTTAAAATTAAGGCTCCCAGTTACTAATGTTAACTTTTGATCCGTTTGAGCTAGAAATATTTTTTTTGTTCCAATCTGCAGATTATGCAGCAGATCATGGATTATGTGGCAAAGCCAAGGCCGCAAAATCGCACAATTTCAGTATCCCTCCCTTAAGGCCATCCCCAGCCTGGTCAGCAGTGTGATTGGTCACAAGCCACATGGTTTGGAAATGGGTCCACAGAAGTAGCAAACAGTAACATTAAAGGTCCTCCTGATACGTCGCATTAAATCACCAGGAGGCAGATTTACAAGCCCCCTACGCCACCAGTACGTCACTTTTTGTGACGTACTGGTGGCGCATGTAACTGTTCCATATTTACAAGGAGATTAAAAGCCACCCTGCGTGGCTTTTCCTGACCTTGTAAATATGATCCCTTTACACACACCACTTTGCGTGAAAGGGGCGTTCCATGGAAGTTACTGTGGGTGTTCCCACGCAACACCCATGGAACAAGAAACATTTCCAGATTTACGAGGAATCGTAAATCTGGAAATGCGTCTGAATGCTACTCCACCCTAGGGGTGGTGCAGCGAGGCGCAACAAGAAGAAATGCCTTCATTTCTCCTTGTTTTTTCCTCTGGTGCGTGCTGCATTCTACAGCATGCATTGAAAGAGGAAAATGCCTGTAGTGATTGTTTTCATGCAGGAAGGTGTGCGCCAGCACAGGGGAGAGCACAGGAATGTGACATATTATTGTAATTATGTTCCAATCCTGTGCTTTGTTAGTGCTGCAGCGTGGCACAGACGAAGGGCTTGCGTTGCCGCGTTGCAGAACTTCCTTGTAAATCTGCCCCCAGGTTTGCAGTCAGTAAGACACATATAAACAATAAAACATAAGCGCGGCCTGCACCTGGTGAGGTGATACACAGCCCTCTCAGTATCCTCCACACACCGTTGGATCCTTGTTGGTGGCGCGCGCTCGTCAGCCATGTTTTGTGTTGTTACATCTCGGAATGCCGACGCGCTCCATAAACGCCCGTCCTCACCTGTGACACACACATCAATTCCAGACAACGGTGGGCGCAGAAGAACATAAACGCATGTGCCATTATTCCCGACAGAGATAGGGAGGCAGGAGAGCAGGAACAAGCACCCACCGAGCGACGCCCAGGAGCAGACGGCGCGCTGGGTGGAAACACAAACACACAACAGCTTCTCTCATTAACGTAACAGATTTGGCAATGCAGCTTCACGGATACTGCTCAGAAGTGCTTCGCGAGGCTCATTTGCTTACAATGTGTGCTTTGTGAGAAGGAAATTCAAGGCTGGAGGCCTTGAAACTCAGTGAAAATGGAAAGACGTCACTCCAAAGTAGGAATGTTGTCTATACGTTGAAGTGACAGGCATGGGCGTTCACAGGGGGGGAAGGGGGGGGTGCTTGCCTTGCCCCCCCCGGATCACCAGTGCACCCAGTGCGGGCCCAGTCAGGGCCGGCACTAGGCATGGGCAGTGTGGGCAGCTGCCCAGGGCCCCGCGGCTGTCTAAGGGCCCCCCCACGAGTCCATCATGCTTTTGAAATGGTGCCATTGTTCCAGGTGGTAACCCCCTCCATTTGGGTTCGCAGACTTGGTGAACTGTGAAAGACACAAGGGGGGTGGGGGGGCCTCTCCTCGGCCCGGCTGCCATGGGCTGAAACGGCAACATAACACCGCATCCCTTAGACGTGCTGCAGACTGGGCAGGGCAGGGTTTGTGGCCGTGATTAGCTTTCCCTGCACCTCTTTCTTCTAGCTTAATCGCTGCATCTGCATGATAACAGCGCTAGGCAGACACTTGAACGAACTGGTGTGAGGTGTGAAGTGAGCCCTGCCCCTGCATGAATGAAACGCAGAGCATCCTACAGGGCTCACAACAAAAAACACAGAGTGACCTCACATAACAATGGGATCTGCTCACTTCCAAAGACAGGAATTTCGGGAAAGGGGGAAGAGCAGAAAACGGAGAGAGAGAGGTGGTTATTATTTTTTTTTTCACAATTCAGTTTTGTTTTATTTTCCAAACAAGCATGTGCATCCAAAAGTAACATGAACAGAGTCAAACATAAATAGTAACTGTAGTCGAGTATAATCACTTACTGTTCTTTATTTTCATGTAATCTACATGAAACAAAGGAATATTGAACAATTGGGTTTGTAAAAGAATAGTAGAGATGACAACATTGAGTTGGTAGGAGGGAAGGAGGGGTGACCCCACATCCATACTTACCACCCGGAGGTGAGTGCAAAGAACCGTCTAAGATACACCCAAGCTATTTAACCCATCAAACCACAAACCATTCCTTGTTTTGCACATCTGAAAAGGTAGCACTACTCCCCGGCATCATGTTTGATCACACCTAAAATTTAATTTCTGTGTTCCTGGGTACATCTAAGGAGGTCTGGTGTTCTTTTTAGGTTTTAAGAGAAGCATTGAGGGAGAGGCACATCTAAAAGGGGTTAGACAAACAAAAGAAAGTAAGAGGTGGGGGAGATGACAGAGTACAGCAGAGAGCTGAACATAAGGGGCAAACAGCTGTATAGAACAAGACACTGAAGGAAAGGGAGATGGGGAAGGAGTGATGTGTATGAAATGGCAGAATCAATGAAAGAAGGGAAGAATGTTGGTTAGGCAAAAGGAATAGCATGCAAAAAAAGAACTGTAACCGGCTTGGGGAGAGTGAGAGGGTGGAAGAGGAGAAAATGTTGCAAGTTACATAAGAGCAATGGTGTAACACAAAATGATGGGGTCCCTCTCTGCAGAATGTGATAATGGACCCCTGAGTCTCCCATATCTCACAGATATTCATTGGCCCTGGGCTGAATGGGAACCCCTGGTGTGTTGGGGGCCCTCTGAAGTGTTGTGGGCCCATCTGTGCTGCAGGGGCCTGTATTGCGTCCTGGCACAAGAGGTGAAGCAAGGTAAGAGGCCGGGGGGAAGAGTGGTAGATAGCAGCGCATGTAGGGGGAAGCGGAAGCTACAGGGGCAGAAACAGCGAATGGAGATAAGAGGTGAGAGAGAGACAAAACATGAAGAGTTGAGCATGGAGGGGAGAGGTGGACATGAATACGGCAGAATCAGTGAATAAAGTTAATGCTGGAGAGAAAGATGAAAGGTGAAAGGCAGTGCTTGGACTGGAGAGGTAGATATAAGAGAAGCGGAACCATTAGGATAACTTGAGTGTCATGGAGAGGGAATGGTGAGTGTTAAATGTAACAGGCAACACAACCAAGATCGGGTACGAGGCTGTGAGAGAGAGGCAGGCGAGAGGTAGATTTCAGACAATCGTCCACTGTACCATCATTGAAAGGTTTGCTGATGTGGATCTCTCTAGAACCACATCAAACTGATTTCGAATTTTTTTTGTTTTTTTTAGGCCATTTTTAGTTTTTCCCTCTGTTTCATTGTGGTTGCCAGGTTGTCTGCTGTGGCACCGCACAAGATTTGTCTCTTCCCCCTATGGGTTTCTTTGTTTATTTAAGCTCTTTGTTTTATTAGATTTTTTTAAATGTATTTAATACTCGTGCTCAATCATGTCAGAGGATGGTGATGTAGTAACAAATGTGCCCCCCCCACCCCCCCCCCCGGAAACATTTCTGCAGACACCCATGGTGGCAGGCAAGCCGCTGAAAGCTCGAGGCAGATGCCTGCCTCTGACTCGTCCCGAGGTCCTCTTGGAGCCTCGAGCCAAAACCAAGCCGAGCTTTCATATGGCTTCTGCCGGCCACACACGCTCTAATCTCATACGCCAAAATTTAAAGACAAAGCATAAATCTTCAATGTAAAGCAGGGGATAGGAAATTATACCCATCTAGAACCTGAATCTGAAGCAATTAATGCAGCATCCCTGCTTGACAACATTGTGTGATTCTAGACAAATATTTTATTTCTGGGAGCCTTGTTATCTTCACTATCACATATGAGAGTGCTTTAGACTATAATGCTGCTCGTCGAAAATAAAAATCGATGCCCCATGTAGGCCACTCATCCTCGCATGCCAGCTGACTTGCATCTTAGTTCACAAATGGCGTTGACAGATGGGGGAGAGTGGTGGAAGAAAACTTTTTAAGTTCATGTTTAAAAACTACCACTGCAGTGATATAATGTCATATGCAAAGGGGATTCACTACTGTATAGTAAAGTACATTATTTTAAACTTTTGAAGACACTTTATCGTATTTTTACATGCTGTTTGTTTGCATGCCAAATTTGTTCTTACATTTTTAAATTCCAGTTTTGATGTTCTTTTCTTTCCACATGAAAGTATGTTTCTCTTACCCCTGGATATAGCAGATTTCACTGAGGTGTTCCGAAAGGTGGAGGACATGCCCATGCCCATGCCCATCTTTGTGAACATCCCCTTAGGGCCTGATTCACAGAACTAACTTAAAAAAAATCCTAAACTTACTACCATTTTGGTATTCACAGAAGGCACTAACTCATTTTGGGCCCGATTCACAGAACTAACTTAAGAAAGAATCCTAAACTTACTACTTTTGGTATTCACAGAAGTTAGGATTTTGTCTTAAGTTTGTCTTAAGTCTGTCTTAAGACAAACTTAAGACAAAATCCTAACTTCTGTGAATACCAAAAGTAGTAAGTTTAGGATTTTGTCTTAAGTTAGTTCTATGAATCACGCCCAATGAGCCCATCCAGAGCCTTAGATAGGAATAAAACAAATGTCTATGATGCAGCCATGTACTTTTGTAGGCACTCGCACCACTCGTACAAAATGATGCAGATCCGAGTTGAAACTGTAAATAGAAAGAAAAAACCTGTAAAAACTTTTTTTTGTAAGCAGATTGGAGAGAAGCAAAATGAGGCAAAAGCAACACAGATGCAGGGACGGAGGATGAGCAACACAGAGGGCATAGTTGGGCGAAGCAACGCAGAGGACCGGGGGGAGGGGGGCAGAGAAAACTAAATGGGCGAGAGAAAAAGCCATTCGAAGTGTGGCGGAGAGGAAAGCAATGGGGTGAGTGAGAGCAACATGGAACTGGGTGGGATGAGCACACAGGTGAGAAAGCCATGTAGGGGAAGAAGCACATGAGGGAGAGTGCACCATGAGGTGGTGGGGGAGAAACACACAGGCGAGCAAGAGCAACATGCAGCAAGAGAGAGCAACATGGAGCGCGGCGAAGGAAGTAAAAGAAGTACATGAGGGAGAGAGCTGGGAAACACATGTACTCCTCTGGACTGCTTAAACAAAAAGAAAAAAAGAAAAAAAACTGAAAAGTGAGCAGTGAATGCACACAAGTAATGTGGCCATGCTCTAGGAGAGAGACAAACACAAGAGGATGAAGCAAAGCCCGATAATAACAATACGGTGGGAGGGGGCCCAAGGGAATTTAGAGACCAAGCAAAGACACGTTCCCTCACATGAAGTGTCAATGGGTCTAAAGACAAAAATTTCACAGTACTCCCTCACCCAATTTTAATACACATTTATTCACATTTTTTATTTTGCACTGCAACACCAGTCACCTCTCTCTGTCTTCCACCATAGAGTACTGACTGTTAGTACCAAGACCACACAGGCACCTAACTTGGTCGATGGAGGATGTTCCATCTTGTCCTCTCACATCGCCGGTAGGTTGTCAGGAATATGGTCAATAAGGAATACCAAATGATGAAGGGCGGTTCCGTGTGGTGACTGATGGGTATCCTTTTCTGATCTATATTAGGTCTGGATATTTATCTTCAGGTTGATGACACAACAGTGTATGTATCAGGTGTTCATATCACTATAGGCACTTTGTCTTCAGACCCATTGACACCCTTGTGTTAGAAATTGAAGTAAGGACCACCCAAGATAATAATTAAGAAGCAAGCAAATGAGGGAGACAATAAGGGCAACCAATGGTAAGTACTGGGCGGCTCTAAGATCACTGAAAGCTGGCAATAGTTATTTCCGTAAACCACACAGGTTGCGCTATCTGGTGGGGGAGACCTAAAAAAAGGAGATATAGGGCTTGTAAATAGGGAGGCAGAGACAGTGAGTAAGAAGGAGAACACAGAATGCTACTCAAAAGAGCAAACGAGGAGTAGTATACTGATGGAAGAGAAGACCGCAGAGACACCATTAGGAGAAGAATGCCCTGCCATGAGAAGACAGGAGGAAAGAAACCCGAGTGGGAGCCTGGTGGAGGGGAAGGGTCTGGAGAGCAGAACTGGGGAATGCAGTAGAGTTCTTGACTCTTGGAAGCCATGCAGCGCCTCATTACCACTTCCTGTGGTCAGCGCTGACCTACTAGAGGCCCTACCTATCCTAATTCATCACTTCTGCTGTTCTGCAAGAAACTAACTGTATCCCTGTGATGCCCTTTTCTCCTCTTCATCTGAAGTGTCATCTTGGCAGCTATCCAATGCTTCATTATACAATCCTTGTCTGTATGCAGGACTTGGTGCCTCTGTAGTCTTGTTCCTGCTCCATTCGGGTTGTAAACCTCATAGTTACGCAGTTTGGTCATGCCCTGTCCTCAGTGCCTTGCGAGATGTGGCATAATTGGAACAGGCTCAGTGCATGCCAATGCCTCTGAACCCAGAGCCACGAATCCAAGCTCTTACCTGGTTCTTCCATTCAGTTTCCATTCTTGGGATCAGGGCTAGAGGGATTTGGTGGCCTGCCAGGGCAATGGATCCCTCATCTGTCCCGTTAGTCTTCTGGATCTTTATGCGCTACATCTACTGAAAGGAAAGAATCATCCCTACACGTGTGAAGGTAAGTAACAAGGAAAGCAGCATAGCACACGGATGTCTGCAATGTTTTATTCAACATGGAACCAATGAACAGTGCAAAGTAATCCCCTATGAATGGATGTAAGAGCAATTGGTGGAGTGATAGTTGTAACAGTGGAAGGGTGAGTGAAAGACCAAAACGATTTTCAGGATTTTTTCAAACTTCCATGAAACTTTAACAAATTTCCACTTTAAGAGCGAAATGTGTTTTGCTGGTATCCTGTGCATTGTCCGATTAGACCTACCCATATGCAAATCAGCCTTGGTCCTACCCCAATAGGAACAGTCCTGCCTGAACTGCCAAGCCAGGTCCTCTCTGAACCGGAATTCGAGGAACCCAAGATAGAGTTCAGCCTGTTTGCGCCTCTTCAGTTGGGTGCAGATTGGTTCCATTGTGGCACAGTGAGCACGGGACCCATGGCTGGGCATACCCCAGGCCACATAGGCTGTTACCTCTAACAAATACTGCTGCTACATCAATTTATAAGCTTGAGGGCACCTAGTGTGAAAAAAAGATACCAGTAAGTGTATGGTTTGCGCAGCAAATGTCACTTAGTCAGACTTTTTCTGTGCGAACCAGTTTCCCCCTGAAATCTTGTGAGGTTTTTTAGGTCGAGCCTATAGAGGCAGCGCACATGTGCTGCTCGCTCTGCGAGGCATGCAGTAATGGAGTATGGAGTGGGAGCTCAGCCCACTCTCCGCCGATGTTTTTAATTGGCTTGTGTCATTGTCTTTCGTAAATACTGCCTTCTGATTGATTATGAGACTTGTTAGCCCCTCCTTAATATGGCCATGTCGTCATTTGTACCCTCCCATGGCTACTGGCCCCTTTACTTCAAGTGTTACACGGTATGGTACGTGTTAGCACTATTTGGTCCGTGCCTTCTCGCCCCCTTCTCCACCCTCTCCCCCTCCCATTGTCCCTGATGCAATGAAATAGGTCTCACGTAAATATGAGTCCTATTGCATTGCAAATGCTTGTTTTAACATGAGGTGCACAGTCTCCCAAAAAAGCTTTGTGAATTTGGCAGAAGAAGAAATTTGGGAAATTTACGAATTTTTATAGCTAAAATTTCACCCTTTGTCTTTAACAATATCCAAACTAAGGCAGGGATCTTCAGCTGGTAGACAAGAGTAGGTTTCCAGATAAATAATAATAGTTACTATTTTGTAAAGCGCAAACATATCACCCCCTTAAGGGTTTCTAGGCACTGGGGTCGTCGAGGAGATTAAGTGAGCTATTGCCTGGAGTCTCATGATGCTGAGCTGCCTTCAGCACCGGGGAATGAATCGTGAGACAGGCGCTCCAGAGTCAGCCGCTCTCGCTGCTGCGACACCTCTCCCTGAGATGGTTTCCATTAGCCGTAGACACCTATCAAGGTGAACAAAGCGAAGTAGTGGCATTGGTTGCTTTCAGTAGAACTGCTTCTACCTGTAGTACGGCCTGCCAGGACCACTGCCACCGACTGGTGATGGGCAGGACAAAACTGCAAGGGTCAAAGGACTATTCCAGCATCTGAGAGGGACAGGCAGTGCCCCAGGATGGATCCTTCCACTGACATGACCTGGAAAGGACTACATATTTCACCCGTCTAGTATGTTCCATGAGCACGCCACATGAGCGAGTACACGTATGACTGAGAGCTGTAAAAGTCACCATCATATATCTTACATAAGGTGGCAAGCCTTGGGCATGAGTCGGCTACCACCAAAGTCATACAAGTGATGCTGGTAGCTCCTGTCTAGGCCTTTCTAGAGGAACAAAGGTTCCCCTATGCAAAGCATATAACCAGCTGAAGGTACATAGAGGTGCAATGAAGTCGATGTCTGTTGTCCAATGGAAATATAAATATTTATTTTACACAAATAACAGACAATGGCATGCGTGGTAAGGGCATAGTCGTGGTAGAAGTTTGCAATGTAATGGCATGTCGTTGTCATTGACATCGCGTAGCAATACCCACGTTGTAATGGCATGCGTGGTATTAGTGGTATTAGTATGCGATGTAATGGAAAAAAAAAAAGAAAAAGACAGTCAAAATAGGACTTTGACAGCTCAGGCATATAAATGTGACAAATGCAGCAACGTGGTTATAGTCACCTTTCACGAGTACCAATGCACTTGTGCACAAGTATTTATGAACATTTTATCAATCGAGTATAGGTATTAGAGTCCTGTCCTGTCTAGAGCTGGCCCAGGCCTGCTATGACAAAGAGCGACTTTACTAAAAACTTGCAGACAGACAGACAGACAGACACACACCCCATTGCGTGGAGTAAGGGAAATCTGTCCAGCCGGACCAAGCACTCACATCCAAGCTGTTACCTGTGGGCGAATCTTATGTAGCTGGAAAACACACACCTCCCAGAAAAATACCTTCATGCTTGTCAGGCTGATGCCAGTAACCTGCCTCATGAAATGCAAATAAGCACAAACACACCCCAGTAGGCAAGTCAAATGCACAGCATAGGTCCTCCTGACAGTCCAAAAATCCTGTTTTAAGCCTTTGTACTATTCTCGGCAGCTGCCAACATCAATGCCCCTCATTAGCAACCTTTCTCTTATTGTTGTTTCTTCATCGAGAGAGCTGGCTGTGTGCAGGGCACGGATTGGCAGTCAACGCACCTCTGTGTCACCATGAAAAGCAGGCCATGAAAGGGAACAGACAGCGCCTTACAATTACACCCAGCGCCCTGCAGACAGCTGACACCGACACCGCCGCACAGCTAATCCAATCAGAACCCAAAGCAGGCAGAGGGGGCTTCCTGGTGCAGGGAAGGCCTGCCCATCACAGAGCACAACAGAACCACTGGTGTATGTGGCAAGAGAGACAAGTGAATTACTGTCATTTCAGTATAGGATGCACTGACCACGCAGAGTGACTCTGGGCGACGGACAGCTGAGAACCACTTTATGCAGATAAACATCTGGGCATTATAATACAGGTCTGTGCCGCACAGAAGCACATACTTAGCAGCTGTCTGGACATCAGCTTCCACCTCTGTCTATTTTTATAGTGTCCATCCCTGTGTTACCACTGCAGAGCTTCCGGTGTTTCCCAACTTCTGGTGTTGTAGGACTTAAAAGGCCGCATTGCACTGTCAAGCTGTAGCACTCTGCCTTCTGTGTGTACAGATCCCAGTGCAGTGCAAGCACTTAGGCATTTGCAGGAGTTGCCCTTAATGCATGGATGTGGGTGGGACAGTATGGGACTGACCCCTTCCCATTTGCAGCACTGGACACGGAGCCCCCCCTGGCTTTGGATATTCTGATGGAGCTGCTATCTTACCTAAGGAACTGAGATGGACATGTTTCGACTCATGGCAGGGCTGTGGGGAGCTGCTGCCTTACCTAAGGAACTAATATGGACATATTTCAATTCATGCCAGGGCTGTGGGGAGCTGGCGCCTTACCTAATGAACTGAAATGGACATGTTTCAACTCATGGCAGCGCTGTAGGGAGCAGGCGCCTTACCTAATGAACTGAAATGGACATGTTTCGACTCATGGCAGGGCTGTGGGGAGCTGCTCCCTTACCTAAGGAACTGAAATGGACATGTTTCGACTCACGGCAGGGCTGTGGGGAGCTGCTCCCTTACCTAAGGAACTGAAATGGACATGTTTTGACTCATGGCAGGGCTGTGGGGAGCTGCTCCCTTACCTAAGGAACTGAAATGGACATGTTTCGACTCATGGCAGGGCTGTGGGAGCTGATCCCTTACCTAAGGAACTGAAATGGACATGTTTCGACGCAGGGCTGTGGGGAGCTGCTTCTTTACCTAAGGAACTGAAATGGACATGTTTCGACTCATGGCAGGGCTGTAGGGAGCAGGTGCCTTACCTAAGGAACTGAAATGGACATGTTTCAACTCATGGCAGGGCAGTAGGGAGCTGCTCCCTTACCTAAGGAACTGAAATGGACATGTTTAAACTCATGGCAGGGCTGTAGGGAGCAGGTGCCTTACCTAAGGAACTGAAATGGACATGTTTCAACTCATGGCAGGGATGTAGGGATCAGGTGCCTTACCTAAGGAACTGAAATGGACATGTTTCAACTAATGGCAGGGCTGTAGGGAGCAGGTGGCTTACCTAAGGAACTGAAATGGACATGTTTCGACTCATGGCAGGGCTGTAGGGAGCTGGTCCCTTACCTAAGGAACTGAAATGGACATGTTTCAACTCATGGCAGGGCTGTGGGGAGCTGCTCCCTTACCTAAGGAACTGAAATGGACATGTTTCAACTCATGGCAGGGCTGTAGGGAGCTGCTCCCTTACCTAAGGAACTGAAATGGACATGTTTCGACTCATGGCAGGGCTGTAGGGAGCAGGTGCCTTACCTAAGGAACTGAAATGGACATGTTTCAACTCATGGCAGGGCTGTAGGGAGCAGGTGCTTTACCTAAGGAACTGAAATGGACATGTTTCGACTCATGGCAGGGCTGTAGGGAGCTGCTCCCTTACCTAAGGAACTGAAATGGACATGTTTCAACTCATGGCAGGGCTGTGGGGAGCTGCTCCCTTACCTAAGGAACTGAAATGGACATGTTTCAACTCATGGCAGGGCTGTAGGGAGCTGCTCCCTTACCTAAGGAACTGAAATGGACATGTTTCGACTCATGGCAGGGCTGTAGGGAGCAGGTGCCTTACCTAAGGAACTGAAATGGACATGTTTCAACTCATGGCAGGGCTGTAGGGAGCTGCTCCCTTACCTAAGGAACTGAAATGGACATGTTTCGACTCATGGCAGGGCTGTAGGGAGCAGGTGCCTTACCTAAGGAACTGAAATGGACATGTTTCAACTCATGGCAGGGCTGTGGGGAGCTGCTGCCTTACCCAATGAACTGAAATGGACATGTTTCAACTCATGGCAGGGCTGTGGGGAGCTGCTGCCTTACCTAAGGAACTGAAATGGACATGTTTCAACTCATGGCAGGGCTGTAGGGAGCAGGTGCCTTACCTAAGGAACTGAAATGGACATGTTTCAACTCATGGCAGGGCTGTGGGGAGCTGCTCCCTTACCTAGGGAACTGAAATGGACATGTTTCAACTCATGGCAGGGCTGTAGGGAGCAGGTGCCTTACCTAAGGAACTGAAATGGACATGTTTCAACTCATGGCAGGGCTGTAGGGATCAGGTGCCTTACCTAAGGAACTGAAATGGACATGTTTCAACTCATGGCAGGGCTGTAGGGAGCAGGTGGCTTACCTAAGGAACTGAAATGGACATGTTTCGACTCATGGCAGGGCTGTAGGGAGCTGCTCCCTTACCTAAGGAACTGAAATGGACATGTTTCGACTCATGGCAGGGCTGTAGGGAGCAGGTGCCTTACCTAAGGAACTGAAATGGACATGTTTCAACTCATGGCAGGGCTGTAGGGAGCAGGTGCCTTACCTAAGGAACTGAAATGGACATGTTTCGACTCATGGCAGGGCTGTAGGGAGCTGCTCCCTTACCTAAGGAACTGAAATGGACATGTTTCAACTCATGGCAGGGCTGTGGGGAGCTGCTCCCTTACCTAAGGAACTGAAATGGACATGTTTCAACTCATGGCAGGGCTGTAGGGAGCTGCTCCCTTACCTAAGGAACTGAAATGGACATGTTTCGACTCATGGCAGGGCTGTAGGGAGCAGGTGCCTTACCTAAGGAACTGAAATGGACATGTTTCAACTCATGGCAGGGCTGTAGGGAGCTGCTCCCTTACCTAAGGAACTGAAATGGACATGTTTCGACTCATGGCAGGGCTGTAGGGAGCAGGTGCCTTACCTAAGGAACTGAAATGGACATGTTTCAACTCATGGCAGGGCTGTAGGGAGCTGCTCCCTTATCTAAGGAACTGAAATGAACATGTTTCAACTCATGGCAGGGCTGTAGGGAGCAGGTGCCTTACCTAAGGAACTGAAATGGACATGTTTCGACTCATGGCAGGGCTGTAGGGAGCTGCTCCCTTACCTAAGGAACTGAAATGGACATGTTTCAACTCATGGCAGGGCTGTAGGGAGCAGGTGCCTTACCTAAGGAACTGAAATGGACATGTTTCAACTCATGGCAGGGCTGTGGGGAGCTGCTGCCTTACCCAATGAACTGAAATGGACATGTTTCAACTCATGGCAGGGCTGTGGGGAGCTGCTGCCTTACCTAAGGAACTGAAATGGACATGTTTCAACTCATGGCAGGGCTGTAGGGAGCAGGTGCCTTACCTAAGGAACTGAAATGGACATGTTTCAACTCATGGCAGGGCTGTGGGGAGCTGCTCCCTTACCTAGGGAACTGAAATGGACATGTTTCAACTCATGGCAGGGCTGTGGGGAGCTGGAGCCTTACCTAGGGAACTGAAATGGACATGTTTCAACTCATGGCAGGGCTGTGGGGAGCTAGGGCCTTACCTAAGGAACTGAGATGGACATGTTTCAACTCATGGCAGGGTTGTGGGGAGCTGCTGCCTTACCTAAGGAACTGAAATGGACATGTTCCCTAGCCCGCATCCAACCCGAGAAATGCCAGAAAGGCACATTAGCAAGTCCTGCCCTGACCATATGCTCTGATAAATTGATTCAGACCCTTATTAGCTGTAACCCTGAACCATGATACTTCAGGCTTATCCCAAACACACAGCTAGAATGGTCACCATGTGGCGGCAATGTAAGACCACTTTGGCCTCTCTTGTCCGGTTACCTGGCTGCTTTTCGAAGGTTACATGGGCATTTCTTTTACAAATCAGTGTTTTCAAGCTTGTTAATTCAATTGCCCGAGGTAAAGTGAACCAGTACTACAAGCCCTAAAATATGCAGCTTGTAAGAAGGAAACCCAGGACTGGCGCCCCCTATCTTTGGCAACAAGGGCTGGTACCCCTTTGCTTTTTTTCTGCTCCTGGTACCGTTACATCACTCTCAGAAATTGTCTAGGTGAGATCTTCCAGTATTAGTTAGGCCGTATCATAGGCGCCAGCCGCCGCGATACGCCGCGCGGCGGTTGACGCGCTGCACTGCGGCAGATCTGTTGGGCCTCAGCTATTTATTTGCCCTTGATTTGAATAAAAATCTGCAGGAATTTTCATTGGCAGCCAGGGATTGTGGAACCGGTTGCAGCTGACACATAATTGGGCAAACAAGAGCCCTTGATTTGGAGAGACCTTCCAATTATTCTCAGCTGACCGGGTGCAGACTTCCTTTCCAATCTCTTGAGCGGTGGCACCGTTCCTGTGTGCTTTCACGAGTGACATTTCCAAGAATTCAGCAGCATTTCCTGGCAATTGCAGGGCACGCGCTTTTATTGTGCTTGTCAATTTCCTAGCGTTAGAAATTTGAAGAGGGACTGGTGGAACAAGGCCCAACTCCCTATAGGAATGCAGTGAACAGAATGGCCTCTAATATGAGTTTGTGTGCATGTGACTTATATAGTGTGAGGCTGGCTGCAAAGCAAAGGGGGCTGTGCTAGAGCAGGATTTACAGAAACAGAATGGGCGAGCAGAGATCTCATAATAATACACATAACAAGGGACAGCACAGAAAGGGCTGCAAAGCAAGAGAGAGGCTACTGCTCAGGGGACGGGGAGATGTTGGTAACCAGGCAACCACAATTTAATGAGGTGTTACTTGGAGAAAGGGTCTTTCAGGTACTTTTGGAATTAGGGAAAGGATGGAGCCTGTTTCAGTTAAAGCTTTCTCAACTTCTCTACCTAATTTTCTGCAGTCTCTTTCCTGCAAATGATTGTGTGGGGCATATTAGCAACAGACGGTGATAAATATCGCAAAGCGTGCTTTTTTATGTATATCGTCGGCTATTGCTGAAATTTATCGCCCGGGTAGCGCGTTATTAACAAGGCGTTTCTCCAGGGCGATAAAATTCCAGTGATAGCGGCACTGTAGAAGAGGATATCGCCAAAAACCCATCGAAAAGTTCACTAGAATGGCGAAAACGTTGTTGATAGGCCAGGGTGCACTCAGCCTGACGATCCACCTGCCTTTGGATAATGCAGGTAAGTCAGGTTTTCAGCAGACGTTAGTTTTCAGCGAAAACCGCGGTTAGCAAGGCTTTTAAAATCGCTAACCGTGTTGTGGGCCGCTTTGTAAATATCGCGATGTGCACATAGCGATAATTTACATTGTATTCCGTGAGGGGTACGCCCAGTGACGCTCACTTTGCATCTCATTAGAGGTGGAGAGCAAGGCGTCGGGAGAAAGGCTGCTAACATGCGCTAATGCATGTTAGCACCGCCTTGTAAACAGGGCGAAAATATTATCTCTGCTTTTTTGGCTTTTAAAGTAAAAAAAGTAGAGATAAGGCCCTTGATAATATGCCCCTAAGTGTTTACAACATTATTGTGCTCTTTATGGACCTTAGGTGTGTAGAAGTAGTTAGCACATTATGAATGTTTGTGTAAAGGAGTAACACTGTGTGCAAGTGACGATTGATAACCTTTGTCTAGCATGTTGTACACTAGTAGTACGGTTTTTCTAAACATTTTACACACAGGTCAAAGATTCTATGTAGTAGATATTAAGGGATGTATTTATGTATTGGCGGAGGGAGTACTCCTTCGTAACAGTGACGGAGTTCTCTCACTGCCAATATAGCCGTCTTCGCACTGAGGTCAGACCTTAGGGTTAATCACGACAGAGAAATGGCTGCATGTTGGCCCAGGCGATTTAGAGGAGTGGAGGTATAGTAATGTTTTACTGTTCCTCAAAGCTATCTAAAACCTGGTGGTAAGGAACAATAAAAACATTATAATGCTCCCCCGCCATGGTAGAAATCTCCCATGGCGAGAGGAGCATAACTTTTTTTCTTTTCAAAAAGAAAATCACATTTCGGGATTTTGTTTTTGAAAAGAAGATAAGAATACTATTTGCTACGGGGCTGCGACATTCCCAAGCAGCCCGTAGCAAACAGTAAAATGTAGTGATAGGAACTGCAGTGCCGGCGGTTCCTGCAAATGCATTTATAAAATGGCTGCCAGGTAGGTGGTCATTTATAAATCTGGTGGGCGGAGCAGTCTCCGCCTGGCGGATGTGAAGTCCTCCCCCAGGCCAATGGAGAATACTCCGTCCACCAGAAAAGCAATTGGACCCTAAGTCTTTTAGGCAGATTTGAATATTTTGAGGGAATCGTCTCAGCATAAGAATTTCTACTAAGACAGAAGACTGTATGTACTAGGTACTTACCCATGTACCTGGGTTTGAGTAGCCTTGGAAGGTGGACTATCTATGAAGTTTCTAGAAGAGGAAGAAGGCTGTGGATAGTATGACCTCTACCACATTCAGGCCTTGTGTATTTAGAGTGAATATTCTTTTACTGGAGAAGTTTTGTATAGAGTGAACACTGTTCTTAATAGCTGCATGTTTAACAATGTATTTCATTCCTCATGGCAGGTTGGCTGTCTATAAACAGTTTGGCACAGGGTAAACTCTTTCCATAGGGTCAACACTGTTTACAGTATCTACTTTTGCACTTATGTGCACTTCATCTCTTAGGAGAGTTTGAGCATCTCTGAAATGGTTCATAAGGGCTAAAGGCTGTCCATGGAAGGACACTGGTTATGTAACAGGGCTTGAGTGTCTGGAGGAAGTAGGTGTTGTCTGAATAGATTCAGCATCGTTTAAAGTAGAGGTTACCTATCTATGTGTGGACGATTGTCCACATACGCTTTGCAACTCAAAACGTGTACAGTATAGGGTCAATGTTGAACAGAACAAAAACTAGATTCAACTAAGGGGTTTGTGTGTGTGAGCCTTAAATGATGCTTTATATCATTCTGAGCTATTTGATATTTCTTACCTCTAAAGCTCTACTGCTTTATAGATTATTGTGTAAAAAAAGTAGATTAAATGATGTCATCAGTGATGTCATCAGTGATTATTGATGTTATTTGAGATGTCATCAATGATGTCATAGAACATGTCATGAGTAATGTAATAAGAGGCGCATGGCAGGGGGGCACATGTTATAGTTAGCACTGATAAATTTCAAAGAAACTTTTACCTAACAACAATGTTACTTTAACCTTTGTTTTTTGCAGTGCATATCTAGTTTTTTTTAACATAATGTAATATTTATTACCATACGTGACACCTTAGGGTGTGTACAGCGTGGGTTTCGTTGCAGGCTCTGAGACCAACCCCTCACAGGCAGCCAATCCCACACTGCGCACGACCAAAGGCCCTCCCCCAACTTAACGGGCAGTGAAACAAATGTGTGCAACCACAGGCAGGAGCATTTTTGCAGCTCCTGCCGGGTGGGAGCAGACAAGGTTTCCCAGCACGCACTCTCATGGGCAGGAAAACAGTGTCCTGGGGTGGGCTCCATAGGCGATTGAGATGGCCCAGGGGCATGGGGACCCTGAGGCCTTTCTAGGATCGGACGGAGGTCCTGGAGCCCCCCCCTTTTATAATATTGGCAGGCCCTGTGGATGGTGTTCCCGGGTCCATAATCGGTTCGGGGAGGGGGCCCGCATGCCCTCTGCCCTTTCATTATCATGGTGAGACCTGGAACATGGGCTCCTCAAGAGAGGGTGTGTCCCCCTCCTTCCTTTTATAAATAAAGTAGGCCCTGGGGTCCCTCAGCCCATGAATTGGCTCGGGTAAGGGGGCTCTAAACATGTCCCTTCCCCAAATAATTATATATATTGACCCCGCAGACCTTGGCCCACTCGGGGTCATTTTACTAAACAAAAACATGGTGCCCGCCATTTTTTTATGTGATCTCGTACGAGTACTGCAGCAACGTGGGAAGAAAAAGCATTGTGTTTTTGAAATTTTGGCCCCGACAGGTCCCTCTAGGACCCCCGCCCACGTGCTAGCGGGCAGGGTATCCCTACCGTGCCCCCCTTAAAAAGTTTATTTTAAACATTTTCAGGGCAGGAGACTAAAGGCCTGATTTAGATCTCAGCGGACGAATTACTCCTTCACAATGATGACGGATAACCCGTCAGCCGAAATATATATCCTATAGGATATAATGGGATTTATATTTCAGTGGACTTGATATCCATCAGCGTTGTGACCTTCCGCCAAGATTTAAGTTGCCAAGGTCCTGTAATGGCTGCCTTAGCATTTGCTTTTATGTTGCGGCCAGCCAATCACAGCGCTTGCTCCCACTGGACTATCACTTCCATGGGACCTAGGTGGCTCAAGGGAATAAAGACCCCTCGGCCAATCACAATGCTCTACTTTTTGGAGTTTGCCTGCGGGACACTCGTGAGAGTCACTCAAACCCAACCGTCCAGTGATGCAAATAATTTTGAACCTTAATTTCTAAAAAATGAGTTAACGGATTTACACCAAATCAAAGCACACTTTCTGGACCAAGCTCTAGCTTCTTGCCAAATTTGGTGTTATTTTCTCAGCGTTTTTTGTGCTTTCGCATTCCAAAAAATCTATGCTTTGTAACCCATGTTTTTCTAAGCCCCCACTTGACGGATCACCCTGAAACCTTCCTGGAAAGAATTAAGCAAGAAAGAGCACTTTTTGGGAAAGTTTAGTGAAGATTCGTCAAACAGCACCAAAGCTATTAGCAAAACCAAAATGGCATTTCCTACGGAAACACAGATTTTACTATAAGGGATGGAGTCTCCAGGGCCTAATGAGGCTCGGGGAGGAGGGGCCATTCGGCCCCCCTCCCCTTTAAAATATATATGGCCCTGGGAGATGAGGTCACCAGGGCCAACAATGCAAAAAGAGGTTAAAAGAACATTAACTTAATAAAAAGGAGAGACAAATAGATATCCATTAAGAGGCTGATTTGTACAATGTGAAATCAGAAAACCTGGATAAATCTTGGGTTTCTGACTTAAAATATGTGATCTTGGGCAAGTATTTTATTTAATCGAAACTCCTTTTTCTTAATTATCGCGTATGAAAACGCTTTCAAATATGTGAGTTCAGAATACCAGTTGTACAAAACCTATTGTGTTTGAATTAATGGTAATGGTGCTTTATAATTATCTGGACCACCAGTTTTCATGACAACTGTCTTGCCTCTTAGTTTATTAATGGTTCATGTTTAAAAGCTGTCGCTGTTAATAAGTACTTCTCAGTGCAGTGCTATAATGTGGCATAATAATGGAAGAGCTTTCACATGAAAAAAATTCCTTTTTGAATTTTGAAGAGACTTTAGCAGATATATTTTATGTTATGTTTGTTGTATAATTTACTTAGCAAACAATTTCAGGGCACGTCTTGTACACAAGCTCTAAGAGCCGAGCCAGACCCTTGGGTCACCTCTGGCTCTGCTCTTGCTGTTAATTTGTTGGCTCACCCACCTCTACCGATAGTCCAGTTGTGCAGAAGGAGTGTCACTGTATCTAAAACCGGCAAGTAAAATGGGCTCCCAGGCTCCAAAGAAAGCAGTGAAAACAGCTACAGTTGAGATGCAGAGGGCCCCTCACACTGCTGGTCCCTGGAAATATATGACAATACAACGCAAACATTTACAACGCATGCTTTACAATGCAGTTTTTACATCGCAACATCGTTTACAAAGCATGTTTTTACATTGCATGCCATCACAACGCATTTTTAGAAACTACATTTGCAACACATTACATTACAACGCATACCATTACAACGCGTACCATTACAACGCATATTACTTTTAAGGCAACAGTAGGGTAAGTGTTGGATAGTGTAGGGGTAAAATGTACTATTCCCACTCCAGTGAGTGCAACAGTAACAGTAGGGTAACGGTTTGCTAGTGTAGGGGTAAAAATTACTATTCCCACTCCAGTGAGTGCAACAGTAGGGTAAGTGTTTACCTTATATTGCGTTGTGATGACATGCATTGTAATGACATGCGTTGTAGTGACATGCGATGTAATGGCGTTGTAATGGCATGCAATGTAAAGGATGTTGCGTTGAAATGACTGCGTTGTAAAGGTAGTGCGATGTAATGACTGCGTTGTTAAGGTTGTTTTCCGTCCCTGGTGCTCCTGTACCTGCTGCACCATTGACAGTTATCCCCTAGCCACTGTCTCTGATAGCCAGGTAGGGCTGACATTCCAAGGTATGTGTCGACCTCAGACTATATTTATCTCAAAGCCATTTCCATGTCGCCTTTTCTGCAGGTCGTGCTAACCTACCTTTCTCGTTAAATGTTCCAGTAAGCTTTTATTGGAACAGAACCATGATGCTTAGCATGACTGCTACTCGTGTAGTGCTTATCCAGTCACAGACACTATTATTCAGAGAAATCAACTGAAATTACCTTGGGAACATTTTGCAAAAATTTCTTCTAAAGGCTGACTCTATGACCTCTTTGTATAAGCTTCCGGGTTAACGCTAAGGGTAGGCGGAATTTGCGTAATCGCGTTACGCAAATCTCCGCGAAATGGTAAAAAATCTCCACAAACACACATAAATTCCATGAACACGCGGAATTGCTTGTTCGCGATGCTTTTTTACTGTTCGAGATCGCTGTTTGTGTGCTCGGGGGAAATATCTCACAAGCACGCATTTTGAGAACGCGAACAAGCAAAAAATTTCGCAAAGTCGCGGAACGCGGAATTTTGGGCAATTTCGCGTTCTCAGGGGAACGCGAAATTACCCAAATTCCGCAAATGCCGTGAACGGAACAAAATTTACCGCCCAGGCCTAGTTAAAACCCTTCCATGTCTGGAAGAGTTCCCTCATTCAAAGCCCGCAGACAAAGGATAGCAAGTCCTTCAACAACCTCAAAAAGGTTACAGTTCACACATCATCAGACAAATTGAGAGTTTTAACTCAAGAGAACCAGCAGAATGACAAACTATTAAACAGACATGTGACACCGCACTTCTGAGAATCAAAACTAGAGGATGCCACGTTTGACCTCCTGCAGCCTTCCCTATGCTCCTACAACCCAAAAAAAGGGGCATATTTAATAGAAACTGGGGGAGCGCTGTGTTTTGCCAAAATTGGTAACACCAAACTCCAACAGTTTCAGAACGCAGGGATGCGCAGTATTCACAAGAATGCAATGCACCCCAGCGTTACGTCTAGCGCTGGTGCTAAAAAAGCTGCCTAGCACCAGCGCAGGCAGATTAGCGTAATTTTGCTAGGGTGTCTGTTCTACAGTAGCAATTGTTTATGTGCAAGAAGGGACTTCTTCCTGCACATACACAATCTTTACAATCGATTTGCTCTTTCTATGTGTGCTACAGAATGCAGTCCACATGGAAAGAGCAAAATACAAGATGAAATAAATTAATTTTTCCTCGTATAGTCTGCTTAAGCCCAGGTATTCCCTGGCTGTATCTTTGTAAATATGGTGCGTCATCAAATGCAATGGGTGTTGCAGTGGAATGCCCACTGCAACACCTGTTGCACGCCCCTTTTGTTTTGAGTGCTGAATGAATAGGGGCATTATCTACAAGGGGACGTTAAGGCTTGTTAAGTGGCTTGAAGGTGTTATGGACTTGGCATCTTTTGGTGTGTTTCCCCAGTCTTTTTGCTTTCTAACCTCCCGGTTTTGACTCTGTTTTTGCTGGCTTAGTGTTTCTGCACACTTTCTTGCTACTGTTCAGTGTTAAAGTGCAAGTGCTCCTGTTGTAAATTGTGTTATGGATTGGTGATTCTATGATTGGCATATTTGATTTACTGGTGAGGCCAGGGCTGGTAAAAGAAAGGCTGCTAGTGGGCTTGCAGCACTGGTTGTGCCACCTACAGAAGTAGCCCTGAAAAAGTAACTCAGATCTGCCACCACAGAGTCTGTGCGCAGTTTGTAACTGCCATGTCGAACTGGCAAGTGCACCCACTTGCCAGGCCCCAACCTTCTCTTTTTCTACATGTCAGTCACCCTAAGGTAGGCCCAAGGTACCCCTGTGGGCAGGGTGCTGTGTATGTTAAAGGTAGGACATGTACTGATATGTGTGACATGTCCTGTTGGTGAATTACAATGTATTTTGTTTTTCACCATTGCAAGGCTGCCTTTTCCCATAGGAAAAAACAGGGAGTTTGTTTATAACATCTTATAAACCTAACTGCCCCTGGGAACAAGGTAGAGAAATACAGTTTAGTATGTCTGGACTCAAAATGTTAAAATGCATCTTTTAGTGAAGATGATTTTTACATTCTGTGTTTGAAAAAAACACTTTTAGAAAGTAGGTATTTTCTTGCTTAGCCATCCTGTGTGCCTCTGCTGGGGTTGTGGATTGACTGTCTGGCTTTGGGACAACAGGGGCTGGAGAGGGGCAGTGGCTCCAGAGAGCCTGATGGAGCAGGGCTGGGCTGAATAGACCTTGATTTCATTTAGAGTAGTGGGAGGAGATTTCCTTGCACCTGAATGGGCCAGGTCTGCCTTGCACAATGCTGTCTCCACCCTCTGCCAGGCAGCTGCACCAGCAAGGACGGACCTGGTTTGGCCTGGGTACAGACACTCTCTGCCTTCAGAGAACAAAGGATTTGGTGGTATAAATATTGGGGCCTAGACCCCAGCACTTTAGAACTCTTTTGGACCAAGAAGACTGCCAAGAAGAAGAGCTGGAGAAGTTGTGTGGAGGAACAACCACGTTGCTGTGTTGGCATGCAGTGGCTGCTTCTGTCTTGGGCAGTGAAAGGACTGGACTTGAACTTTCTGCAATCTCTTTTTGTGAGTTTCTCCAAGGGCTGGAGGTAGAGCTTGCCCCCTGTTCAAGAAGTCTCAGGAACAGCAAAGACTTCAAGTTCTTCTGCCCTCAGCACTGGGGACTGTATGCTTTGTGCTGTAACAGAAGAAAAAGCAACCCAACGCCATCTACAATGCAGCTGCTGACATTGTGCCCTGAAAGCACCGGATATGGCCCCGCTGCAACGCCATACCGCAACCCTGGTCTCACTGACGACGCCTGCTGACTCTGTCACTGAGCTGCTGCTTGCACCGTGACCAGTGGATACGGCAGTCTGCACCACCTTGCCTCACATCGTCGCCTTGGTATCCCCGATGATGCCGCTTCACACCGACATCGACGCCGCTGCTTGCACCGTGGCTCGAGGGCACCACTCATAGGTTACACGATGCACCGTCCTCAACCCGCACCGCAGCCTTGTCCTACTGACGCCGGCGCCATCGACTCCAGTTCGTCCGCCGACTACAGTGCTTCAGCAACAACGACGCCGCTGCTTGCACCGTGACCTGCCAGCACCGCGACGAGCATTGCTGCACCACAGCACCTGATGGCTATCTACGCCAGTGCTCCTGATTTTAACTGCGAGGAGTTCGATCTTCAACATGTGTGACTTCAAGGGCCCGACGACTCCTGCACCGACCTTCAGAACCGACGCCTGCAGATGCCGTGCTTTCGGAGCTCAATGAGAGGTCGCCAACGCCCATTTCTAAAGGTACTGTTTTGCAGGTCTTCCTGATACCGTAGCTAGCCCGCCACACTGCGTTCGGGCAGAACTGTTTAGGATTTGTTGTTCACGATGCCGTGAGAGCCCCAGACGGAGCTTATTTTGGTAACTGAACATTTCTAAGTACTGTATTGTGGATTTTTTATTCGTTTTCAGGTCTCAGCCTGATCCAGCGCATGATTTTTCTCAGTTTAGGAGTTGTAAAATAGGAGTCCTAACTTTACTACTCCTAACCTGAGAAAAATCCTAACTTTAAGACTTTCGGTATTCACCGAAGGTATTTAGGAGTCCTAAAGTTAGGACTCCTAACTTTACTACTCCTAAACTGAGAACAGTCCTAACTTTAAGACTTTCGGTATTCACAGAATGCATTTATGAGTCCTAAAGTTAGGAGTCCTAACTTCTGTGAATACCGAAATGAGTAAGTGCCTTCTGTGAATACCAAAATGGTAGTAAGTTTAGGATTTTGTCTTAACTTAGTTCTGTGAATCGGGCCCAGTGTTTGTCCTTCAGTTCGTGCTCTCATTCCCTTCCTTTTCACTCTCACTCCCCACTCAGCCCTTCTCTTTCCCATCCTCCCTTGCTCTTTCTTGGTCTGAATTGGCATTTATTTGCTTTTAGTGCCCTCTAATATGTGATCAAAATTTTAATTTCGAGGGTAGACACACCTGATTATTACTGTTTTGTTCAAAAGGTAAAGGCCTTATTTCAAGATGGGTGGTAATGCCCTGGTTACTTACCGGTATTATTCATTACTGTGAGTCCTGGTCTCCCTTGATGCAATCCTAAATCCCACTCTCCCACCTTAGGCATGACAGTTGATTATTTCCAGTTTTTACATTTTTTGGGGTAGTTTTATATAGGCCGACCTAGACCAGAAGATATTGGGTATCAGATAGCTTTACACAGCACCAGTTTCGTTACATGAGGACACATTCATTTTTTTTGTGTTAGGCACGGGGAGATTAAGTCATTTGCCCAGAATCACAGGATGTTGAGCGTCGGTGCCGAGTCTTGAACTCGGTTCCCCAGCTTCAACGTGGACAGCTCTAGCTGTAAGGCTACATCCTCTCCCGAGTTTGTTGTGTTATACTTCTTTCATTTGTGTGGCATATTACAGGATGTGCCTTATTAGTTTCTCCCTTTTGTGTTGGCTCCTGGGTAATGGGGGCTATCACGGAGGAACTTTTTTGTTTCAGCATGAGAATTGGAGAAGAGGTATCTCAAGCATAAGGACTGCATCCAGGAAGACAGACGAGGAGGTAATGAACATTCCACCAAACTCCACATAAGGTCGTAAGCTCCTTGCATGAGCTGTAGGGCAAACTGATGGCTCGGCCTCGATCAGAGTGCAGAGGCGAATTGAAGACAGGTGGAGCAGGAGACCAAATCACCTCCAATAGCCTTCCTAAATGGAGACTCATACAAGAAGAAAAATGAGCCACCAACAGTAGGCCATTTGCAACATACTTGCTGCTCTTGTGTCGTTCGCGGAGACAGAGCCAGTATGTATCCGCCTCTATGGTATTGGCAGCTTGGCACTCAGCGACTTCCAATGTAACCGACTCAGATTACCGTACATGTATTCTAAAAACACTTAGTTATTGGCTGCGTGATTAGAAATCAATGGCTTGTCCCCCCGGCAACGGCTGTTTGCGTTTCCTTATTGGCAGGTGCAATGACACGGCTGATGTAGTGATGTTTAATGGTTCATAGTTTTTGCACGCTTGGCACCGGGGAGGCGATACATCTCACTCCGCAGCTGACAGTCCTTCGAAGGCTTTCAATGGGGCATCATTACAGCCGTTAATATCCATCTGCAGGAAGACATTTGCTTATCTGCCGCGTGGAGGCAGTCGGAGATGAGTGCCAAGAGTGCAATTCATATTTGTGTTATTATTCCAGCATTGTTAGTGAGATATGTCAGGGGTTTTGTTTTGAGTTGGTTGGAGTTTGACGTATAACACATAAGATTTAACAACGGATTACCATAGGGCACACTGAGTGATGCAGCGTTCCCGGCAATCTGTGTGGGATCACGTTCACTTACAAGATGGCGGCCAGTGTGAAGTATCTGTCACTTACAAGATGGCGGCCAGTACTTTCCCAGTTCGGCAAATGGCAGCTCCTCCAGCTGGAGGTTTTATGTATGCCAGATGCCAGTAGAGGTCAGCTGAAGATGACAGATTCCAGCATATAAAACACTTTCTCCTAGTCAAGATCTCACCCTTCTGTAAGCATAGATTCGCTTTTTAAATTTGATATTTTATATAGCACGAACTCGAACCGAAGGCATCGGAGCACTTTACATGAGCACCAGTTGCGTTACAGATTAACACATTTATTTTGTTTGGCATGGGGAGATTAAGCGATTTCCCCAGAATCACAGGATGTTGAGCGTCCCTGCCAAGACTCGAACCCAGTTCCCCAGCTTCGAGGTCGACACTCTAGCCGTTAGACCGCATCCTCTCCCCTCTTGTCTCTCTCCTACATGTTACCTTTTATATATGAATCTTTATATATATATATATATATACATATATGAAATAAATCTTCCGTGTGTATTTCTTTAACCACTGAAAAGAAAGTACTCGCACTCCAAGGTGACTATAACAAGTTTTCTCTTTACTGGCAACACGTTTCGATCAAGCGATCTTCTCCACAAGCCAATGTTTCACAGCAAGTGACCACCATTTAAAGTGTATTTACATGACATAAACGAAGGACCATTGAAAGAGTGCTTACATGGTAGAAATACTGTTGTCATGATTTTAAGAAAACAGACTCCCCGCCTGTTATTTAAAAAGACATCCTGGCATAAGCAGTTTCTGGAGCTAGAATAGTAATTTTTACCCCTACACTATCCAACACTTACCCTACTGTTGCACCCCCTGGAGTTAGAATAGTAATTTTAACCCCAATACTCTCCAATACTTACCTTAAATGCAATGTAATGGTGTGCGTTGTCATGGTATGCGTTGTGAAGGTAGTATGCGATGTAATGGAATACGTTGTAAACGTAGTTTTTTAAAATGTGATGTAGTGTCATGCGATGTAATGGAATGCGTTGTAGAGGATGTTGCGATGTAAAAACTGTGTTGTAAGGGCATGCATTGTAAATGTATGCGCTGTAACGTCATACATTCCCTGTGTAAGGTAAGTAAATGGTATGGCAAGCAACAGTGAACTTCTCGCGTGTTTTCTTCCTCCTTAGGCACTCCTTGTATCTTTCCAGTCCATGTCTGCATTTACGCCTTAACCATGGCGGCAATTCCGCCACGCTGCGGGCGTTCTAAAGGGTGGGCGGGGCTGCGACGGCCAACTGTTGTTCGCAGCTCCAGGGAGGGAGTGCTCCCGTCGGCCGTTGCCTGGTGGGAGCACGGAAGGGGTTAAAGATATCGGCCTGGTCCTGCCAGATTCCCGCCATAGGGCACCTATTCCAGGAATGCCAGGGAGGCCCCAATAATCCAGTTTGTTGAGTGCAGTCACTGTCCCGCTCGAACCCACATTGGATTCTTTGCTCTGTCCTTGCGGGGCACACATGTAGCTTTAACCCCTTCAGCGCTAATGACAAGGGTAACTCGTCATGGATTTTCCATTGATTTCAATGGAAAGTCAATGGTCCTCATTGCACCCCCCTTAGCATCCAAGTGGTTAAACTGAAAAGGCGCCTCATTTCATTCAGAGTGGCTGAAACGACTGAATTTCACGCTGTGCAAAGAATGAAATGTATTGTAGGATTATGCGTCATTAATAAACCAATCATCCTGTCTGCACAGTGTCTCTGCCGGACAGTCCAGGATATTGCAGTGTCATGCAAGAAACCTGCTAAGCCATCACTGAGTAACCCTCAGGCTGGGCCTGCGAGGGCTGTAGGTGGCCAGGCCACAGCAAAAGCATTTACAAACACAAAATAGAGTTTATGAAATTAGCTGATTAATGCCCATGTAATCATGTAAGCTTATTTTCTGTGATGCTGCTAGGATGTTTGCTATAGGAACAGTGAAATTAACTATAAAAGCACCACACAACTTGTTAGTCCTGGCATCATTGGCGTAGGTCTCCCTTCCCCTGTGAATCTTCCAGTCTTGTATGTTGGATGGATGTAGATGTTCTGGGCGCCGTGCCACTGGTGATCAAGGCCACAGCGCGAATGCTCCATGTATATAAATGACTGTGTGAATAAGGATAACTCTAATAGTTACATTTGTATAGCCTGTTGTGTTAAGGATTACTTTCTATCACCCTATCCGGGCCTTGGAACCTGATAGGAACTATGAGTTTGATATGTTTATGCTCAAGCCAGGGAGGGCCACCTTTTAGTAAGGACAGATTCGGTATTATATGTTGTGAAATGCCTTTCCTGAAAATGTAGTAGTTTCTTGTTTAAAGCTTTAATGTGGGCTGTTGCGAGTATGCGTATTGAATGTCTGGTTTTGGAGCAGCAGGGCTAGCTGGGTCAGACCTGGCTGGACAGAGAGATCGTTATTCCAAGCGTGGGGAGGGGTGACTCTTTGATCCAAGCAGGGTTGTGCCTGGCAAGGTGAATAATGGCTCCACCCCCCACTGGGTATCTGATAGCAAACCCCCTCATTCTGAAAGGGCAGGATGTCTCCTCGCAAACCAAGTGCTCCTCGACCCCACCAAACTGGTTCTGGCTGGAGTCAGTGATTTGCAACCTTAGAGAACAAAGACGTTTTAGGTATAAAATGCTGTGCTGGAACTGTGGCCAAGTGTGTTCCTTCTGGATGTCAAGACGAAACTCTGTCCGAGTGAACAGAGGAAAGGACTTTGCAACTTTGACCCTTCTTGCTGAAGAAACTACCCGAGGACCCAATTCGAGGGAGCCTCCTGTTGAAGTTTCAGGGACATTAAACTTCACCCAGTCAGCCATTGGAATTCCTGTGCGAGGGGTTCTGCTTGCAGCTGAGGCCCCCGTAGAGTAATCCGAAGCCTCTAGTTGTAGTGTAAGGGCCACGGACTGGGCATCTTCTGAACATTTGCTAAACCTGTGCGTGACGCTGCGGCTAAGACGAGAGCCGCCGCCGCCGAGAGCCCGCCCGAATCTGAGCTGGGATCTTGAAAACTTTTGCTGAACCTGTGGGGGCTGCTGCAGCTCAGAGAGAACTGCGGCCGCTGAGCGCCCGCCTGACTCTGAACCTCTGAACCTTTCTTTGCTGAATCTGTGCGGGCTGCTGCAGTTAAGACGAGATCTGCGGCCGCTGAGAGCCTGCCTAAATCTATACCCTCCAACCTTCTGCAGGATCCATGTGGGCCGCTGCAGCTGAGGGAGAGCTGCCACTGCTGACAGCCGCCGGAACCTGCACCATTTTGATTTGTCCTGTGGGCCGCCACAGCCGAGAGAAGGCTGTAGCCACTGAGCGCCCACATCCTTTGCTACTGTGCACCACAGTGAGTTGTCCCATGGGCCGCCGCAGCCGAGAGAGAGCTGTAGCCACTGAGTGCCCACACCCTTTGCTACTGTGGACCACCGTGATTTGTCCCGTGGGCCGCCGCAGCCGAGAGAGAGCTGTAGCGGTTGAGTGCCCACACCCTTTGCTACTGTGCATCAACGTGATTTGTACAGTGGGCCGCCACAGCCGAGAGAAAGCTGTAGCCGCTGAGTGCCCACACCCTTTGCTACTGTGTACGCCCATGAGCTGGCCCGTGGGCCACCACAGCCGGGAGAGAGCTGCAGCCGCTGAGCGCCCACCACCCTCTGGTACTGTGCATTATCATTGTGCTTTGTTGTGTGGGCCGCTGCAACTAAGAGAGAGCTGTAGCCACTGAGCGCCCACACCCTTGACTACTTTGTCTCACCAGAATTTGCCCCAAGGGCCGCCACAGCTGAGAGAGAGCTGTAGCCGCTGAGCGCCCGCACCCTTGAAAACTTTGCATTCCCTCTGGAATTGTCCTGTGGGCTGCCGCAGCCAAGAGGGAGCTGTAGCCGCTGAGCGCCCGCACCCTTGACAACTTTGCATCCTCCTTTGGAATTGTCCTGTGGGCCGTCGCAGCTCAGCGCCCGCACCCTTGACAACATTGCATTCCCTCTGGAATTGTCCTGTGGGCCGCCGCAGCTAAGAGAGAGCTGCTGCCGCTGTGCACCCAACTACGGACCTGCACGACGAGAGTCCTCGCCTCCCCCAACCCGGGCCATCGCAGCCACATGCTGCTGAGAGCTCGCCTGTCCCCAGTGCCCGAGTCAGTGTAGGGTGCATGCTGAGGACCTCTGCCGCCCCGTATTGTAGTCGCTGGGAGTCCGCCTGTCACCGTTTCCTCTTTTTCAAGAAGCTGCGTGCTGCCTCCCCTTTCAACAACAGGTACCTGGTGCGCAACGGGTCACGTAGGCCCCGTCCCTGAACTCCGTCAGTGTTATGCTTTGGTGCATATGTTGTTTTTCCTATGGGTTGATGTGAATTGTCATTGTTGAAGCGCTTTGAGAGTTGAGTTAAGCTGTTAGATAAAGATATTATTTTTCTATACCTACCTGAGTTTTGTCCTTTTGTGGTGTGATTACTGCCTTATTGTACGTGGTCATAAACGCTTCACACACTGCCTCTGAGATAGGCCTAACTGCTCCTGCTGCGTTACCATACGGTTGAGCAGGGGTTATCAAAAGGGGTGACCCTCCTGCTCTGACTTAAGAAGAAGGGTCCCTATTTGGACAGTGGCGCCAGCCAGTGCCAACTAGAGACCCCCATTTCTAAAACAACTCAAAACCGTTGCCTCACAAAGTCTCATTAGGGCAAGAAAACTACAGACACAAAGGGGCAGATTTACGAGGAAATGCTGCAGCGTGGCACTGCAAGCCACGCTGCGGCACTACTGAAGCACAGGAATGCAACATATTTACAAAGGTATGTCACATTCCTGTACTCTCCCCTGCACTGGTGCACAAACTGCTGCCATGCGCCGGAGCAGGCACCCTTGGTGTGGCATAAAGGCCAGAGTTGCCCACCTTGGAACTGGGAAACCAGGTTTAATTCTTGGTGTTGGTGCAACAATGTCTTGTGATACTTGGCAAATTGCTTAATCTTTCTGTACCTAAAAAACCCAAAAGGAATGTGTCCTCCACCACATGGAGAGCCAACCACAAGCTAAACACACTAAGGAAAATCAAACCTTTCCTGGCCCCTGATGACTTACAGCTAGCAGTCCAATCCCTAGTCATCCCTCAATTAGACTACGGGAGCGCTACTCTTGCAAGCGTACCCAAAGTAAAGCTGGCTCCATTAAAGGCCACATCGAGCTAATCTTATAGGCTCATCACGGGATCCAGAAGATTCGCCTACAGTACACCAGACCTAAAACATCTAAAATAGTTTCCGTTTGAAGCAAGGACCCAGTTGAAGATAGCTTGCACAACACACAAGGCCCTTCACCATAACAATCCAAGTCTACTTGGCCAAAAAACTAGAACTATCTAATGGAAGTCGGTGTCATGCCCCGACTTCCCACTCGTACTGTAAATTTAAGCATGACACTATATAAGACGCCTAGATCATAGGAACGCCGCTTGGCGTTCTTGCGTCTAGCCTGATTTCTGTCCCGATCCAGTTTGCCTGACTTCCGGTTTCTCGTTGTTACTTCGATCCTGTGTGTTTCCGGCCACCTCCTCCATGAGGGTGGTTTCGTTTGGCGGCTTTCTGCAACAATTCCTCTGTAATCCTTGCCGCCCTGTCCCTTCTCGTCTTACAGTCAGTTTATGTTGTGTGATTTGTCTTTGTCCCTTTGTGTCTAATTTAGTTCACGTATTTCGTGCTCCGCCCGGCGGCCGGGACTATTCCCCGCCATCCGGCCGGGCACTGTCGCTCCTTCCTCTCCCCCATTCCTGGTGCTCCGCCCGGTGGCCGGGTTTATCTCCGCCATCCGGCCGGGCACTGCCGAGCGCACTGCAACTTCATACTCGCCCCCATTCCTGGGGCTCCGCCCGGTGGCCGGGTTTATCTCCGCCATCCGGCCGGGCACTGCCGAGCGCACTGCAACTTCATACTCGCCCCATTCCTGGTGCTCCGCCCGGTGGCCGGGTCTTTCCCCGCCATCCGGCCGGGCCCTGCCAAGCAAAAGTGTTCTGGTTCCCTGACCTAGCTGACTCCCCTCATGTATATCCTCACACCATTTACCCCTCTTTTTGGAATTCTTTCGGGGAACTTGCGTGGACCAGAGTGTGGTGGGATTTCAGGACTCATCGCCAAGAAACACGGTAACAGCGCCTTGCGCTGCTTTCATTACACCTTAGCAGGGGGAGTTACAAGATTGGATAACTAATTGTGAATCAGATGTGGCAGATAATCTTGTACACATGGAAGGTACAGACTCGTATTCACGTATCCAGCCCTGAGAGGAGAATTGAATGTTCTTCCAGATTTATCCAGAAACTAGCACAAAAACACGAACACCTTCTACTACCCTTCCACCATATCCAACAGTACAGAAGTTTAGATGTGCCTGTGTTTCACCAAATGTCCTCTCTGAAGTCCACAGTCAAGATCTACTGTCTTCCCCAACCCTTCCTTATTTTGTTTCCCTGTTTTCCCCTGGCGAGCCATTCGGTACTCTAGAGTCTGATAGAGTCGAAAGGCCGTAGGAGAAGGCTGAGGATTATTCTTCGGATTCCTGATGCTCCTGCAGAACCAGACTGGAAACCATTACAGTCGGTCCTTAAGAATTGCTAACTCCCTATTGTTGAAACTGCAGAAGTTCAACAAAAAGAAAACTTACAACTGCTCCTTCTCCAGCCTAGTCCCAAGAAGTTGGAACGCCCTGCCTGCTGAATCTACGACATACCCCTCCACTACCTCCTTCAAGAAAGAAGTAAAAATGCTTCAGATGAATAGATTTCTTCACTGATAGTCCTGAAGTCACTCTGCTTGACTAGTTTCCTGTGGACACCGCCGGTTCTTGGATCTGCCTGGCTAATGTGTTGTATTTGTATTGCTCCTTGCTTATTCCTTCTTGCCTGCTATTTGCTCTTATTCCTGAATGTATGACTTGACTGCTATATGTACAGTGCTCTGATACCCTGACGGGTCAGGTTTGCGCTACAAAAAAACTCCTCAAATAAATAAATAACTGTTGCTCATGTAAAGCACTCTAATACCTTCAGGTTGAGTTTGCATTATATAAAAGAGCTTGCAACAAAAAATAACTGGGATTTTAAAGTACACACTTGTTTTTGGCTAGTTAATTACAGCATGTGAATCGAGAGAATGATGCAGACAGGGGTGTAACTCAGGCCCCTGCAGCCTCTGAAGCACACGCCCCCACCCCCCAATTCATCAGGAGATCCCAAACCAGTAAGGGGTCCTAATTCAGCCCTAGCCAATGTATATCTCTGAGTTATGGTAAACTCAAAAGCCCCTTGTCTTCATATTCTGTGGGTGGGGCAACACTTTGCATTACCCCATTGATGTGGGGGCAGCGTGGGGTTAGGCATGGCCTGGTAATACCAAGCCTGGGAGATCCACCATGCCTCAGATTGAAAATGATGGGGTCCAGGTGGAGATGCCATGGGACAGACCAGGAGGGTTACACATGACACGGAGCAGAAGGATACAAAGGGCCACCCCACAGTGAATGAAGTCACACTGGGTCCCAACAGTTCCACGCTGGATGGTGTCGCGAAATAGAAGGAAACACCGGACATTCTCAGGAAACAGGGAAATGAGTTGTGCTGCACGTGCACCATGTGAACCCGGCTCCAAAAGTACTTAGGGGTGTTTATAGAGATAGGGATGGTGCTGTGCAGGCAGGGTGTTATTCCTTCCCTTACTTCGAAATTGTGGAGACAGGAGCTGTGCCCTGGTTATTCCCCATTAATGTCTGTCCTTGTGCATGAGCTGTGCTGGTGACTCTTGCCTGGGACCCAGGATTCAGCGATGGAGAACCAGTGTCTCCTAAAGGGGAGACGGCTCAAGTGCAGTGCATACCTGCCCACTTTTCAAACCCCAAGGAGGTGCGTTGAGGGGGGGAGCAGAAGAGTGGGTGGCATTCCCCCCAGGGAATTATTTATAAATTGAGCCAAATGTTGCATTCCAAGAGTTATTGGGTAAAGTATTTCAACGCCTCATTAGGGGTAGTAAGCGCTATATAAATACAATTTACAAGCAGACACCCCAGAAGTTCGAGTGCATTATGATACACAAATGTCCTCTATAAGAATCATAGTCGCTGGCAAGACTTAAGAACAAAGTAATAGAAAAAATGCTTAAATCAATTTTTTATTTTGCTTTCCACAAGCAGCATTACAACTTTTTTCCATTATCACACAATAAAATATGTGTCAATTTTTTATGTTCTGAGTGGCAAATGTGAAACATTTTTGAAATAATGACTTGAATAGTCAGTGCTTTGAGTAGCAAGCTGGGATCTGATGGTGCTATAAACACACGTCACTATTTCCCCACTGCACAAACCAGTTCTATGACTGATTACGCTCAGTAATATCCAGTGACGGCTCAGTCATAGCCAGTGATCAATTTAGCTGGCTAAGCATAAAAGGGTGCATTTCCCATAAGTTAATTTTCAGCCAGCGCTGGGCCAACCCTCTTACCATCTGTTACCCGATAGACCTTTTTTGCCGATTAAGAGGTAAAGGGCGATGGCATTTAATCAAACAATCTAATTAACAGTGCAACCCACTTGGCTACACAATAAGGTGCAGGAATCAGTGACAATAGTTATGAAGGTTTATTACAAGTTAGCAGTCAGGTTAAGGTAAACAAATCTCCATACCATGTTCTAAAGATTCAGAATAACAACTGGATAACCCAACCTCCTAGAGAAGTTTAAGTGTACCAGAATAAGGCAGACAAGAAGTTCAGTCACAGCAACAAAAAAGATCAATAACAGAATCTGATGCTCAGAGAAGAGATTCTGGTGCTCTCTTCTATGCATGGGTGAAGTCTAAAATCATCTAGCTTGAATACAAACTAAATAGAATGGTTTAAACTCTAAAAGGTTCTAATCTATTCTCAAACTAACAAGCCATAAGAATGCAATTGCAAGGATGAGACATGCACGCAGAAAATGGAAAACAGAAAGAGCATGCAGAAATAAACACTGGCTGAGTTAGGACATTTTTAATGTATTAAATCAACAGTGTACAATTAATATACGTGTGCACATTCACTCCATAAAGGATTGGAACATATTGGCACATTAGATTCATGTTAATTGTTGCATTCAGATAAAATAACTTGAGTACATGTATAAAGATGTGACTCAGAACTAATAAATGCAAATATGAACATTAGTGCACACCTTACATAAGTCTTTCTCATTTCTAAAGTAGATACATGTTAACAGTGTGAGGATGGTTTTCTTTAATGGCCAAAAGAATAAATGCAGTTTAATACAATTAAGGTACACAATATATATGCAGCTCACAGCGTATTGCAGGCCAGATAACTGGGTGATGATTACATTGTGGCGCCTCTGCTTACTTAGGTGAAGGCATCCCGGCACGCTGTCGGTATTGCTGGTAGGTTGAAGGTCAGCAAATCCAGCCACCTGACACTACAAGATCCACAAGTCTAAGGGAGCTGCTAGTCACCGCCCACTGGGGCAAGGACTTCCACGCGTGTTACTGCAGCCAGTGGACTCGGGGCAGCGTGTCTGAAAATCTTCCCTTTAAAGGTGGAAGGAGTGTCTCCCAGGGGCGGCTGGTGACATTTGAAAGTGGTAGGGCGTAAAAGTTCGGGATGCATGCCCAGTGGCGAGCTCGAATGGCTTAAGAGGGATTCGGGCGGTAAGACCCCTCCCAAGAACATTTTGAAAAAAGACTGGGCAAATTGGGATTTTCAAGCAAATATGAAAACAAAAGAAGGTGAACAAAGCTAATGTCAAATTGGAACTGACCAGTGGGATGAAGTGGACCACTGTAAATGCAACAATACTGCACCTTATGGTCACCTCCAGCCCTCTCTCTAAAGGGTGTCCAACGCAGGTCCAGCAAAAGACATCAACACAAATATATGCACATTAAATTAACCTGGTTGGGACTAATTTATGTAGTGAGAGGGTATCCTGAAAATGTGACATGGTATCAGCCCTCCTGGGCCTCAATTGCAGTACTGGACACCCATGGCCTCGTTAAGAGTAACAAGCATTGGTCTATCGAATAGGTCTCGCCTTTCGGACCTTATAAATGTTTAGCCATGCAGCACATTATCAGACTACTCAATGCGTCACAAAACCTACAATTATTAAATGATAAACGGTCTGATAATCATCAACCACCTTCCAGAAAAAGCTTTTGCTGATGTACTAGGTATATTATGTCTAATGTTCAAAGAAGGCAAGGTGGATAGGTTATACTGTACTCAATTCATTGATTCACTGACCCAATAAATGTGCTTTCCTAGGCAAAAGACCTATGAATCAGAATGGTTTAATGGATTGCTAAGTCTGTAAGAATGCTTTCAATTTGCATATTACCTACCAAATATAGTTCTTGTGGCTATCAAGTGCCAATCCCAGTACAGGCAAAGCGTACGTGCGGAGATCACCAGAATGCTGACCAAGACACCTTCAAATGAAGGAGAACACAGCTGCCCTAGCATTAGCCAGATAAAACCAAAACCACCAGTGTGTCTCGTTGCCCAATACTAAAAGCCAAGAAACAATTCTATAGCAAGCAGCTTGTAAAATAAATCGGTGTATGGGCTAGGGTCAAAAACTCAAGACTAACTGCATACCTATGCCATGATCAAGCCACTCTGCGCTGTAGATACGTTAGAAACTGGTCCAATTCTGAATGTTCCACTGTCTGAGTCACGTAACTGTTCTGCTGTCTGAAAGGATTGCCCACAGCGTCTTGCCTATTAAAAATGGCACCAATACATGCTCGTCACCTTACCTGAGCCGGCAGGCCAGAGGATGGAACTCCTGGGCCGTAACTGTAAAATATATGTTATGTACGCACTCGGCGTGCACTGCAGAGGACCTGTGAAGCGCTGACTGATTACAAACACAATGAATGTGAACTTGCATCATGTAACAGGTGCTCATGTATGGCTCTGCAATGCCAACTCTCAAGCTGCATTTTAGAATCCGACTTCAGTGTAAACGTGTACTCGGCAATCGGCAGTGTAAAGCATTCGAGACATACACAGCCATTTTCACAGGAGAATGATCTGTGTCTGGAACTTTATGTCTGGGCTACAAACTATGCTGTGTGCCCTTTCTCATGCAAGTTAGCTGCGAGGTCCATGGACGTGACTGCCTCCCACACTGCAGTCGCGGCTCGCGGGGGAGGGATGTCGCGCGCGGGGGGGAATGAAATACAATAAAACAAAACTTACCTCACCGCTGGTCTGGGTCCACGCCACCTCTCCTCCCCTTGGCACTGCCGCCTTCACGTCACAAATGGCACAGGTCGTGACTGGCAGCCCCTCTCAGCCAATCCTGGCGCTGCTGCAGGGCTAGGATTGGCTTGGGGCACAGGTTACTCTTCGCCCCCAGCACGCCCATTAGGAGTCCGAAGGGCTCCTAATAGGCATGCGCAAAAACGCGCAAACACAAGTGCGCATGAGTGGGCGCGGGTAAAAAATTCACTCTCCGTCCCAACTCATGCGCACTTGTGCTGCTGCCTGTGTCCCTGGTGACAATCATGTCAATCAACATGATGCCAGACCGCCCACCCCCTTCAGACTCTGAAGGGGGTGGGCGGTCTGACGTCATGCTGACTGACATGATTGTCAGTTCTCCCACCTTGGCGTCTTTGAACTTAACTTCAGAAACGTCCATGGAGGAAGCTGCGGGCGGCTGCGGGCGGGGGGGCCACGCCCCTATGGATGCACCGCGCCTGGTGTCTCCACAAAACACAGTGAGGCACTCCGTTTCTTGAAGTGGACAGTGTATTTAAAATGAGCAAAGGCATCTGAGGAAGGCACGGTGTGCTGAAATGCATAATGCCATTTGTTTACTGCAATAATTCAGCTTACCTGTGTGGGCTCATGTCTTTTCTACAGGAGAGGATCGTTTGGTTTGGATACATATCTATATATATATATATATGTATATATATATATATATCCATTCCGTCTGGTCCAAGTTCAAGGCTTCCGGGTGCTCTGGGGCGGTGCACGCGTTTATTGTTTAAGCCCACTGGAGGGCTCAATTTCAGTTAAAATTAATTGATTTGTCTTACATCAGTTTATTGAATTGCCTTATATCTGCTGGTTCAAGATATGGAAGGATGGATTGTATGATAGAAATTATAAGTAAGATCGTGTTTCTTAAAAAACTACATGTCCCACAAATCCTGTGCGACAAACAGGAAGTGATGTAATTGCAAGAGTAACTTTTCACTTTATTTAAATGGTAAAAAAATGTCGATTCAGTTAACCTGTGAGCAAGGTCTCCATGGAGACCGAAACGCGTAAGGTGTTGCTGGTTGCTGAGAAAATAAACCCTATACTCAACTAAAAATTGTGTGGTGTAATTTGAAAACACACGGGAGTGCACGAGGAAAAAACCTCTCTGAAAGGAGAAAAGCAGAATTATATTTACGCGGCAGGTCCTGCCGCGCCTCGCGTGCACCGCCCCAGAGCACCCGGAAGCCTTGAACTTGGACCAGACGGAATGAATTCTAAGTAGGCTCGGGTGAACGCCGACAACAGGATTGACACTGAACATACAAGTGTCGCGGAGAAAAGCTGACGGAAACTTGCAAGCACAGGCTGGAAACGGGAGACGGCGGTTCCGGAGGGAGCGGGTTTCTCCGAAGTACCCTGTAGCCGGTAAGCGACCTCAGCAGGATTCGCCTGCATTTATAAGGATTTATGAAAGATTGAAAAGCACAATTTGCAATTTGTCGGTTGGTACTTAAATATATGTCACAGAACTTTGATAATTTACGAGTGAAAGAAAAACTCGAGGAACTGAATTTCCTGATAATTTGAGTTTCAAAAGAAACCTGACAAGGCTTCAGAGTGACATATTGAGTCGTGTGGGAAAAGAAATTACAATAAACTTTGTTTACACAAATAAAGAATCAAGAAGTGTGGAAACAGCTTAAATATTAACAATACCAGCACATCATGGATAAAAGGGAGGTATCACGGAATACTCTGATCCAGACATGCTTTGAAGAGGAAACAACTGCCATTAGAGAAGGCGGTGGCGCTCGAAAATCAGATGTTAAGAACAAACTGCGCACATGGGAAAAATTATCAAAAAAAGAAATTAACAAGTGGTGGGAAGTTGCAGCCCTCAAAAAATACTTGGATGTCAAACGTGTACCGCGTGGTTTACGCATTAGTTTAATGCCCAGTCATCAATCAATCAATCAATCAATCAATCAGGTCATTTGTAGAGCGCACTACTCACCCGTAGGGTCTCAAGGCGCTGGGGGGGGGGGGGGGGGTGCCGCTACTGCTCGAACAGCCAGGTCTTGAGCTTCTTCCTGAAGGAGAGGTGGTCTTGGGTCAGGCGCAGGTTGGTCGGAAGTGAGTTCCAGGTCTTGGCGGCCAGGTGGGAGAAGGATCTTCCTCCTGCTGTCGCTCTTCGGATGCGGGGGACGGCGGCGAGGGCGTGGTTGGTTGATCTGAGGAGGCGCTTGGGAGTGTAGAAGTTGATCCGGTTGTTGAGGTAGCTCGGGCCTTGGTCGTGTAGGGCTTTGTGTGCGTGGGTGAGGAGTCGGAAGGTGATTCTCTTGTTGACCGGGAGCCAGTGCAGGTCTCTCAGGTGTCCGGAGATGTGGCTGCGTCGGGGGATGTCGAGGATGAGTCTCGCCGAGGCGTTCTGGATCCGCTGGAGTCTCTTCTGGAGTTTTGCAGTGGTTCCGGCGTAGAGGGCGTTGCCGTAGTCCAGACGGCTGGTGACGAGGGCTTGGGTGACCGTCTTCCTCGTCTCGGTGGGGATCCACTGGAAGATCTTACGTAGCATGCGCAGGATGTTGAAGCATGACGAGGAGACGGCGTTGACTTGTCTGGTCATGGAGAGGGAGGAGTCCAGGATGAAGCCCAGGTTGCGTGCGTGGTCTGTCGGTTTGGGTGCGGTGCCCAGGGCGGGGGGCCACCAGGAGTCGTCCCAGGCGGAGGGCGTGGAGCCCAGGATGAGGACCTCCGTCTTGTCTGAGTTCAGTTTCAGGCGGCTGGTCGTCATCCATTCGGCCACGTCTCTCATCCCTTCGTGCAGGTTGGCTCTGGCGGTGGCGGGGTCGTTGGTCAGGGAGAGGATCAGCTGGGTGTCGTCGGCGTAGGAGATTATGTTGAGGTTGTGTTGGCGTGCGATGGCCGCGAGGGGGCTCATGTAGACGTTGAAGAGGGTGGGGCTCAGTGAGGATCCTTGAGGGACGCCGCAGATGACTTCGGTGGCCTCTGATTTGTACGGTGGTAGGCGGACTCTTTGTGTTCTTCCGTCGAGGAAGGAGGTGATCCATTCCAGTGCCTTCTCCTGGATTCCGATGTTGCTGAGGCGCTGTATTAGGGTGCGGTGGCAGACAGTGTCGAAAGCCGCGGAGAGGTCCAGGAGGATGAGGGCCGCTGTTTCTCCGTTGTCCATCAGGGTTCGAAGGTCGTCGGTGGCGGCGATGAGGGCGGTCTCGGTGCTGTGGTTTGCTCGGAAGCCGGACTGTGAGGGGTCGAGGGATCCATTCGTCTCGAGGAAGGCGGCCAGCTGTTTGTTGACGGTCTTCTCGATGACTTTGGCCGGGAACGGGAGGAGCGAGATGGGACGGTAGTTCTTGAGGTCGGTGGGGTCTGCTGTGGGTTTCTTGAGGAGAGCGCTGAGTTCGGCGTGCTTCCAGCTCTCAGGGAAGGTGGCGGAGTCGAAGGAGGTGTTGATGATGTCCCGCAGGTGGGGTGCGAGGACAGCGTCGGCTTTGTTGAAGGCGTGGTGAGGGCAGGGGTCAGTCGGAGATCCGGAATGGATGGAGTTCATGGTGCGGATGGTGTCTTCGGTGCTGATCGGGGTCCAGGTGCGGAGGGTGGTGGTGGGTGGCGTCGTTGCGGTTGTGGCTTGCGTAGGTTGGTTGTTGAAGCTGTTGTGTATGTCCGTGATCTTGTTGTGGAAGTAGGACGCGAGGGAGTTGCAGAGTTCTTGCGACGGGGTGATGTCGTTGTTTCATCAAGACACAAGTAACGAACTACTAACTGAATGGGGAGAATTTATCCTAAAATCTTCTTTAGGACTAATGGAGATCCTAGTCAAACACATAGAGATTGCGTTGGATAAAATCACTAAACAACTTAGAGAAATGGAAAAAGAATTGGCCACAATGGACTTAAATCCAGAAATGAAAACATTTAAGGATGATTTGGAACAATACATTGAGAAACACAAAGAAAATGTACGAATGAGAAAACAAATTAAGTTCCAACGGGACAAAGAAGATTACGAGGATGGTCGTATCTTTACTTATGCCAGAAAGTACGAGAGATTCAGACAAAATGAACCCGGAAACTTGGGAAGTATGTCCTCAGTATCCTCCCTCGCATCAACAGAACCAAGCATCAGCGGAGGGGAAGAGGAACAAAGAGAAGCTAGAGCAAGGAATTCTTTTTTAGACGAGATGAAACTAGTATTCAACCAAAAGACTTGGGAAAAAAAAATGGGCCCTCCGAAAAGCCAAAACCAAAGAGGAAGGGGGAGAGGAAGGGGACGGGGAAACACACCTCAAAACAAACCGGAAGAGGCAAACGAAAATGCAGCACAAACTTCTGGCGCAGACCGCGTAGGAACTATGACACACAATATGAGAAAGAAGTGGAATCACTATACAAACATCACGATATTGCATTGGTTGATCAAGAATTACAAGAAATGACATTATTAAATGAAGAACAAAATATTACATCTGACGACCAAGAATTACAAGTAATCAATTTATCATCGAAAAACCTGAGTGAATTGGAACTAAAGGTTCTCAAACGAGGCATGAATTTCTTTCCAATGAGTGGAATGAACTTGACTGAGACACGGGTAGATCTCTACAAATTCGCGAGAAAGATAAAATTAGCGAAACTGTTTGTTGACAAACCAGATATGGCCAATTACAGAAGAAATATTTCTCAACCAACAATGAAAATACCAATACAAGATGCTGAACATTTTGTAAATCTCATGGAACTAAGCCAGGCCCCACAACAGGGGGGTGGAGAAGTACAGGCATACTGTGTACAATTAGGAGCAGGAATCTCCAAAATGAAACCTCAATCTAAATTCTATCCACAATTGCCACCTGGAAACAAAATAGATTTTTTTCAAGAATGTGTTGTAAAGGATCTTTACCAATTGAAAGCTCCATACATTAAAGACAATTTAACAAAACAAGAACGCCAAGCGTTAAACTCACTTCAAAAAGATGATACCATCGAAATCAAAATGGCAGATAAAGGTGGCAATGTGATTGTTCTAGACAAGGAGACATACATGCGAGAAGCTCACTCACAATTACAGAACAAGGAATATTATGAAAAATTGAAAACCAACCCCTTGCCAAAACTGAAAGAAGATTTGGACAAAAAACTAGATAAGTGGTTCAACCAAAATCTTATTGACAGTGATGAGTACAAATATCTTCAAACTAAACATCCAAAAATGGCCACAATATAGTTCCTCCCTAAAATTCACAAACATCCCACTAGACCTCCAGGGAGACCAATAATTTCAGCCAAAGGAGCCCTACTGGAACCCATTGCAAACTATCTAGATGTGTTTTTGCTACCATATGTCAAAGGCTTAACTTCGTATATAAAAGATACGGGGGACATGTTGAGAAGACTGCAAGATACTCCATGGCAACCGTCATATAAGCTGATTACGATGGACGTCATATCGTTGTATTCTAATATTCAGAACAAAATTGGCTTTGAGGCATGCAAATCTTTCTTAATGGACAGAAGTATACAATTCACAGACCATAACAACATGCTTATGGAGATGATTTCAATGTGTCTGGAGCAAAACATATTTCTGTTTGGACAAGAAATTTATCGTCAATCCAAAGGCACAGCGATGGGCTTCTCTTTTAGTCCATCATACGCGTGCCTAACAATGGGACAATGGGAAAAAACATGGGCATGGAGATCTGAAAATGATGGAGCGGTATCAAAAACCATGGCATGGTTAAGATATATATATGACCTGCTGTTAATTTGGGACGGCACAAATGAAGAGTTTGAAACCTATTTTGAAATCCTCAACAACTCAGATTTCGGTCTAAAATTCACGTATACAATCAGTGAGTCAAGGGTAGTATTTCAGGACACTGAAATTTTTGTGAAAGACAATGTATTACAAACAACATTACATCGCAAGAGTACCGCAACGAATGCGGTTCTACATGCTCAAAGCTTTCACCAATCCAGTTTAATACACAATATTCCATACGGAGAATTTCTTCGAATAAAGAGGATCTGTTCCAATGACGAAGACTGGCAAATACACAAAAATTTAGCCAGGAAAAGATTTGAGAAACGCAAATACAATCCGGCATGTATTCAAACAGCTTTCAATCGCTCCTCCAGTATCAAAAGAACTGATTTGCTCAGAGAAAAACAAATATCAAATACAGAGGATCAAAAAATTCGATTCATTACAACTCATTCAACGGCCAACAAAGCAATCACCAAAATCCTCAGGAAAAACTGGCACATATTACATATGGACCCAAAAGTTGCTGAAATAGTGGGGGATCATCCCTATGTGACTTATTGGAGAGCTAAAAGCTTAAAAGATAAATTAATCCACAGTCACTTCCAAGAACAAAAAAAACCCGAAGCATGGCGCAGACCCAGAGGATTTTACAAATGCTCTGGATGTAAAGTTTGCTGTATTGCCAAAACAACTAAGGAACTGGAGATGGCGAATAAAAAACTCTGGAAAATTGATCAATTAATCAATTGTAAAACACAATTTGTCATATATGCTTTGGAATGTCCGTGCTCCTTGAAGTACATCGGAAGCACTAAAAAGGAACTAAAACTACGCATCTTGGAGCATGTTCGAGCCACTATCAATTCAGACCGCAGCAACGCAATGGCAAAACATATGGAAAAGGAACACAAAGGAAATTGGAAAGATCTAATATTCTATGGAATAGAAAGTGTTGGACCTAATCAAAGAGGTGGAGACCGTGAAAAAGTGATGAGACAAAAAGAATCGAAACACATCATGAACTTTCGAACCTTGAGCCCCCATGGGCACAATCAGGATGAGGAATTACACTGCCACCTTTAAACTGACTCGAAGAAAACTAATAAAGACTGATCAGTAACAATGACACCTACCCTGCAAAACATTATTTTAACCTGCACTGTTATGTTATCAAAATTCTTTTTATTTTTCAAAAATGAAGGACATGTAATAACAATCATGACGAATACAATTTAAAATTGATACATAGAATATATATGGAATAATTCCTACCCATATGGCGGGATCGGATTATAGTAAGAAACACTAGCCGACTGGAGGGCTCTATGTTAGTTTATTGTTTAAGCCCACTGGAGGGCTCAATTTCAGTTAAAATTAATTGATTTGTCTTACATCAGTTTATTGAATTGCCTTATATCTGCTGGTTCAAGATATGGAAGGATGGATTGTATGATAGAAATTATAAGTAAGATCGTGTTTCTTAAAAAACTACATGTCCCACAAATCCTGTGCGACAAACAGGAAGTGATGTAATTGCAAGAGTAACTTTTCACTTTATTTAAATGGTAAAAAAATGTCGATTCAGTTAACCTGTGAGCAAGGTCTCCGTGGAGACCGAAACGCGTAAGGTGTTGCTGGTTGCTGGTTGTTGAGAAAATAAACCCTATACTCGACTAAAAATTTTGTGGTGTAATTTGAAAACACACGGGAGTGCATGAGGAAAAAACTTCTCTGAAAGGAGAAAAGCAGAATTATATATATATATATATATATATATAATTATATATATATATATATATATATATATATATATTTATATATATGTGAAGGCTCATGTCTCCAACAGAAACATACTGCACTCACAGGGTTCCATCAAAAATGCTTTATTCATGCGAGGGCTTTATTCATGCGAGAACACGTTTCGGCGTTTACCTTCCTCAGCTCGCGGTAAAACAAACAGCGGCATGTGTGTTGACAATGTCTTTTAAAATGGTAGATGAATTCTCATTGGCAGCAGTACATGAATGGAGGAAGGGGATTGGTTGCTTGTATCCCAATAGCATTACCCTCTGTTGGTGATCAGGAGCTTTTCTCTATGTGCTGCAGGAGTTTAATTAAACCAATTACATTTTTGATGGAACTCCGTGAGTGCAGTTTGTTTCAGTTGGAGACACGAGTCTTCTTTATTCAAATGGACCCACCTCCATTTTTTCATGCACCTGTCACAAAGAGTGCAGCACGCCCCAAGGTGGACAATGGAGCACAGTATTTCTACACAGCACAGAGTCCTAAATCCAACAGTGAAGACACTTTAATAGTGATGTCAAGTACAACACGTTACATTAAAATTATTAGGACACACAGAGTACTTGTGCTAAGTGCACGTATATATTGCGTATTTGTGATGTGTAAGGGGGAGCAAAAATTACACTGCTCCACTTTAATTCCATTGATTTTTCATTCATAGGATGTGTGTGAGTGTTATAGATCAAAATATGGATTTAACCCATGGGGAAAGCCCACGTTCCTGACCTTACCCTATTGCACTCTGGCTCACAGCTCCTATACTTTTCTTTACCCTTCAATAGCTGGTCTTTATGGGATTCTGGCGAGCCCTAGAACTCTTGACAGGTGTTAAAGACTCTGGCCCAGAGCACGGTCAATAATTTGAGCCATTAAGGGCTTTATTGAAATCGACTGAATTCCCAACAAAAAATGCCATCTAGAAGGGGAGTGGGTGGGCACAGACTGACCTTCAAGTACCCAGCTGCTGCAGGATGACTCTTCCCCAACCCTACAGACTTCTTAGTGGCACTGAACTGCAGTGGCAGCTGGCATCTACTGTGGGGGTGCGTGGGGTATGAGGAAGGAAGAGGCCCGCGCATGCAAAAATAATATAAAAATACGGGTGCATGCAAATAAAATGAAAATATGTAAAAACACTTACCTCACTACAGGACTTCCTTGCTCCGGACCTCGTCGCAACTGCAGTGCAGGCCCCAGCACCTCCCTTGACCAATCCTGGCGCTGCTCTCACCAGCATGAGAGCAGTGTCCTGATTGGAGGGAGCGGCCTGTCGTGGAGCTCCACAGCACTCAGGAGGCCTGCACTTGCTCTAACCCAGCTGTCTTAAGATAATGCAAATAGTAAAATTAGTGTCGTAATTTTCTATGTGTACCCCCTTATGCTCCTTGATAATTATTATAGACAGAGCAACATTATTGTCTATTATATCAAACACAAGAGGCTTTTGTACAAAACATATCCTGAACTCCCATAAACAAAGAATGGAAAAAGACTTATGACAACTCAAGAGTGACAGCTCTACTTTGATCCAGGTATGGTCCAAGCAGGTGCCATCACACAGAAATGTCCATGCTCTCACACCTTGCCATGCACCTGAGTGTTCATTGCCGTTTAGGGTTGTACAAAAGACTAAGAAGACTGTTGCTGGAAAATGCGTCATTTTACCCCATTTAAAAAAAAAAAACATTGCACCGGGGAATATCCCCCAACCACCCATACCATGTCCCCTATGCTCTGCTCTGCTCCCCTCTCCCACTGCCTCACCACTTTCAAACTTCACCAGCCACCACTGTTAGCTATCATGTTTAGAAGCAAAATATTGGCAATCTTGGAGCAGGAAAAACAAAGATACAGTATTCACAATACCATTCCAAGATGACTGCTCAGTAAAAATCACACTGGGTGACCATCTTCAGATGCTAAAGTGTACAGTGAGCCCTGTTGTAGTGATCCATGGTGACCAACAATATGCTTGTAAAGATGGTGACTGAATTACAACAGTAAAACATTGATACACTAGGGACAGTGCATTTTAAGATGGCTGACCAGTACAGAAAGTGTGGCTGCACAGATGCAGCACACTTCAGATGAAAGTAGCTGCAAGCAAGTGACCCAGTAGGTCTGTTTGTGGAACTACAGAATGCTGTCATAAAAGTAAAAAGAAGCACAAAAATAAAGGGAGATATATAAAATGAAAACTTGAAAAACTAAAGGACTGGCCACCAGACACTGAAGCACACTCATTTTCAGATAGATGGGCACTTGTGGTTGAGCAAAACTCTGTTACTCAGAAGGCAATAGAGCCAATGACAGAAATGGACTTACCTATTGGCCCTTGGGGTGTGGTGTGGCTGGGAGAAGAACAATGTGAAATAAATTGGAACAGACTGTAGAAGACTGATTAACCCCTTGGCTGCTGCCGTCAGCCAACGGTCGTTACGCGAACTACCTTGGGAGTGCTGCGAACGTCCGTTTGCCGACGGTGCCCTACCCGTTTTCCGAACGTTCAGCACTGGACCTGAACATTCGACGCAGGCAAGGTGTTAATAGTCATTATAGTCTGTATATGTGTGCAGAGTAGGTTTTATTGTTTTGTTTACTATTTTGCAAGGGCTTGAACTACAACTACAATGCCCCGCTAAAAGAGTCTTACAAGGATTATCACAGTGCTAATCTTCTACCCCAGAGTTTCTCAGAGGGGGTAATGAATGCCAAAACCCTTTCTTAGTACAGTAACCTGTGAGATTCAATGTAAGAAAAAGCCTGTACAGAGGCATTAACCAGTGTAGTGACAATATACCCTTTAAAGGACTTTTGAATTTAACATATGCTTTTCACAATGAATAAGTCTGGCTATCTGTCTTTGTCATAACTATTCATAACAAGCAGATTAGACATGGCAACTCACATAACCAAAACCTTTGTATACTAAATGAACCTGTAAGACCCCATGAAACAAAATACTACTCTACGGCCTTCATCACAGTGTAATAACATCCCACCCATAAAAGTCTATTGGCTTTAATAATTGCATTTCTCAATACATATGCCAGGCCTACTACTTTTATCATAACCTCTCATAATAAACACATGAGACCTATGGAGACGTAACGTTTTCCACTGAACCAATCAGCCCTGTAGCCTTCATTACTGGCTTGTCATCATAAAAGAATAAGCACATTGTACATTTTCAACTCCAAGATTCTGTCAGAGGGGTTTACCAACATATAAACTCTTGTCAATCTACTTTCATTTTTGAGGTTCCACGTAATAAAATATCTATCTATAGCCAGAGTGTAATGCCCTCACAGTGATTGGTGTGGCAAAGTATTTGAGCTGGGCATGGGCCATTCGAAACAAATATGGGGGGCCGAGCAGCTCATAGTGTAGAGAGGGATCTTAACTTGTATGGTAATGTTTTTTAATGAATTAAAGTTGTTATGCCAATGAAGGTATTATGGTTTTTAGCGCATCTGTTATGTCAAATGCTGTTTGCAATATCGACTTCATATAGTCAATTAAATTTTTTTAGGATCTTGTTTTAAAATGGACATATAATTATTTATTAATTTACGATGAATTGGGATTAATGTTTTCTCCATCCGAAAGATGTTTTTTAAACGATAATTGTTATGTGAAGGTGTATTTGTTTTTAAATTTTGGATGATTTTGTCTTTTATGATGAACTATCGAAATAAGGACTTTATTGAATTGAATTGAATTGTAATGACATTCAACCATAAAGGCCTATTGGCATTAACAAAGGCTTCTCACAATAGGCTTACTACCTTTGCCATAGCTTTCTTAATAAACATATCGATCCACCTTGATTTCTAACATAAATATTCCCAAAGAACCAGCCAGGCCTATTGCCTTTATCAATGGCTTGACACCATAACCAACTCAGGCCTACTGAATGCAGCATAAGATTTCCCACAAGGCAACCCTGAGGCTTACAATAAGAAAAGTATAAATTACAAAATATGACATGTGGCAAAACCTTTTTTGACCCCTCCTAAGAGGGTTAACATGCATTTTAAAAATGCAAATCTTCTACCCCAGGGTTTTTCGGATGGGGAACAAGAGGATGAAACCAATACCAAGGGGCATATTAACAAGGGCATTATCTCCGCTTTTGTGGCTTTAAAAGCCAAAAAAGGGAAAACAAGTGATGTTCCCTGCAAAACGGCGATTTCCACGCTATCGCTGGAATTTTTATCGACCTGGAGAAACGCGTTGTTAATAACACGCTACCAGGGCGATAAATTCCAGAGATAGACAGCGATAAATAAAAAAGTGCTAAGCGCGCTTTGCATTATTTATCGCCATCCCTTGATGATATGCCCCTAAAACCCTTCTCTTCTACAGTAAGCAGTGGGAATCCAAGTAGCTCAATTCCTATTTAGAGGCTTTAACACAGTGTGATAATAACTCTCACTTGAAGACTTATTGGATTTAACATACAATTTTCATAATAGATCAGTCAGGCCTCCTGTGTATGTTGTAAATTTTCTTTAAAAAAGGTTAGACCGGTAGCTTCTTCATAACGTTTTCCGTTGAACCAATCAATTTGCTCTATCACTAACTTGTCATCGTATCCATCTCAGGCCTACTGTATTCTGCATAAATGTTCCCCTAAGGTAGATATCAGTACAGTCATAAAATTATGAATATTACAAAATTACAGTTGGCAACGCAATATATACCCAACCTTAAATAGCATAACAAGGATTTTTTAAGTACAAATTTACTATTGCGAGAATTTGACACAGGGCTAACCACACCAAAACCATGAGCTGCATTGGTAATGCGTTAGCTTCCAAGTAACAAAAACTTTTCTTTTTGCTTTAAAACAGTTTAATGAAAATCCAATCAAAACATCCATTGGCTTTAAAATATTTTTTCACGTTAAATAAATCAGGCCTACTGTCTTTGTCATAAATTTTCAAATTAAACAGATCATGCCTATTCCACTCAAAACATCCATTGGCTTTAAAATATTTTTTCACGTTAAATAAATCAGGCCTACTGTCTTTGTCATAAATTTTCAAATTAAACAGATCATGCCTATGGCCTTGACCAATGTCTTGTCACCATAAATTAGGGTGTTTCTTGGTTGAGCATAATCTTTCCCACAAGACAAAAATTGTATACAGGCACTCTTTTGCAGTGTATGCTTCTGTCCAATCAAATCAAAATCTGTGCTCAAGGTGAACAGCATTTGAGGCAGAGGCCACGCCCCTCTCTCATTAGACCTCTTGTTCTCCTGATCATATAAGGTCACGCGACAGCAGCACTGCCAAACCAGACATAAACAGGGGCAGGCCAAAAACTGAGCAGCTGTAGCAGGAGCCTAAAGCTGAAGAAAGAGACAACCCCCTGTCCCTCTAGCAGAGCTACTGAAGGAACCAGAAAAATGGGGAATAACTGAAGAGGCTTCTCTGTCATGGCACTGCTTCACAGATGGCTTAGAATCCTACACAAGAACTTGTTGAAGTCATAAGGGAAGTCAGGGGGCATCCATGAAACAGTGGATAGAAAGGAAGGTGTTTGAGGACATTTGCAGGCCTTTGTGCAAATGTCTGTTCAACATTTCAAGGTGTCTCCCTTTCCTTTAGTGCTTAAGGAAGAGCTAGGTAAGTTGAGAACAATCCATCACCTGTATCATCAGGATGGTAACCCAATTAATCAGCACTGGGATTGGAAAGATTGTACTTAGGCATCCCTTGGAGAAGCAGCAAGGTCAGTCAAGGAGAGATGATGAAGAGTCTACCTGGTAGGACAGACATTGAGTCGGCATTCCGGCTGCTGCCAGTTCACCCCGAGAGCTATCACCCGCTGGGATGCTATTCTTGTTATTTTGACGGATGTTCGTCAATGGAGCGTTCAGTGTCATCTGCCTTTTTGAGTAGATCAGCATGTTTGAGAGTGGGATGCAGGAAGGAAAGTGATTGAAGGGGACTGCTCATTATTTGATGAGCTATTGTGTGAGGGCAAGAGAGGAAGGGTAAATGTTGTAAATTTGTGAACACATTCAAGACATTCACACGGAGAACAGGCAAGTCATTGACACCAGAATAATGTGAAGAACCTATAGGCTTGCTACCTTTTATAAGAAATAATGGTCAAACGTGAACTTAGGGGCTTATGTACAAGCCAGTGTGCTGCCGAAACAAAACTTTTTTAATGTTCCGGCAGTGCAGAGTGCAGAGCCATATCGGCGAGACCACGAAAAGCCACTGTCTATGGCTTTTCATGGCCTCATAGATATTGTGTAAGGCAAAAAAGATCAAGTCTCTGTTTTGCCTTACACTGCGTCAGTAAGGCGTGCCATGGGCGTTGCAGTGGGTGTTCCCACTCGGCACCCATGGATGTTGACATATTCCCAAATTTACAACATAGCCTGAATCTGGGAATGCATCAAAACCGTGCACCTCCCCAGGGGTAGCATAACAAAGAGAAACAACTTTATTTCTCCTCATTGTTTCCCCTTTCTATATGTGTGTCTCCATTGATTGTTTTTGTGCAGAAAGATGTCCCTTCCTGCACAAAAACAATAATTCCTGCAACGTGGACACCCTTGCACCATGGTTCAATGGTTCCTGCATTGGAGCTAGGCAACCATTTGTTCCCCAGCGCAGTGAAAGTGCACAGGAATGTGCTGTATCTCCTAGATGCGGCACCTTTCTGCCCTTTTCGTTTGGCAAAGGGCAGCGCAGCAAGAAGCTTTGCGGCACTGCCCTGCGTCAAAATGTTGTAAATAAGGGCCATAGTTTGAAGTTGGGCAGAGACACAGGGGCTTATTAACAAGCCTCTTGCCCCGCCGGTGCCTCACTTTTTCCCATATAAAAAGTGACGCACTCGCGGCGAGAAGGGCTTGCAAATAAGCCCCACAGTTTTCAGAGCAGGAATTAAATGGTGAACAGACATAATATCGACCTCAAAAATATCGACTGGACATAATATCGAGGTAAAAATATAGACTAGACAAAATATCGACCAGACATAATATAGACTACAAAAATATCGATTACTATCGATATTAATAGCCAAAATATCGAATCAAAAATATAGACTAGACATAATATCGACTAGATAGAATATAGACAACAAAAATATCGAAAATAAGGTAAGTGTTTTATAATTTGTAATAATTGTGTAATATAAATCTGTAGCGGGTTGTGGGTTTATAGGGGAATAGGGTGGGAAGTAATTTAAATATAATTAATTAAATCTGTAATATAATAGTAATTGTTAATTAATTATTAATTGTTAATTAATTAAAATATAATTGGTAATTAATAATAATTGATTAATTGATCAATAATTACATTTTCGTAAAATATTTTCTGTAGCGGGTTGTGGGTTTATAGGGGAATAGGGTGGGAAGTAATTTAAATTTAATTAATTAAATATGTAAATTAATAATAATTGTTAATTAATTATTATTTGGTAAATAATTAAAATATAATTGGTAATTATAAATATTTAAAGAATAAATAAATAATAATTAGTAAATTAATTTCTGTAGTGGGTTGTGAGTTTATAGGGGGATAGGGTGGGGAGTAATTTAATAATAACTAATTAAATATGTTAGTTAATTAAATTTGTTAATTAATTAATAATTGACCATTAAATAAAATTTACTTCGTAAATAAAAGTAATTGGTTTTGGAAATTAAATGTAAGTTTTGGGTTTTTGGGGAAAGGGGTATTTTTAGGGTTCAGGGTCAGTTTTGGGTTTTTGGGTAAAGGGGTATTTTTAGGGTTCAGGGTCAGTTTTGGGTTTTTGGGTAAAGGGGTATTTTTAGGGTTCAGGGTCAGTTTTTAGTTTTTGGGTAAAGGGGTATTTTTAGTGTTCAGGGTCAGTTTTTAGTTTTTGGGTAAAGGGGTATTTTTAGGGTTCAGGGTCAGTTTTTAGTTTTGGGGTAAAGGGGTATTTTTAGTGTTCAGGGTCAGTTTTTAGTTTTTGGGTAAAGGGGTATTTTTAGGGTTCAGGGTCAGTTTTTAGTTTTTGGGTAAAGGGGTATTTTTAGGGTTCAGGGTCAGTTTTTAGTTTTTGGGTAAAGGGGTATTTTTAGGGTTCAGGGTCAGTTTTTAGTTTTTGGGTAAAGGGGTATTTTTAGGGTTCAGGGTCAGTTTTTATTTTTTGGGTAAAGGGGTATTTATAGGGTTCAGGGTCAGTTTTTAGTTTTTGGATAAAGGGGTATTTTTAGGGTTCAGGGTCAGTTTTTAGTTTTTGGGTAAAGGGGCATTTTTAGGGTTCAGGGTCAGTTTTGAGTTTTTGGGGTACAGGGGTACAGTGTAAAAATAAAGTAAAATTAAATTTAAATTAAATTAATTTAATGAAATTAAATTAAATTATATTATATTAATATGTTTATTTAATAATATGTTTTTATATATATATATATATATATATATATATATATATATATATATATATATATATTATTTTTGGTGATATAATTTTTTAATTTATATTAATTATTTATTAATATTACATTTATTTAATAATTATTTCTAAGTTTATATTAAATATATTTATATATATTTTTAACTTAATTTTAAGACATTTAAAAAAATCGATATTTTTACAGTCTATATTTTTGTAAGTCGATATTTTGGAGTCGGTATTTTGGTATTTACCTGTTTGAAGATAGGCTGTCGATATTTTGTACTTCGATATTTTTGACTCGATATTTTTGTATGTCGATTTTTTTGATTTCGATATTCTGTCAGTGATCCGAATTAAATGTTGCATGTTATCCACAGGGCCACCATGAAACAGGTACCGCCTATCGTAGGGGGTTCACATTTGCTCCTAAGAGAGTACCACTGGTGATGCCCCTCGCATCCAACCAGAGACATGGAGGGCCACTGCCACAATTTGCAATGATCAGTCTTTCCAGGGGCATTAAACAAAACAAGTGTTAGAGGATAGGGTTCAGTTCCTAATATGCTCCAACTGGTATTCTAGAGGAGGGTAGATCAACTCTAGTAGTGAGTGGTAGATGCACATGTAATCACCAGGACAGATCATTGTTGGTGTAATACTGGGACACCAATGGAGTATCATTGAGTAGCCAGAGCAGTGGAAGGACTTTTCCATGGGTTCCACCAGACTTTTTCTAGAATTATTCATTATTGAGGAGGCAGTGAAAGTTTGGGATTTAGCCAATCAGAAAACTGTATTTAGGCCTGATCAGATGCTGAACAAGTGCACATATTCTGAGATTCTCAAGGAACCTAATCATCAATAATATTATCAACTGAATACAATCTTCGCTGCAATGGCATCATGCAAAAATGATAGGGGGCCCTTACTGAATGTTGTGGGGCAGGGCTGCCACAGGAGGAGGGCAGATAGGGCATTATGCCCAGGCCCCACTCTTTTCAGGGCTCCGTATTGCTTCAGCAACATTTATTTATAGATTTATTAAATGAAAGTAAACCTGCCATCTTTTTTAATAAAGACTTACGTGGCCATACCACTAGATCTGCGAAAGATACTATGGGCCTTATTAACAACAACATAGTGCAGCTTGGTGCCACAAGCCATTTTGCTGACTGAGCGGCATCATTTTAAAAGCATAGGGAGGCATCATATTTACAACAATATGACGCATCCCTGTGCTTTCCCGTACCCTGGCGCTCAATTGGCTGCCTTGCAGCAATGCAGGCACCCTTGCACCATGGTGCAAGGGTGGCTGCCTTGTGGGAATGTCTGTCTTACCTGCACAAAAACAATCATTGATGGTGTTTTCCTCTTTTTTTTTGCTGCAGCACACAGAAAAAGGAAAAAAGGAGGAGAAATAAAAATAATTCTCCCCTTTTTGCCTCCTTATGCCTGCCCTAGGGAGGCACAGGATTCGGACGCATTCCCAGGTTTATGAAATGTTGTAAATCTGGGAATGCGGCAGAATCCGTAGATGTTGCGTGGGAACACCCACAGCAACACCCATGGCACGCCCCTTTCACACGTAGGGCTGCTTTTCGTGGCCTTGTAAATATGGGCCAGCATACTGAGCCGTTGGTGCATTAAAAAAAGTGATGTACCGGCAGTGCAAGGGGCTTGTAAATAAGCACCTATGTTTTCATTGAAATACATGTTTTTAAAAACTAGAAATAAGTGCTTCTCACATCTGGAAAAAACAGAAGTAGTGTCCAGAAAGCCTTTCTCTCCCATTATGTTTTTTTCCTCGGGCCACCCAATGATTTCAGACAACCTATGGGCCTGATTCACAGAACTAACTTAAGACAAAATCCTAAACTTTCTACCATTTTGGTGTTCACAGAAGGCACTTACTCTTTTTGGTATTCACAGAAGGCACTTACTCATTTTGGTATTCTCAGAAGGCACTTACTCATTTCAGTATTCACAGAAGTTAGGACTCTTAACTTTAGGACTCCTAAATGCCTTCTGTGAATACCGAAAGCCTTAAAGTTAGGATGTTTCTCAGTTTAGGAGTAGTAAAGTTAGGAGCCCTAACTTCAGGACTCCTAAACTGAGAAAAATACTAACTTTAAGACTTTCGATATTCACAGAAGGCATTTAGGAGTCCTAAAGTTAGGAGTCCTAACTTCTGTGAATACCGAAATGAGTAAGTGCCTTCTGTGAATACCAAAATGGTAGTAAGTTTAGGATTTTGTCTTAAGTTAGTTCTGTGAATTGGGCCCTTTGTGAGAGGCCACCAAGGCTAACCTATCTAGCATACATAGATAGGCATTAGAGTGAATATGGCCCCCCTGAAGGGTGTCTCCCCTGCGCCACAAGGGCTGTAGGAGCCTTGTTATGCCCCAGCTGCTCTGCAAAGTTTGTTTAGGGTTGTTCCAGTGAAACTGCTGCAGCTTTGTCTCATCCAAAGACGGATCTCTTCAGATCAATAAAATGAAGACATTGCCTCTTTTCCAAGACCAAAGGAGTTTAGGGCTTTGAGATTAATCTAAATCGTATCTGGGTACCCATCGCCGAAGGGACTGCGTAAAAATGAGTGTTCAGACTTAAGGGACTGATCCTGAGGCAGGGAGCTTTAGCACCACTGGCTAGCAGTAGAGTCTGCTGCTCCTTTTGTGCTTTGGGCATTTAATAAAGGTGAAGCAAAATCAGGGGTAGCAGCTATATTGACAGTTATGATATTTGTGGGAAACCAAGAGAAATGGAGAAGTTGCTAAATTCTATTAAGCAGTGGCGGCTGCCACCGGGTAGCATGGATGGGGCAGTAGGATAGAAAAATAAGTTAAAAAATGACTAGCGTTGTCCTCTTCTGATCCTGCTTAATTCAGGAAGCACACCCAGGCTCCCCTAAGCCAATCACAATGCTGCAACACAGCATTGTGTTTGGTCTGAATGTTGTGGTTCGGTGCTCAGACAGGCAGTGGGAGCCTGCGCATGTTCCTCATCAGGCTGTGTATTACCGCCTGGTGGGGAACATGAAAAGTGTGCATGACTGTTTGGGTGGCCCAAGATGGCCGGCCAAACCGGCATGCACACTTAAGTGCCTGCCACTCCTCCCCTTGCTGGCTGTGACAACAGCCAAACCCTAGTCAAGTCCCAGCCAAGCCCTGCCCAGCCCTGCAAACCTGCCCAATTACGGATAAATAAAAAAATAATAACTAAGTGTTATTATCATTTTATTTTTCCTTTTCCACTGTGCAAAATGCAATGGTGTGCGGCTGCTATTAAGTGAGGCGAATGATGATTGGTTGAGGGAGTACAACAAATACATCCAGTCATAGGAGGGAGGGTGTTATCTGTCACTGCCGGAAGGTTTGGTAGGTTCATGACACTGGGATGCTCTACGCAGTTTGAGCAAAAGATTTTTAAGTGCACTCACATATTTTTTTTTGGGGGCTTCTAGGGTCAGAGGTTAGCAGTATGCAGCAGGAAATGTTGTCACAGATGGGGCTGTGCACTTCCTTGGCTACCAAATGGAGAAGGCCAGTACGGGTCCTAATTCCAAGACAAATGAGACAGGAAAGGGCCAACGGGTAATGCCAGAGTCCATCAACAGAGTGTTGCTTCCAATAGCTGTCACCAAGGCACGTCTGGGGTTCAATATAAATGTATATATATTCACTGAAACAAACAACGTTTAAAGGGACGTTATAGTTAGGCTCAGATTTTACTTATACAAAACCAGTGAAATTTAGCAGTTATAGTTTTCTAAGCCAATGTCAATTGAGATGTCATCAGTGATGTCACGGACCATGTCATGAGTGAGGTCATATGTGAGGTCATAAGCAGTGCATTGCGAGGGCGTAAATTATAGTAAGCTCCGGTAACTATAACTACTGAATTTCACTGGTTGTGTGTGAGTAAAATCTGAGCCTAGCTATAACATCCCTGTAACCTTTGTTTTTTCAGTGATTTTCGAAGGTTTTTTAAAATTCTATTTCCTAACTGTGACGTCCCCGTAACCTTTGTTTTTTTAAGTGAATTTCTATGTTTTTTTTTACTAGTAGTCATGTTTGCAGAGTGGTGGAGGAAGAGGGCATGGCCTTCAATGACCTGTTAGCAATCCCACTGTGTGGGACTTACTGGAGGTAACAGAAGGGGTCGTTGGCCCCCAAGCACCCTCACCAGCCATAGGTGCTTCATCCCCCAACCAGTAGTGCGCCAGGAGGCGCATTTGCAGAGTGGTGGCGAAAGGGGGCGTTGTCTCTGAATACCTTTTAGCACTCTCACAGTGTCTGACTTACTGGAGGTAACAGGAGGGGTAGCTCACCCCAAGGGCCCTCTGCAGCCAAGGGAATTTCATCCCCTGACCAGTATTGTACCAGGAGGTGCATTTGCAGAGTGGTCAATAAAGTGGGTCTAGTGCCCGACAACCTCTCAGTGACCCCGGTGTGCGGGTCTTACTGGAAGTAACAGGAGGGGTTGTTGGTCCCCTAGGACCCTCAGCAGCCAATAGAACTTCATCCCCCAAACAGTAGTGCTCCCTGAGGTACACTTACAGAGTGGTGGAGAAAGGGGGCATGGCCTCCAATGACCTCTCAGCAATCTCCCTGTGTGGGACTTATTGGAGGTAACAGAAGGGGGTTCCTGGCCCCCAAGAACCCCCAGCATCCAAGGGAACTTCATCTCTAACCAGGTGTGCACCAGGAGACGTGTTTGCAGAGTGATGGTGAAAGGGAGAGGGGCCTCTGATGACTTGCTGGAGCCGCCTTTGTTTTTTTTATTTTTCATGTTATTACGGGAGGGGGGTTGCGTTGGCTTCCTTCCCTGGGTCGATTTCGGCCCCAGGGACCCCATCCTCTGGAGCTAGGCCCCCCCACTCTGATGATTTTGGTCCGGGTCAGGACCTCTATTCTTGGTGCCCTGGTTCCACCAAGGGCACCCAGTAACTTTCAATGGGGACTGAGACGAGAGCCTGGCACCCAGGGGCGTAACACAGGCCCCCGCAGGCCCCGCGGTGCGGGGGGGCCACGCGGGTCAGGGGAGGTCAGGGGGCCCCCTGGCCTCACTAGTCTCAGCAGGGAAGAAGACGGCTGCAAGCAATGAGGCATTGGGCTTAGGCGCTAGCAGACAGTAGCGGGTTACATGAAACACTCTGACTGTATTAACACAGTCTCACCCCCCCCCCGCAGGCCCAGGGCCCCCACGCATGCTCCAAGGGCCCCCTCACACGCTCCAAGGGGGCCCTCCCTCACGTCTCTCCTCTCGGCAGCCCCCCAGCCAGCCAGCACACCACGAGGGACGGTGCCGGCCCAGACTGCCTGTATTTAAACATTAGAGGCGTATCACAGGCAGCCCCCACGCTCCAGCCAGGGGCCCCCTCACTCTCAGCACTGACAGTAAGGAACTCCGTTAGCCAGATGAGGGCTGTGTTTACCCTTGGCTGAGGCTCGAGTATCTGCTATCATCCTTCCATGAATTCTGCACAACACAGAGGTGTCCCGGAAGCGTACACATCGCCGCACCTGGGGCCTTATTTATGAAGGACTTGCGCTGCCGGTGCGTCACTTTTAACATGGGAAAAAGTCACGCACCGGTGGCGCAAGTCCTTCATAAATAAGGCCCCTGGGGTGGGCACATGCAGCCAGAACGGAGCACTCTGGCTCCCCAGGGTCACGTGTGCAGATTTGAACTTTGCATCCTACTTCCTGTACTTTGGTTTCCCCACTATGAATGCAGGACTGCAAATACAAGCAGGCAGCTGTGGAACTGCTTGCTTGACATGGAGACGTGAGAGTTTTGGCCAATTACAGGTGAATAAAGTGAGTATGTGGACCTTGGCCTGCGTTGGTGCTTGAGATGGGATTTCGCCGCCTGCACTGCAGCACCGAATTAGATGGTGACGCCGTTGCAGGTGTGGAAATGCCTGTCAGCAGGCCTAGAAGGGGAGCTGGGGTACGGAGGGCACCACTAAAAAAAAAAGTGGCAATCACAACAGGGGAAACAATGGTACTGTAAGTGATCATGAAATGCTCCGTGACAATGAATATTTCACAATGAGTTTTATAATCTTCATTACTTTAGCCTGCCTCAACACCAGCCTGGGTGTTTTTTGTACAGCTTGAAAAAACAAATGTCAAAAGTTGGATTTTTTCACCCACATTTTCAGTGAGTATATATTTAAAAGCAAAGAAACGCTACATGTAATCCAAATGTGTGACCCTTTCTGTGAATGTGTGAAATTCAGGCTCCTTTGAATGTGTTTTTTAAGTAACAAGGGAGACCCAACAGATAGCTAAGCACCATGGGTATAACAACGTTATAGTGAACAAAACGGTTCTTAGCTCATTTCGAAATCAACAGCAAAAATTGTTGTATAGAAACACAATGGAAAACTATACACGTTTATAAAATTTCCAAACCCAGCCGGGAAAGGATTTTATTTTATAAAGAAACAATGTTCAATTCAGTAATCAAATTCGTAATCACAAGACACAAGCCTGTGTCGTACATGAAAAGAGGGAAACAGAAAGATAGCATAAGGGTGAAAGGGGTGTCTATCAGGCAAAGAGCGAGAGCAAAGACAGGGTACTGTATTCAAGTAAAGAATCAATCACAGTATCTCCTGGAGTGGAACATAAACAATCTTATTGGTCAATGTTCATAACCATATACCCACTCATGGGTGTCGACGTTTCGATCCCTATTGCTCGAAAGGTTACATGGGATCATCATCAGGACATTTTTAATGAACAAAACATGCCTGATTGTAAAAGACGCCTGTTCAGGAGAAATGAAAGAGAAAAGATATATATTTTTAAAAAAAGAAAAGATATTTTTTAAAAAAATACCAGAGTAGTTTGCAGACACATGTCACAGATGTATCGAAATCGCAGTGTAAGACCAAGTGCATGGTGAATGTGACTTCTTGAAAACAAAATAATGAAAATGACAACATTCAAAAGTTCCTCGGAATCGCAGTGATGTGCGTGAAAATAGCGTTATCGTGTCTTCTTGGAGTAGGGATTGTGACTTAGGACAGAGCAGTGGCGCGGAGTGAAGTCAAGGATGGCCTGAGTAGCGAGTGTAGTGGGCCGTGTGATCACCCCAGAAACAACCCGCTTATTGATGATCAACAAGCTTGCTTATTGATAATTGCTCTCAGAGTGGGACAAAAGTAGCACAACCTCGCTATATGGCTAACAGGGCAGGACGCCAATAACGTACCAAGAAGCGAAATCAAACAAGGCGGTATCTTCGAAGGAACCGAAGCCAGCGGTGAGTCAGGATACTTTCACCGTGTCGGTCGTTTCTATACGCGGCAGTGGCGCTGAAACCAGAAAGGCGCATTTAGTAAAGACTAGGCACGCGTTTGATAGCGTGCTGTTGGCAGCGGCGATGGAGCTTACCTCAGGTTAGGAAATAGCCGGAATATATTTGGCTAAAATAAAATAAAATTACATGTAGGTATCAATGACCATACAGCTGGGGTCCCATCAATGGGGATTTGGACGCTGCAAAAAAGGAAAAGTGGGGAGTGAATCAATAGCTGCTAGCGGGCGGGTGAATTCAAGGCAACGCGGGTCTTAACCCAGCGAGTACTTACTCAGTCCTGATGGGGACTCGTCTTCACGTTGCTCCTCGGTCGGTGCCGGATGCAAGTCAATGGACTGCAAGGGCGCGCCAGGTTCATAACGGGCCACGCGGGTCACCTGACCTTAGACAAGGTTGCTCAGTCTGAAGGGAAGAGCTGTCAAATACGGGGGGCATTTTGTAATGGCTAAAAGGGAGCCAAGTGCGCTAGTGAAAACCAAGTGATAGTGCCAAAGTGAAATATACAAAAAATGGAACAACACGATACCACACAATTAGTCAGTAGAATCACTTCACAGAAATCAGAATGATCGTTAAATTTAAAGTTCGTCATCATATCATGGAGCATCAATGTCAATGTTAGCCCGAGGGGTTTATATCAATCCTGGGTTAACTCATGAAATCCTTGTTAATGGTTCACTCAGAGTAGCGTAGTCCAGTCCTCACTCCGATTGAGCCCAGCCCTGATGGTATTGAATTGAATGATGGATTTCAACTCTTCTCGGTTTAACAACTGCTGTAGGTTGCCGCCTCTCTGTGGTAGCTTGACTGTTTTCAGGACTGTCCATTGGAGGTCATCCGCAGTATGCTTCATGCTAGCATAGTGTTCAACAAGGGGTGCATTTGCAGTGCCACACCTAATGCGGCTTCGATGCTGACTTATTCTGGTCCTTATCTTTTGGGTCGTTTGGCCCACATACATTTGCGGGCATGGACAGAGAATCGCATAAATCAAATTGTGACTATTACAATTCGTGAAGTCTTTTAAATCAACTGTGATGTTATTGTGACTAAAAGTGCTCCCCTCAAGTGTCAAATTACAGACAATACAATTCCCACATTTCACATGCCCCCTCATTGGTGGCAAACCCCAGCTAGACTCAATTGTGCCTGTCTGGGGTTGTGCTGGTAAGGCTGCTCGTACCAAGTGATCTTTTATATTCCTGCTTTTCTTGAAGGCAAAAAGGGGTTTCTCAAAAGCCAGTTGCCCTGCATTTAAGGTTGGCCAGTGACGTAGGATTGTCTTACGAATTTTGTCAGAGATCGGGGAAAAGGTTGTGACACAGGCAATCCTGCCTGTAGTGGGTCTGATTTTGGGCTGTAGAAGGACCTCTCTCGGACAATACCACGCACGTTTAGAGGCATTACGCACAAGCCTGCTTGGATACCCTCTAGCTTTGAGTTTTGAGCACAGGACCGCTGCCTCTTTAAAGTAATCAGTCTTGGCAGAGCAATTCCTTCTGATACGAAGGAACTGAGAGTATGGCAGCGAGTCTTTCAGGGCTTTGGGGTGATTACTGTTGTACCTGAGTAACGTGTTCCGCTCAGTTGGTTTCCTATAGAGTCGAGTGAGTAACTCACCCGCCTCACAGTAAATCAACAGATCAAGGAATGGGATCTCTGTCTTATGGCTTGACAGAGTAAACTGCAAACTGTCACAGTTGTTGTTTAGCCAGTGCAGGAACGAGTTAAGGCCTTCTCCCTCAGAGTTCCAAATCAGAAAAATATCGTCTATGTAGCGGCGCCACCTGCCAATGGAGGATCTGAATGGATTTGTGCCGGCTAGGATTGAGCTTGTTTCAAGTGCATCCATGTAAAGAATAGCCAGATGGGGAGCAAAAATAGCTCCCATCGAGCATCCCTTAATCTGTTGGTAAAATGTCCCGTCAAAGATAAAAAAGTTTCTGGTAAGACACAGTTCTAGTAATTGCAAAATGAACAACGTAGGTACTCTGTGTGGTCTGGGTCTGGAATCTAGTATTCGTTCTATGACCCGTAGAGCCGCTCCTTGTGGAATATTAGTGTAGAGCGACTCTACGTCTAGCGTGCAAAGTGTTTGGTTGTCGGGGTCAAAGGGAAGATGTTCCACCAGATTGATCATCTCCATGCTGTCACGGACGTAACAGCATGTTCCAGGCACAAAGTCTTTAATAAAAAAGTCCACGTAGGACCCTAGGGGTTCCAAAATAGAGCCACAGGCCGATACTATCGGTCGGCCCGGTGGGTTCACAATGTTTTTATGAACCTTAGGCAGTGTGTAGATGACAGGGAGTCTGGGACACTTAACATTCAGAAAATTGAATTCCTTCTTGCTAAGAAACCCTTCGTCCCTGCCAGCCACTGTGATTTGTTTTATTAGGCCCTGAATTTCAGCCGTTGGGTTTCGGCCTAGTCTCGAATAATGTTCCTTATTATTCAATTGTCGAATAATCTCGTTTTTATAGGCATCAATATTTTGTAAGACAATGCCTCCGCCCTTATCAGCGCTCTTAATGATTAGGTCCGTATTGACTTTGAGTGAGTCTATTGCCTCTTTCTCGCTTTTTGAAATGTTGAACGGAATATATATCTTCTTACTCCCCAAGAGCTCGAGCTCTTTGAGAATGAGCTTCTCAAACGTGATGATCTCGGGTGGAATCATGCTTGCCGTGGGAAGGAAAGTAGAAGGCGGGGCAAAAGGAGTGTTGCGGTTCGCCTCAGGAGTAGGGTGCAATTGAAAGAATGCTTTAAGCCGTATCAGTCTGAAAAAGCGTAGTAACTCGGTTTGCAACTCCATGAAGTTCGGGTGAACAGTAGGGACAAAGGAGAGTCCTTTTTTCAGAACTTCCAATTCTGAGTGCTGCAGCACATGGCTAGATAAATTAAAGATAGGCAATGTCTCAGTCACATTCATAGTCGTGGGTATCACCACTGATAAAAATTGTTGCGTGTCCTCCGCTCCCCGGGGGCGTTGAACCATGTTCTGGGTTTCTTGGCCCTCCCTCGCTGAGGGGTTCCTGGTTGGCCTCTGGATAAAAAATTACCCTGTGCTCCACCACGACCTCTCCCTCGGTTGCTCCCACCCTCTCCTGGATCTGAGTTATCGGATGAGTCTTCTGAGGTGTCTGAGAACCCAACTATGTTCTGTCTCTTATTGAAGCGACCCCAAGGTCTATTCTGAGGATTGAAAAGTGGCCTGTTGGTGTAAAACTCTTTATTCAAGTATGGATAGTTGGTCTCAGCGCTGTAATTTCTGATATCTTTTTTAACCTTATTGGCTTTTTTATTCTGTTCAATGCGGCAGTAGTCAGCTATTGTTTTCTCCACCTGTTCAAGCAATTTCTTACATTCGGCTGTAGGGTCAGAATCATTAATTTCTTTCAATAAATCAGCGATCTCAACTTCGAGAGTTTTCAACGTTTCTGTCGCTATGTCAATGCCAAGGGCCAACCACTGTCTCGAGCATGTGGTCCCAATATGACTAAAATTAGTAATGTATTTAGGGTTATCCGTAAAAATCCCAGGGATATTGCGCACTTGCAAACCCAAGGGGATTACTCCGGATTTAAGGTAATCAGTTAGCATTAATACCATTAGTTTTAATCTAACTTGCTTTTTTTGCAGTTTCTCTAACTGCTCTGGAAGGCTGGATGCAGCAGATGCCGGAGCATCTGGAGTTTCTGACAAAAGTGATGGTAACGTGCAGAGGTGCTTAATGTGGTCTATTGAATACAAAGGGGCATGGTCTGACATCTCCTAAGGCTAGGAAAAAAAGGGGGAAGATTTAAAGTTATACAAGTGTGTGTACAGGGACACTAGGAAGGTCGACCTCGGTTCCGAGGTAAATCGAGTTTAGAGAAAACCCTGCAATCCTGGTGATTGCGCTAGCGTTTTTTAAGTAACAAGGGAGACCCAACAGATAGCTAAGCACCATGGGTATAACAACGTTATAGTGAACAAAACGGTTCTTAGCTCATTTCGAAATCAACAGCAAAAATTGTTGTATAGAAACACAATGGAAAACTATACACGTTTATAAAATTTCCAAACCCAGCCGGGAAAGGATTTTATTTTATAAAGAAACAATGTTCAATTCAGTAATCAAATTCGTAATCACAAGACACAAGCCTGTGTCGTACATGAAAAGAGGGAAACAGAAAGATAGCATAAGGGTGAAAGGGGTGTCTATCAGGCAAAGAGCGAGAGCAAAGACAGGGTACTGTATTCAAGTAAAGAATCAATCACAGTATCTCCTGGAGTGGAACATAAACAATCTTATTGGTCAATGTTCATAACCATATACCCACTCATGGGTGTCGACGTTTCGATCCCTATTGCTCGAAAGGTTACATGGGATCATCATCAGGACATTTTTAATGAACAAAACATGCCTGATTGTAAAAGACGCCTGTTCAGGAGAAATGAAAGAGAAAAGATATATATTTTTAAAAAAAGAAAAGATATTTTTTAAAAAAATACCAGAGTAGTTTGCAGACACATGTCACAGATGTATCGAAATCGCAGTGTAAGACCAAGTGCATGGTGAATGTGACTTCTTGAAAACAAAATAATGAAAATGACAACATTCAAAAGTTCCTCGGAATCGCAGTGATGTGCGTGAAAATAGCGTTATCGTGTCTTCTTGGAGTAGGGATTGTGACTTAGGACAGAGCAGTGGCGCGGAGTGAAGTCAAGGATGGCCTGAGTAGCGAGTGTAGTGGGCCGTGTGATCACCCCAGAAACAACCCGCTTATTGATGATCAACAAGCTTGCTTATTGATAATTGCTCTCAGAGTGGGACAAAAGTAGCACAACCTCGCTATATGGCTAACAGGGCAGGACGCCAATAACGTACCAAGAAGCGAAATCAAACAAGGCGGTATCTTCGAAGGAACCGAAGCCAGCGGTGAGTCAGGATACTTTCACCGTGTCGGTCGTTTCTATACGCGGCAGTGGCGCTGAAACCAGAAAGGCGCATTTAGTAAAGACTAGGCACGCGTTTGATAGCGTGCTGTTGGCAGCGGCGATGGAGCTTACCTCAGGTTAGGAAATAGCCGGAATATATTTGGCTAAAATAAAATAAAATTACATGTAGGTATCAATGACCATACAGCTGGGGTCCCATCAATGGGGATTTGGACGCTGCAAAAAAGGAAAAGTAGGGAGTGAATCAATAGCTGCTAGCGGGCGGGTGAATTCAAGGCAACGCGGGTCTTAACCCAGCGAGTACTTACTCAGTCCTGATGGGGACTCGTCTTCACGTTGCTCCTCGGTCGGTGCCGGATGCAAGTCAATGGACTGCAAGGGCGCGCCAGGTTCATAACGGGCCACGCGGGTCACCTGACCTTAGACAAGGTTGCTCAGTCTGAAGGGAAGAGCTGTCAAATACGGGGGCCATTTTGTAATGGCTAAAAGGGAGCCAAGTGCGCTAGTGAAAACCAAGTGATAGTGCCAAAGTGAAATATACAAAAAATGGAACAACACGATACCACACAATTAGTCAGTAGAATCACTTCACAGAAATCAGAATGATCGTTAAATTTAAAGTTCGTCATCATATCATGGAGCATCAATGTCAATGTTAGCCCGAGGGGTTTATATCAATCCTGGGTTAACTCATGAAATCCTTGTTAATGGTTCACTCAGAGTAGCGTAGTCCAGTCCTCACTCCGATTGAGCCCAGCCCTGATGGTATTGAATTGAATGATGGATTTCAACTCTTCTCGGTTTAACAACTGCTGTAGGTTGCCGCCTCTCTGTGGTAGCTTGACTGTTTTCAGGACTGTCCATTGGAGGTCATCCGCAGTATGCTTCATGCTAGCATAGTGTTCAACAAGGGGTGCATTTGCAGTGCCACACCTAATGCGGCTTCGATGCTGACTTATTCTGGTCCTTATCTTTTGGGTCGTTTGGCCCACATACATTTGCGGGCATGGACAGAGAATCGCATAAATCAAATTGTGACTATTACAATTCGTGAAGTCTTTTAAATCAACTGTGATGTTATTGTGACTAAAAGTGCTCCCCTCAAGTGTCAAATTACAGACAATACAATTCCCACATTTCACATGCCCCCTCATTGGTGGCAAACCCCAGCTAGACTCAATTGTGCCTGTCTGGGGTTGTGCTGGTAAGGCTGCTCGTACCAAGTGATCTTTTATATTCCTGCTTTTCTTGAAGGCAAAAAGGGGTTTCTCAAAAGCCAGTTGCCCTGCATTTAAGGTTGGCCAGTGACGTAGGATTGTCTTACGAATTTTGTCAGAGATCGGGGAAAAGGTTGTGACACAGGCAATCCTGCCTGTAGTGGGTCTGATTTTGGGCTGTAGAAGGACCTCTCTCGGACAATACCACGCACGTTTAGAGGCATTACGCACAAGCCTGCTTGGATACCCTCTAGCTTTGAGTTTTGAGCACAGGACCGCTGCCTCTTTAAAGTAATCAGTCTTGGCAGAGCAATTCCTTCTGATACGAAGGAACTGAGAGTATGGCAGCGAGTCTTTCAGGGCTTTGGGGTGATTACTGTTGTACCTGAGTAACGTGTTCCGCTCAGTTGGTTTCCTATAGAGTCGAGTGAGTAACTCACCCGCCTCACAGTAAATCAACAGATCAAGGAATGGGATCTCTGTCTTATGGCTTGACAGAGTAAACTGCAAACTGTCACAGTTGTTGTTTAGCCAGTGCAGGAACGAGTTAAGGCCTTCTCCCTCAGAGTTCCAAATCAGAAAAATATCGTCTATGTAGCGGCGCCACATGCCAATGGAGGATCTGAATGGATTTGTGCCGGCTAGGATTGAGCTTGTTTCAAGTGCATCCATGTAAAGAATAGCCAGATGGGGAGCAAAAATAGCTCCCATCGAGCATCCCTTAATCTGTTGGTAAAATGTCCCGTCAAAGATAAAAAAGTTTCTGGTAAGACACAGTTCTAGTAATTGCAAAATGAACAACGTAGGTACTCTGTGTGGTCTGGGTCTGGAATCTAGTATTCGTTCTATGACCCGTAGAGCCGCTCCTTGTGGAATATTAGTGTAGAGCGACTCTACGTCTAGCGTGCAAAGTGTTTGGTTGTCGGGGTCAAAGGGAAGATGTTCCACCAGATTGATCATCTCCATGCTGTCACGGACGTAACAGCATGTTCCAGGCACAAAGTCTTTAATAAAAAAGTCCACGTAGGACCCTAGGGGTTCCAAAATAGAGCCACAGGCCGATACTATCGGTCGGCCCGGTGGGTTCACAATGTTTTTATGAACCTTAGGCAGTGTGTAGATGACAGGGAGTCTGGGACACTTAACATTCAGAAAATTGAATTCCTTCTTGCTAAGAAACCCTTCGTCCCTGCCAGCCACTGTGATTTGTTTTATTAGGCCCTGAATTTCAGCCGTTGGGTTTCGGCCTAGTCTCGAATAATGTTCCTTATTATTCAATTGTCGAATAATCTCGTTTTTATAGGCATCAATATTTTGTAAGACAATGCCTCCGCCCTTATCAGCGCTCTTAATGATTAGGTCCGTATTGACTTTGAGTGAGTCTATTGCCTCTTTCTCGCTTTTTGAAATGTTGAACGGAATATATATCTTCTTACTCCCCAAGAGCTCGAGCTCTTTGAGAATGAGCTTCTCAAACGTGATGATCTCGGGTGGAATCATGCTTGCCGTGGGAAGGAAAGTAGAAGGCGGGGCAAAAGGAGTGTTGCGGTTCGCCTCAGGAGTAGGGTGCAATTGAAAGAATGCTTTAAGCCGTATCAGTCTGAAAAAGCGTAGTAACTCGGTTTGCAACTCCATGAAGTTCGGGTGAACAGTAGGGACAAAGGAGAGTCCTTTTTTCAGAACTTCCAATTCTGAGTGCTGCAGCACATGGCTAGATAAATTAAAGATAGGCAATGTCTCAGTCACATTCATAGTCGTGGGTATCACCACTGATAAAAATTGTTGCGTGTCCTCCGCTCCCCGGGGGCGTTGAACCATGTTCTGGGTTTCTTGGCCCTCCCTCGCTGAGGGGTTCCTGGTTGGCCTCTGGATAAAAAATTACCCTGTGCTCCACCACGACCTCTCCCTCGGTTGCTCCCACCCTCTCCTGGATCTGAGTTATCGGATGAGTCTTCTGAGGTGTCTGAGAACCCAACTATGTTCTGTCTCTTATTGAAGCGACCCCAAGGTCTATTCTGAGGATTGAAAAGTGGCCTGTTGGTGTAAAACTCTTTATTCAAGTATGGATAGTTGGTCTCAGCGCTGTAATTTCTGATATCTTTTTTAACCTTATTGGCTTTTTTATTCTGTTCAATGCGGCAGTAGTCAGCTATTGTTTTCTCCACCTGTTCAAGCAATTTCTTACATTCGGCTGTAGGGTCAGAATCATTAATTTCTTTCAATAAATCAGCGATCTCAACTTCGAGAGTTTTCAACGTTTCTGTCGCTATGTCAATGCCAAGGGCCAACCACTGTCTCGAGCATGTGGTCCCAATATGACTAAAATTAGTAATGTATTTAGGGTTATCCGTAAAAATCCCAGGGATATTGCGCACTTGCAAACCCAAGGGGATTACTCCGGATTTAAGGTAATCAGTTAGCATTAATACCATTAGTTTTAATCTAACTTGCTTTTTTTGCAGTTTCTCTAACTGCTCTGGAAGGCTGGATGCAGCAGATGCCGGAGCATCTGGAGTTTCTGACAAAAGTGATGGTAACGTGCAGAGGTGCTTAATGTGGTCTATTGAATACAAAGGGGCATGGTCTGACATCTCCTAAGGCTAGGAAAAAAAGGGGGAAGATTTAAAGTTATACAAGTGTGTGTACAGGGACACTAGGAAGGTCGACCTCGGTTCCGAGGTAAATCGAGTTTAGAGAAAACCCTGCAATCCTGGTGATTGCGCTAGCGTTTTTTAAGTAACAAGGGAGACCCAACAGATAGCTAAGCACCATGGGTATAACAACGTTATAGTGAACAAAACGGTTCTTAGCTCATTTCGAAATCAACAGCAAAAATTGTTGTATAGAAACACAATGGAAAACTATACACGTTTATAAAATTTCCAAACCCAGCCGGGAAAGGATTTTATTTTATAAAGAAACAATGTTCAATTCAGTAATCAAATTCGTAATCACAAGACACAAGCCTGTGTCGTACATGAAAAGAGGGAAACAGAAAGATAGCATAAGGGTGAAAGGGGTGTCTATCAGGCAAAGAGCGAGAGCAAAGACAGGGTACTGTATTCAAGTAAAGAATCAATCACAGTATCTCCTGGAGTGGAACATAAACAATCTTATTGGTCAATGTTCATAACCATATACCCACTCATGGGTGTCGACGTTTCGATCCCTATTGCTCGAAAGGTTACATGGGATCATCATCAGGACATTTTTAATGAACAAAACATGCCTGATTGTAAAAGACGCCTGTTCAGGAGAAATGAAAGAGAAAAGATATATATTTTTAAAAAAAGAAAAGATATTTTTTAAAAAAATACCAGAGTAGTTTGCAGACACATGTCACAGATGTATCGAAATCGCAGTGTAAGACCAAGTGCATGGTGAATGTGACTTCTTGAAAACAAAATAATGAAAATGACAACATTCAAAAGTTCCTCGGAATCGCAGTGATGTGCGTGAAAATAGCGTTATCGTGTCTTCTTGGAGTAGGGATTGTGACTTAGGACAAAGCAATAAAATCCTTTCCCGGCTGGGTTTGGAAATTTTATAAACGTGTATAGTTTTCCATTGTGTTTCTATACAACAATTTTTGCTGTTGATTTCGAAATGAGCTAAGAACCGTTTTGTTCACTATATCCTTTGAATGTGTGGCATGGGTTTGTTGGCTCGTTTTAGATTACTCCAAATGGAGTTTCAGAGAATAATTTGTAGTTTCATAGGTGATGGAACAGCAGGTGCTTGTTGGCTTCTGTGTTTTGCGTTTTTCAAAAACCGCTCAGCAGAGATAGGATAGCCAGTTTCACAGGTCTGGACGCATTCTCAGTGGAAGTTTACTAGCTCGCCACTTTGAAATGTCACCAGCCGCCACTGATAAGAATTTTAAGTCAGCAGAGGTTTTACAATAAACGGTTCCTACATCCACGACAACAAGAGAGAGATCGGTAGTAGTGTGGCCCAAGGTTGTGAGTGAACGTATGGTGAGAACAGAATTTTGCAGAAACCCACCCCTACTTTAAATCTTGCAGTGAGGACAGTTTCGCCTCCAGGCACTTGGCTGGCAGTCCTAGGCTCTCCTAGTAAGACAAGCTGAATGTCGTCTGGCACCGCCATGAGCCTTTACAGACCGTGTTAAGAATGTCGTCTTGTTGCCAAACAGGTTTCCCCGATGTCTTTTTGTGTTGTCAATTTCACCCATATTCCAAACCTTTAATGTCATTTTGTATCGTATCACGATAGGAGTGAAGGGGGGGGGGGGGATTGGGGAGAGTCCTTAAAGGAAGCCTGCCCTGCCAGCCCGTCAGTGCCCGCAATGGTGCACTCAGTCTCAGGGCAGGGGGGAGAGAGATAGTGGAGATAGAGTAGAGAGAGAGAGAGTGGAGCGTGACAGTGGAGAGAGTGGAGAGAGAAACAGTGGAGAGAGTGGAGAGAGAGTAGAGAGAGAGTGGAGAGAGAGTGGAGTCTGGAGAGAGAGAGAGAGAGAGTGGAGAGAGAGTGGAGAGACAGAAAGTGGAGAGAGACAGTGGAGAGGTTCGAGAGAGAGAGAGTGGAGAGGTTGGACAGAGAGAGTGAGAGTGGAGAGACAGAAAGTGGAGAGAGACAGAGTGAAGAGAGAGCGGAGAGGTTGGAGAGAGAGTGGAGAGGTTGGAGAGAGACAGTGGAGAGAGAGTGGAGAGAGACAGTGGAGAGAGAGTGGAGAGAGAGTGGAGAGACAGTGGAGAGAGATTGGAGAGACAGACAGTGGAGAGAGAGTGACCCGTTGGAGATAGAGTGGACAGAGTAGAGAGAGAGAGTGGAGAGAGAGCAGGGAGACTGACTGACTGACTCAGAGACTGAATACTGACTGACTGAGAGACTGACTGGCTGAGAGACTGACTGAGAGAGAGACTGAGTGACTGACAGAGAGAGAGAGACTGACTGACAGAGACTGCCTGACTGACTAAGGTAGAGATATGCTGACGGACAGAGAGAGAGAGAGAATGATAGAGAGAGGCAGAGACTGACAGAGAGAGACTGATTGACTGCGAGAGAGATCGACAGAGAGAGAGAGATTGACAGAGAGAGACTTACAGAGAGAGAGATAGACTGACTGACGGAGGGAGACTGACTGACAGAGAGTGACTGACAGAGAGAGAGAGAGAGAGACTGACTGACTGAGGTAGAGAGAGAATGACTGACTGAGAGAGACTGACCGAGAGAGAGAGACTGACTGACAGAGAGACTGAGAGATTGACAGAGAGAGAGAGAGACTGACTGACTGACAGAGAGAGAGACTGACTGACAGAGAGAGAGAGAGACTGACAGAGAGAGAGACAGGCTGACTGACAGAGACTGACAGAGAGAGAGACTGACTGACGGAAAGGGAGAGACTGACTGACAGAAAGAGAGAGACTGACTGAGAGAGAGACTGACTGACTTAGAGAGAGACTGACAGAGAGAGACTGACAGAGAGAGAGACTGTCTGATAGACTGACTGACAGAAAGGGAGAGACTGACTGACAGAAAGAGAGAGACTGACTGAGAGAGAGACTGACTGACTTAGAGAGAGACTGACTGACCGAGAGAGAGAGACTGAAAAACTGAGAGAGAGACTGACTAAGAGAGTGACTGACTGACAGAGATAGACTGACTGACAGAAAGAGAGAGAGATAGAGAGACTGACAGTGAGAGAGAGAGACCGACTGACTGACAGACTGACTGACAGAGAGACTGACAGAGACTGACTGACTGAGAGATACTGAATGACAGAGAGAGATAGACTGACTGACTGACTGAGAGAGAGAGACTGACTGACTGAAAGAGAGAGACTGACTGACAGAGAGAGAGAGACTGTGATGGAATTGGGGTCAGAGTGTGTATGAAGCTATGCAATGCCTCTTTAGATTGCTATTGTCTGCTAATAAAAATGTATTATAAAAATTTGCTCTTTGTAGTTACATCTGCTTTTGAAATACAGCATTGTCGCATTGTCTAATTCTAATGTTTTAAAACGGAAACGAGAAGGAGCAGTGGATGCACTTTTGTCAAAACTGAACGATGAGTGGGCCCGGTGTTGTATATCATGATAGGAGTCTGCATCAGGAAACCAACCTAAAATAGGCAAACTTCCCCGGCCTACTGATGGCAGGGACCCTGTAATGAATAGACCACCACCTGCGGGCAGGCTAAGCCCAGCTGTTAACTCCACCATCCAGTGTTACTTACAACGGCTGCATTGGTGACAGTGGCGTAACAATAGCCCTGCATCCCCTGCAGTATGGCGGGTCGCTGGCCTGAGAGCTCTAGACTGGCACGGAGAATGGGAGGGGGGCCCCTCCATGTAGTTTGCAGGGGGGCCCCCTGAAGTTTCGTTACGCCACTGCTGGCACCCTGCCTCCCGCAGAGGCCAGTATTACTTATACAGAGAGGGAGCTGCTGAACTTGCAGTTCCCTCTCTATGAAAGCAATTCTGCTCCGCTTCTAGAAAGGGAGAGCATTTTTTATGCTCTTACTTACTAGAAGCGGAGAATTTGCTGTGGCTTGTCGTCAGCGGTAAAGCTCCCGCCCAGCCATAGCAAACAACTGTCCCGGAGTGGGCACCCCAGGACATAACAGGAGCTGGCCCTGGGGAGTGGCAGTCCCCAGGGCCATCTGCGGCCCTCTTTTCAAATTTGTAGAGCCTGCCCTTGGGAGGTGGCTTAATGCGGACGGAGATGGGGGCCACAAGACCCCCCTCTCTATTATTTTAAAAGAGCATGGCTCTGGGATGGTGGTGGTCGTATTCATTTTGAAAATTTCGCGAGGTTTCATCAAACAACGCCAAAGTTATTGGCAAAACAAAAACCAAATTTCCTATGGAAATATATATAGCTATATATACATATATGTTTATATTTAGATGTGAAGATAAGTATATTAAATCTTTACCCCTCTCTGTGTACCTACCTGTTCGATATTTGGTCCCTCGATATTGTGTTCAAGATATTGTGGCCCGTCTATATTTCTGGTTCCATATTCCCTACTACAAGCGTATCATCTGATGAAAGTATTACGTTTGCCCGGTCCACAAAGCACCAGAGAAGTAGAAAGTAAAATCAAATGCTCACAGATTATAATGAATTGTGGACTGTGCATGATTCACAATATTCACCAGCAATGTCCTCCACTGGTTCTCGTCTTGCCTTTACAACTGACACCAATATGTTCACAGGGGCACCTCCAGGTCCTGAAAGATCCCTATCATCTGTGGAGACGCTCCAGGTTTCATACTCTCTCCTGTCATCTCGTCAGCTTGGTGTTCTGCTCACAGATAACAGCATCAAGATTGACCAATACGCTGATGATACACAAATCCAATTGAAAGTATCCTCTGCTTAAGACATCCAACATCTCAAAACATCAACCAAACCTGGATGTCCAGCACTTACCTGAGGCTCAACCAAGACAGAAATCCTGTTTTTGCCAAGGACAGCAGACAAGATACAGTCCAAATCTGCCTCAATGACATGTACATTGACAGCTTCGAACCCCAACTTTCATGAAATGCTAAGTCACTGGGATTCCCCCTGGACATCAACCTCACCCTCAAGGAACACATTGCCAAAAAAAACAAAAAACACAGACGGCCTGGTACCAGCTCTCTCTTCTAAAGAAAGTCAAACCATTTCTTCCAGAAAGAAGCTTTATAACTGCTATTCAAGCCCTGATACTCTTGCATCTGCATTGTGGGGAAGCAGTACCCTGTGCCCGCCCAGATTCCACACTGGCAGCCCTTACATGCCATGGCACCGCTCATCAAGGGCCTGAAGCAATATGATCAAATCACCCCCGTCCTGATAGAATTCCATCTGCTTCCCTTACTGGCACGCACCATCTTCAAACTGGCTGCATCATTTACAAAGCCATCATAAACAGCATTACTGCTTATGCTGCAGACAAGCTGATCATCTCTGGTGGCTCTTCGCACACACCCAGAGCCAGGAGACCATCAGACTGCAGACTAAGAAGTGTAAAAAAGAAAAAAACGAGCCAGCAGGTCTTTTCCGTCTGTGCACCCATGATCTGGAACAACATCCCTGTGTCCATCAGGAGTGACCCAACCCTGCTCCAATTTAGGAAAAAGTTTAAGACTCTCTTCTTTTGAAGAAAACTACGGGCCCGATTCACAGAACTAATTTAAGACAAAATCCTGAACTTGCTCCTTTTGGTATTCACAGAAGTTAGGATTTTGTCTCAAGTTTGTCTTAAAACAGACTTAAGACAGACTTAAGACAAAATCCTAACTTCTGTGAATACCAAAAGTAGTAAGTTTAGGATTTTGTCTTAAATTAGTTCTGTGAATCAGGCCCTTTATCCCAATTCATTATTCCTCCATAATCCAGCTTCCTCTCCTATTACTCATTCTGCTACATTTTGGCTAGGTTCGCTCTATAGAAATACCATATTCAAATACATACATACTACCGTGAACTACAGAGAAACCTCTGGAATGCCTTTGGGTGGGATAATAGAAGAAAGAAGAAATCTTGCCCTGTGAAAGACAGAGTTGCACACTAGGGGCAAGCAAAGGTGTGCCCTTGCACCACAACGTGTTAGGTGATGTTGGGAAGATTGCTTCGCCGGAGGCAGGTAAAGTTTCCTGACTTTGCTGAGTCGGTGTAATCTGCCCAAGGCCTGCACACTGGACCAGTTTCCAGCTGCAGGACATCCTATCCACACAGGGTGGGTACTCATGCAGCTAACAGCAGCCGTTAGAGGTAGATCAGGGGGCGGGGTAGAGGTAGGGGACACCTGCTGAGACAGGGCTTCTGTCGCTGCGGGCTGAGGAGGGGGTCTGGACGAAAAAGTGATATTTACAGAACAGACACCATGCTAGAGTTGGGGTGTTAGTGCTCAGCCTGACGAAGCAGTCGTGCTTGGCCTTGGATAGCTTCCATTGGTGCAGCAGGTGCAGTGGCACCGGAGCCCAGAGGCCTTGGCATCCCTCTGAACCCTGGTTATAGCTGTGTTTTATAATGCAAACAGCAGTCAAGTGGCCCATTTCTTTCCTTGCACTCTTGCCCATGGCACATAGGCTAGCTACTGGTGCTCGGCTTTGGGACTCTCTTTTGGGACAGCTTCCAAAATGTAGCTGTCCAACCGCTGCACATATCAATTGCACTTGCCTGGCTCAATGAGAGGCCGCTGGAGTTGCTTTTTCTTTATATAAAAAAAACACAAAAACTTAAGCGAAGTTGCAACTTTACAACTTTGCACATTTTTCAACCCAGCAGCATTTCCAAACAATAACTGCCTGTGAAAGAAGTAAAAAAAAAAAGCATAAAGCACCAGGAGTGCAACAATGAAACCCTCCCCATCTGCCTTCTGTTGCAGCCACTCTGCACTTCTGCTTTTCATGTTTTCACCCTGAAAGTACACAGAGCAATTTATTTCCCTGGAGGGCCGGGCCGCCGCTCTGATGTCTGTTCTAAAGCCTCATTACCGCAGCTTCTAGTAGCTCGTGTTTGCTTTTGATTTATGAGGCGAGAGCCGGCCCTGTCACCATCAAAGTACAAAAAAAATGGTTGTATTGAAGTTAGTTTAACAAGAGAAAGGGCTCAAATCTCTGGCTTTGAAAAGCTCAAACACTGAAAGTTTGCATTCTCTCAGAAAATGAGCAATGCGTCCTGAAATTACTCGCCAAAATGCTTGCATATTTGTTACATTTGGCATGCAATGTATTACTACATTAATGTATCACTTCTGGGAAAAGGAAAATGCTCACGAAGCCTCCTGGCAAGGTAGAGGCAGTGCTTAATTTGAGCCAGTGGTTTCCGGTGCTCAGCACCAGCACTTAATTGGTTTCCGGAGCTAGGCATGGCACTAAATAGTCAACACCGCACTTATGACAGTCTGCCACGTGGTGGCGCTGCTCATCTTAATTTAGAGATGATCAGAACATCGGTTGTTTATTAATAAAATATACATAAAAAAATTACTAATGCTTGCCTCCCTAGCTATTCATTTAGCTTTGGTGACCTGGAATAATCTCACCAGTCGCACTTGCAGGGAAGAGAGATGGTTAGTAGTTGTTTTGGAAGCAATGACAAGCTGCAGCGCTCTTCTGGTCGAAGGCCCTGGCGCCTATTATTTGACAAATTAAGCACTGGTAGGGGATTTATTTTCAAGGCAGTCACCCAAAAGGATTTAGAGACTCTCTTAGACATCAGTGGATCAACTGCTGTGCCTTTGGGGTAGTTGACCAGCCCGATTAATGGTTATTGGCTTTGCGAGCATGGGGCGTTTTCATCAAAAGTGCCCATAGACATTAAGGATATGCTTTTCAACACCAGCTCGGCCACCATGTTTTGTGTTTCTGAAAGAAATTCCCAAAGTAGTTGTTGCTTTTGAGAAGTGTTCAAGATGGGTCCTTCTCGACCCTGGAGCGTTCCCTTCGTATGTGGGGCATGTACCTGCTTTCTCCTCTTTGCAACTATTATGCCTTCCATGAGCATCATGAACAGGAAAAAAACAGCATAGTAAGGCCAGCCTAAGTAGGATGTGCCTTCCAGCACCATGGAGGAAGGCAGTTTAAGGGATGAGCAAAGCGATCGATTGCCCATGGCCCAACCTTCAAAGAGGTCCTCGGGAAACGTAACCATGACTCTCAGAGGTAATGCCCTTTTAAAATGTTTTTTTTAATTATTTATTGAGCAGAGCTTTGGATACATACATTCATAGATACATGATCTATTTAAGAGACATCAATAAAGAAAGAGAAAAAAAATTATAAATAAAAAAACAAAAATGGAAAAACCAGTAATACAAAATCAATTAGATAGCTTCCATTTTCAAGATAAAAACTTTTGAAACAAAAAAGAGAAGTATTCGATTGTAGCAGCTCATATCATAATAAGACTTCCTGCCCTTCTCTGTCACCCCTCTAGCTTCAGCACATTTTACAGTTCTCTCTATTCTACAATTCTCTCTTCACATCAAATTGGTCTTATTACTAAACTTCTAAATTTACTTCACCATTTGTTTTCTGCTTCATCATTGTCTCTTACTACCTCTGCTTCTTTCTCATCATACCTTACTGCTTTCTCACTCAAACTCTACCTCTTTTTTAGGTCGAGCGTAGCGATGGACCTTTTGTTGGCGTGTTAGGGGGAATGTGAGACCGCGTACAGGCACGAGCGTCTCCGATTTGCCATCGAGGGCGCGCACGGCGCCGTGCATATGCCATGCCTCAGATTCACAGCCTCACTCACGCATGCGCACACAGACACACACTGCATATATACACACACACACGCGCGTGCGCACACACAAATGCACGCATCCACCCCCCACTCACCTGGCTCTTTTGTCGTGACTCCCCGTATCTCCGCCGCATCGCCTGGCCAGCATTATTGAAATGGCACCCAACAGCCATGCGCCGAAACTGAGTGGAAGCGGATGCCGCGTCCCCAGCGCACCCCTTGCCTGTAGCAGCCGCCTCTGCTGACCCGGAAACGCTCCAGCCGCCTCCCCGCCTCCGGTACCCGGATGTATTACATTCACGTGACACGCCGCCTGCACAGGCTTCGGGATGCTTCCGGGTTTTGGAGGCAGGCGCAGTGGTCATCTGCAGGATCGCTACGGGGTCGGCGTTTGACGTGTCCGCTAGTCCAGGATGTTGCTGTGAAGGCTCCAGGAAGCTGGTGGGGATGGCGGAGCCTCCTGACCCCGGTGAGCGTGAGGCACGCGAGAGACTGTCACTTTGGGAACGCAGACCTGAGCCCCGCGCGCCCCTCACAGAGCGCCAGAGCGATTCCGTGTTGGAGCTGAGGTCGGCGGCTGAGAGCCTACCAGTTCCCTCTGAGGTGAGAGAAACATGGAGAGGTGTAACCCAGGAAAGGGGCATGGGGGCATTGGACACCCAGGAAAGTAAGGGAGAGAACCTGGTACCTCTTCGCTGAATGGAATAGGGGGTATATCAGTGGTATTCCCACAGTGAGGGTGGAAGGCGATGTGTGCAATGTCCTAAAAGGTTGAATATTGCTCCCCCATCCCCACTGCATTATGTGTCGAGGTGCAGGACTTGTACGTGGTAACGTAATATTTGTTTCTCTGACGGCTATGGTTCATTTTCACTGCATTAAGTAAGGTGGGTGAATACTTCTCTACTTCTTCAGCAGTGCCAATTATTTATGGTGGGAGTAGGACCTTTTGGTGTATTATCTGTGCAAATACTGTAACTTAGCAACGCAGCATATCTCCTTGAAATCACACCTGTCTGCGTAGGCATCACTGTAACAAGTGTTGCGATAAAGTTCTCAGCCTCTGTTACATTTTTGCTCTTTGAACCTGCCTGAATTTAACAGGGGGAACGTGACTGGTATTTATCGGATATTGGTGCATTGAGCACCAATAGCTGTATTTTATTCAATAATACATTTTATTGTATGATTGATAAAAATCTTTACAGTGTCTGTTCGGACTCTCTAAAATAACAAGCATTTACAATGCAATAGGTCTCGCATTATTAAAGTTTGAGCTATTGGAATTGTAAATGACAATGCCTTTTATTCATTTGCATCGGGGTGTAAACCAGCACTTTGTACTTATAGTCCATGCTTATGACAAGCAAGGCTGGCAGTCTCTTTTACTGCCAGCCTTGCTCATCGTAAGCAAGGACTATACGTTCAAAGTGTGTGTTTATGCACCGATTGCAGGTTTTAAAAACAAATCAATAAAAGGCATTGTCATTTACATTGCAAATAGCTCAAACTTTAATAATGCGAGACCTATTGCATTGTAAATGCTTGTTCTATCTTCTTCTCCTCCTGCTCTGACATCATTTTGCACCTCTTCTCTATAGAAACTCAGGGCCATATTACCAAGGTGAAATATCGCCGCTTTTTCGGCAAATTGTGCCGAGAAAGCGGCGATACTTCTAGCGCCCTATTAACAAGGGCATGTGTTAGACGGGGACCTGGAGGGTCGGCCGAGCACAGTGATCGCACAGACAGGTAACTTCCCCCCCACAGATGGACACCACACAAAGTTCAGGTTAACACCTTTTATAGGCACTTCTGGGAGTAGAGTGGTACGATACAAGGCAATCAGGACACGATGATCCTCTCAATTCTAGTCTCTAGTAGGGGAAGGGGGTAGCGGGACAGTCTGGGTACCCACGGGTACGGGGTGTAACGGTGATGGCTCACAATCCTCGAGCTCGGTGTTCGGAGGGGTCAGACCGCGGCAGCGCCGGCAGGTCCCGAAGAGGTCGTAGGTGGCAACGGGCCGCGGCAGCGCCAGCAGGTCCCAACGAGGATGAAGGTTACAACGGGCCGCGGCAGCGCCAGCAGGTCCCACGAGAATGCAGGTTGCAACGGGCCGCGGCAGCGCCAGCAGGTCCCACGAGGATGAAGGTTACAACGGGCCGCGGCAGCGCCAGCAGGTCCCAACGAGGATGAAGGTTGCAGAGGGCCGCGGCAGCGCCAGCAGGTCCCAACGAGGAGGAAGGTTGCAGGGGGCCGCGGCAGCGCCAGCAGGCAGGACAATAGTTCACAAGGCAGGGCTGTGGCCGCGCCAGCAGTCCGTCAAGGATGAGTTCGTCGCGGTGTCTCTCGACTCCAGGATACAACTGCCTTCCTGTCCTGGGGCTGCCTCAGTTATAGGTCTGGCGCCCTTTGATGTCCGGACCCTCGCTCTTGGAGGTCGGGAGGTCTGGGATGAGGGAGTCCAGACACCCAGCAGGGGGGTGGAGCCAGCGCCCGAGGAGGCTGGGGGTGCTCGGCACCTGGCGGGGGAGAGCCATCGACACTTCGTACTCCCATTGACCTGCCAAGTGGTCCGTTCACCTCCTGGGTGGAGGGTGGTGCCGGGATGTCGGGGCCTGGCCAGGCCCAGGGTTGGGGTCGGGCTGAGGCCGCACGGCCGCGTGGTGCCGTGTCCAAGATGGCGGCTGGGCCGGGCAATGGTGCTGGCGGTGGCCCGGGCCCTGTCCTGCGGGGAGGGAGCGAGCCCTTCATGTGGCCTGTCCAACATGCGTCCCCCCCAGCTGAAGGCGGGGAGAGTCACCCATCTTCTTGGGGACTTTCCTCGTCGAGGCGGAAAAAGCGGGACAGGCCATCCGCGTTGGCGTGGTCTTGGCCGGGTCGATGTTCCACAGTGAAGTCCATCCCCTGCAGGGAGATGGACCAACGTAGTAGTTTCGGGTTTTCCCCCCGCATCTGCATGAGCCATTGCAGGGGTCGATGATCGGTCTGGACCCGGAAGTGGGTGCCGAAGAGATAAGGCCGGAGCTTTTTGAGGGCCCACACCACGGCGAAGGCCTCCCTCTCGATGGTGCTCCAGCGTCGTTCTCGGGCCAGGAGCCGTCTGCTGATGAAAGCCACTGGCTGGTCAAGCCCTTCGGGGTTCAGCTGGGAAAGGACTGTCCCAACGCCATGGTCGGAGGCATCTGTTTGGACGATAAATTCCCGGCTGCAGTCGGGGGCCTGGAGCACCGGGGCGGAGCACATGGCGGCCTTCAGCTTCTCGAAGGCCGCTTGACAGTCTGGGGTCCAGTTGACCTTCTTTGGTTGGTTTTTGGAGGTAAGTTCCGTGAGGGGCCCTACGATGCTGCCATAGTCCCTCACGAACCGTCGGTAGTAGCCTGTGAGTCCCAAGAAGGCGCGGACCTCGGTCTGGGTGATGGGGGACTGCCACGACTGGATGGCAGCGATCTTGAGTTGCAGAGGGGCCACCAGACCGCTTCCCACCTGGTGCCCGAGATAGGTCACGGACCCCTGGCCAATTTGGCATTTGCTGGCCTTGATCGTGAGGCCAGCTCGTTGGAGGGCCTGTAGCACCTCTCGGAGGTGGTGGCGGTGGTCGGACCAGTGGTGGCTGTACACAGCGATATCGTCCAGGTAGGCGGCGCTGAATCCTTCGAGTCCTGCCAGGACCTGGTTTACTAGCCGCTGAAATGTTGCTGGCGCATTCTTCATGCCGAATGGCATGACCTTGAAGTGATAGTGGCCATCAGGGGTAGAGAATGCCGATCGTTCTTGGGCCCGGGGTGTGAGACCGATCTGCCAGTAGCCCGCTGTCAGGTCGAAGATGCTGAGGTAGCGGGCAGCTCCCATGCGGTCGATTAGTTCATCTGCTCGGGGGATGGGGTGTGCGTCTGTTCTGGTGACCGCATTCAAGCCCCGGTAGTCGACGCAGAACCGGAGCTCCGGCGTGGCGCCGGGGGCGGCCGCTTTGGGGACCAGTACCACTGGGCTGGCCCAGGGGCTGTCTGAGGGCTCGATGATCCCGAGTGTGAGCATCTTGGCCACCTCCTCTTGGATGCAGGCCCGTACCCGATCTGGTACGCGGTAGGCCCGATGGCGGATAGGGGGACTGTCTCCAGTGTCCACGTCGTGTAAGCACCAGGGGGTGACCCCTGGGGTGAGGGAGAACAGGGTGGAGAACTGGAGCAGGAGGACTCGGCAGTCTTGGCGCTGTTCCAGGGTGAGGGCCTCCGAGAGTCGGACCCCGTCCACGGAGCCGTCCTTCTCCCGTGACCGTAGGAGGTCAGGAAGGGGTTCGGAGTCCTCCTCGGTTCCATTGTCGGTTGCCATCAGGAGACTGAGTTCGGAGCGTACAAAGTGGGGTTTCAGTCTATTAGCGTGGAGGACCCGGAGAGGGTTTCGGGAAGATTCCATATCGATGAGATAGGTGACAGGGCTCTTGCGCTCGATTACTTTGAAGGGCCCCGTCCATTTGTCTTGCAGGGCGCATGGTTCGGTGGGAGACATTACCCACACTTGTTGGCCGGGTTCAAATTCGATGGAGGATGCTTTTTGATCGTACCACCTTTTCATGTCCTCCTGACTGGCCTCCAGGTTTGTTTTTGCCATCTCTCTGAACCTTCTGGTCTGGTTGCGGAGGGTTAGGAGGTACTTGAAAACATCTGGAGGGTTCTTTAGAGGGGGCATTTCCCAGCCTTCTTTGACTAGGCTGAGCGGGCCTCGCACCGGGTGTCCATACAAGAGTTCGAAAGGGCTGAAGCCGAGGGACTTCTGGGGGACTTCTCGGTAGGCAAAGAGAAGGCACGGTAGTAGCACATCCCACTGGCGATGGAGGGGCTCTTCCAACCCCCCAATCATCCCTTTGAGCGTGCGGTTGAACCGCTCAACCAGTCCGTTCCCTTGAGGGTGATAGGGGGTCGTGAATCGGTAGGTGACCCCACACTGTTGCCAGAGGGACTTCATGTATTTGGAGATAAAGTTCGTACCCCTGTCGCTGACGACTTCCCGGGGGAAGCCCACTCGAGAGAAGATCCCCATCAAGGCTCGACCCACTACTGGGGCTGTTATCGTACGAAGGGGGACCGCCTCAGGATAGCGGGTAGCGTGATCCACCAGGACCAGGATGAAGCGATGTCCCTGTGCTGTTCGGGGGTCCAGGGGCCCCACAATGTCTATTCCCACCCTTTCGAACGGGGTGGTCACCACGGGGAATGGTTGTAGGGGTGCCTTGAGTTTGCGGCCGCTCTTCCCACTGGCCTGGCAGGTCGGGCAGGACCGGCAATGGTTGGATACGTCATTTCTCATTTTGGGCCAAAAAAAGTGAGTCACCAGGCGGTGGTAGGTCTTGTCTTGGCCCAGGTGCCCGGCCAGGGGGGCATCATGGGCTAGGTTCAACAGGAAGTCTCTGAAGTGGAGGGGCACCACCAGCACTCGCCCGGCCCCCAGTTCTGCGATTTTCTGTTCGCTGTACAATAGATCATTGTCCCAATAAACCCAGTGGGCCCCGGTGGTGTCTCCTTGGCTCTGGGCGAGCGCTTGCTGTCGCAATCCCTCGAGGGAGGGGCAGGTCTTTTGCTCCTGCCGGAATTGTTCCTGGGTGGGCCCCCCTTCTTGATGCCACTGAGCCAGGTCGGGAAGCTCGGGGGGCTGTGTGGACCCCTCTGGGGTGGGGTCCGGGTGGTCGGTCTGGAGGAAGTCTTCTTCTGGAGTGATCGAGGGCGGAGGTGCTGCCCATTCTGGTTCTTCTGGTCTAGGGATGGTGCGGGTGGCCATGGACCGGGTGGTTACGCACGCCCAGTCCGGGAGACCCAACATCCCCAGATGCTCTCTTCTTTCCACAGCGGCCCACGGGGAGCCCTCGAGATCGTTCCCCAGGAGGCAGTCTACGGGGGCATCGTCACGGACAGTTACTTTCAGCATGCCGGACACTCCTCCCCATTCGAAGGGGACGCAGGCCATCCGACACAGGCTCTCCGAGTTATCTGCCGATCGGACGGGGCAAAGTACGTTTGGTAGGATTTGTTCTGGGGTCACCAGGTGACAGCGGACGGCCGTCACACTGGCCCCGGTGTCACGCAGGGCCTCGGCCTTGCGCCCATTGATGCTCACCCATTGGCTGTACTTCCGAGTGTTGGCGGGCAGGGGAGTCCGCGGGACCATGTCTCTTCCTCCTAGGCATGCCAGGGTCATGGCGGCGGGTTCCCACTCGAACTGCTCCGACTCATAGGTCTCCGTGTCTTCGGAGACTTGTTCTTCTCCCAGGGCGGCGGCCGCCATCTGGCGGGGCCCGGGGGCCTGGTTCTTCGGGCAGGTCGGGTCACTGGCATAGTGGCCGACTCGCTGGCATCGATGACACGTCACGTTAGCTCGGAACCCTGGGCGCATCGGGGGGTTTCCCCGGCCTGCTGGGGCCGGGGTGGCGTTAGTGGGTGCGGCCGGGGCGGCGTCTCTGCCCCGGCCCGGGCCTCCTCCTCCTCCTCGGGGACGATGGTGACCTTGGTTGGTTCTGTTCTGCTCATTCGGCCCACTCCGGGCCACTCGGGTGCTCTCCCACCGGTCAGCCTCGGTGGCGAGCTGCCGGGGTTCAGTCAATTTACTGTCGAGGAGGTGCTGCCTGAGCTCGACAAAGCAGTTGTTGGAGAGGTGCTCCCACACAATGAGATTGAAGAGTTGTTCGTAAGTGGTTACGTTGTTACCCTTGATCCACCCCTCGAAGGCTCGGCTGAAATAGTTCACGTATTCCAACCACGTCGTACCTGGGATCCTGGTGCAGTTGCGGATTGAAGAGTTGTTCGTAAGTGGTTACGTTGTTACCCTTGATCCACCCCTCGAAGGCTCGGCTGAAATAGTTCACGTATTCCAACCACGTCGTACCTGGGATCCTGGTGCAGTTGCGGAACCTCTGGCGGTACATTTCGGTGTAAAGTCCATATCGACTGAGGAGGGCGGCCTTCATGTGGTCATAGGACGTCATTTGATGGTCCGGAAGCTGCAGCAGGGCATCACGTCCCTCGTTGACGAATCTCGAGCGACCCGGGGGCGGTCATGGCAATCTCATAGGCCTTGAACCACTGCTGTATGTCGTCGTTCCGGTGATATTCTCGGACCACATCCTTGGGGATGTGGCACCCCTAGGTTACCGAGAAGTCTTTGTTCTTCGAGGTCTCTCTGTCTCTGTTTTTCCTCTCGCTCTTCTCTGAGCCGTAAGTGTTCTAAGTTTATTTTTTGTTCCGCCAGTTTCAATTCTCCGTCTAATCTGAGTCGTGCCAAGTCTAACTCGTGTAATCTATTTTTTTCCCGCTCTTGGATCTCTTCATGGGAGGGGCCTGTTCTCCGTTCCTCCGTCCGGGTGGTGTTGACTTCCGGGGCTGCGGGGTCCCGGGGGGTTGCGGTATTTGTCTCTGTCCAGGCCTCTAGGGCGTTTTTGAAGTCTTCTTTTGTGCTTAGCCCGGTGGTAGCAATGCCTAAGTCCATGCAAAATTGTTTGAGCTCTCGGTGGTTGTATTCTTCCAGCTTTTCCATCTGGAACTTCTCCGCCGATCCGCTCTCTTTGGTCGTCATTGTGGTTTTAGTCGTAGGGTGAGTTACTGTCTGTACGGTACGCGTTGGTTCGGATCCCACCGCTGCCACCAATGTTAGACGGGGACCTGGAGGGTCGGCCGAGCACAGTGATCGCACAGACAGGTAACTTCCCCCCCACAGATGGACACCACACAAAGTTCAGGGTAACACCTTTTATAGGCACTTCTGGGAGTAGAGTGGTACGATACAAGGCAATCAGGACACGATGATCCTCTCAATTCTAGTCTCTAGTAGGGGAAGGGGGTAGCGGGACAGTCTGGGTACCCACGGGTACGGGGGTGTAACGGTGATGGCTCACAATCCTCGAGCTCGGTGTTCGGAGGGGTCAGACCGCGGCAGCGCCGGCAGGTCCCGAAGAGGTCGTAGGTGGCAACGGGCCGCGGCAGCGCCAGCAGGTCCCAACGAGGATGAAGGTTACAACGGGCCGCGGCAGCGCCAGCAGGTCCCACGAGAATGCAGGTTGCAACGGGCCGCGGCAGCGCCAGCAGGTCCCACGAGGATGAAGGTTACAACGGGCCGCGGCAGCGCCAGCAGGTCCCAACGAGGATGAAGGTTGCAGAGGGCCGCGGCAGCGCCAGCAGGTCCCAACGAGGAGGAAGGTTGCAGGGGGCCGCGGCAGCGCCAGCAGGCAGGACAATAGTTCACAAGGCAGGGCTGTGGCCGCGCCAGCAGTCCGTCAAGGATGAGTTCGCCGCGGTGTCTCTCGACTCCAGGATACAACTGCCTTCCTGTCCTGGGGCTGCCTCAGTTATAGGTCTGGCGCCCTTTGATGTCCGGACCCTCGCTCTTGGAGGTCGGGAGGTCTGGGATGAGGGAGTCCAGACACCCAGCAGGGGGGTGGAGCCAGCGCCCGAGGAGGCTGGGGGTGCTCGGCACCTGGCGGGGGAGAGCCATCGACACTTCGTACTCCCATTGACCTGCCAAGTGGTCCGTTCACCTCCTGGGTGGAGGGTGGTGCCGGGATGTCGGGGCCTGGCCAGGCCCAGGGTTGGGGTCGGGCTGAGGCCGCACGGCCGCGTGGTGCCGTGTCCAAGATGGCGGCTGGGCCGGGCAATGGTGCTGGCGGTGGCCCGGGCCCTGTCCTGCGGGGAGGGAGCGAGCCCTTCATGTGGCCTGTCCAACAGCATGCTAACGCCTGCCTCAAGCCCACTTTGCATGTCAGCGAGAAACATCGCTCATGACATGCAAAGTGGGCGTTACCACGTCCAACCACATGTAAAATGTGGTTGGAGGTGGTAACACCCTATTACCAAGGCAGGCGTTGGGAGAAGGAGACCTGCGATAAACTCGTTTATCGCAGGTCTCCCAATGCCTGCTCTGATCAGGTGTTAGGCATTGATAACATGGGGGTGTGGATCATAAAGCTGAATCCACCCCCCCCCCATATTATCAAGGCACACATTAGCGCGTGACAACAGCGCTTGTTTTCACGTGCTAATGTTCCCTATCGCCGGGTATCGCCGGATTTAATATCGCCTACGTGTTGTGCGTTGATAATGACGCGCTAACACGGCGATAAAAACCGGCGATAGGGAAATGTGCGATGTGCGTTTTTTAACGCACATCTTGGTAATATGGCCCTCAATCTCTCCAACTCACCTTTCTCTCTATTCCTCTGTTTATGTATCTCGCTACTGCACCAAGATTCTATTGCTCTCTCTCTCTGTCTCTCTGATGTTCTGTTCAACCTGCTCCTGCTCATTGGCCCCTCCCATCAGTATCCCGCTGCGAAGCCATCTCTCCCCGTGTCTATGCAGAATGCCGCATGATTGATGCAACTGTAATAGTGATGTACAACGTTATCAGAAAGACTGTATTGTGAATGAAGCGTCCACCATGTACCCTACGTTTAATTTTCAAGGACTTCCGCTGGAAGTGTGGATGTAGACGCAACCACGGCCCGTATAGCGCATGCCAGCGGGCAGTGACGTGGGGCGGGAGAGGGGCAGGGTTGTAAAAAGCAGCAAACTGACAATATCAGGTAAGTAACGAAAAAATAAATAAAACGTATTTTCTTGCGCGCGCTGCATCGCATTTGGCGACGAAATTCGTTTTATTTATTTTTTTGTTACTTACCTGAAATCGTCAGTTTTCCGCTTTTTACAACGCCCCACCCTGCCCCTCCCCTGCCCCACGTCACCGCCCGGTGGCACGCCCTATACGGGCCGTGGCTGTGTAGACGTGCAGAATCTATGAGTCATTGCTAGAGGGATGTTTCATTTTGTGTTGATCATCTCCAGAGGGTGGTTGCTAAATTAGAAGATGGGAGATTTATGTGACCTTAATAAATGGGCTTACATTAATGTTTTTTAGAATTTACATGGATGTTTAGGATTTTCCAATGCGACCCAAACCATGATCATGTTATGCTGAATTTGCAGAATCTGTTTTTAGAAAGTATGTTTTGTGTATAAAAGTTGTTGGACTTTAGCTGTTCAAGTTTAATTTGGGTTTAGTTATCAATCAGGCTTGGGTTATGTGGGATTTTGCAGCTGTCATTAAGACTACTGTTACTCAAGACTTTATTTCTCATGTCCACTTGCCTTCGACTCTATATGGGATGTGTCTATACTCTTCATGAGTCTAACACTTAAAAATCTTTCTTGAATTTTGTGAACTAGGGGCTAAAATGTTCTATGATTTGCATTTATTTGTATTTCTGTATTTTGAGCCTTTATGGCATTTGATGAATATTTACCCTGTACCACATTTAACTTTTTCCTTTTTCAAAATCCACTTTTTGCCTTTTGTTTTAGGCCTAGAACTCAATTCTTTACACTATCAATATTTATTTCTATTGTAATTCTGCTGAATTGTGCTATTCTGATGAGGAGTTTTGTCACTAACCGCTAGATCAACTAGAGATGCTGGAGCCGAATCATTTAGGTAAAATGTTGAGGTATCCAAATATTGGGGTTCAGATGATTTTGGGGGCTTGACTCCCACATCCACATCTTTCTTTCTGGTCTTTGTCCCCTCTGTATCGTTCTATCTTCGCTTTAGCTGCCATGTCTTTGTATAACCATTGTAATTTTCCCCTCTCTCTCCCTCATTATTTTCTCTCTTTTCCTTGCATTTCTTTATACTTCTCTCACTACATCTCCTCACTACCTGTCTACCGCGACCTCTTGCTAACCCATCTCTTTTTCTGGCTTACCTCTTTGGCCACCCCACGCTTCATTGAACCCCACCACCAACCTCTCTACATGTCATTCTCCTAACCTTTAGATCCCCCTACCTCACTCTAAAATGTTAAAGTGTTCTCTACTTGCCTTTTTCTATAAACTTCTTTCTCTATGCTCCTCTCTGTCTCTTTGCTTCTGACTACCTCACATTTTTGTGTTTACCTTGCGTCTTCCGCATCTCCTATTTCATCTCTCGCTTGGGAGCCATTCTTCCTCCGCTTCACTTCTCTCATCATACTTTTTTCTTTTCTCTGTCTGTCTCCCAAGTCCCCCCATTTTTCACACTCAGCAAAGTCAGAGCCCACCAACTAGCCCGGGTAGAGCACAACAAGAAAGTTGAGAGGAGGGACAAGAAAGGGGAAGAGAATTAAGTAGGAAAATATCAGATTATTAAGTAATGACATGATGAAAAGCCTTGGAGCAATGCTTTGATTTTAAATAGCCAAGTAAAAAGGCCAGTAATAAAGGAGCATTTTTTTTATGTTTTCAAAAATCTGCCATTTCCGCCTACAATTTCCAGCACTACATGCATAGGTCTTCTTTTAATTATATGCACTGGTCCATCAAACATCCACCAAGTCACCCTTACCCTGCCTTTCCTATAATCAGTGCAACAGGCTGGCTAAAACCTGAAATCCAAGTAAAATTTTGAATATCCAAGTGCACAAAAACAGCTTTATCAATGTTTCTTCAAGATATATTTTGGTATTATTTAGCAAGCTGGCCAACCACAGACAGCATGAGGTTTCAGCTGTGTTTGTGCACTCCCAATTCTTAGGGGTCCATTAGGATAACGGGCGCCCGTCATCTTAGCGGGGATTGAGACTGCCCGCCATAAGGGCGGGGGTCCCGTGGGGGGCATTAGGATGTGCCCGCAACAGTGGCGGGCACATCCTGCATTTCTAGCATTGTGGCGGGCGGAGCTCTCAGCACCGCCCGCCACAATGCTAGAAATGCATTTCAGCATTTGCATAAACAAAGCGGCAGGCACCGCGCGGTGCCTGCCGCTTTGTTTATGCAAATGTGGTGGGGTACCACAGGTACCCCCCGTGTGCAACCCCCACCCCTCCTTCACTCTGGGGGCCCGCAGGGGGCCCCCAGAGTGAAGACCGCATGCCTTTCCGTGGGGGCTCCATGTCATGCTTAAAAACAGCACAGTGCATACTGGGGATGGTAGTTTTGCTCTCAACAATGTCAGTATGGGATTAAAACTAATTCTCAACATGTTGGCAAAACTTTCAGTACTGGTGCTGCCATGTGGACGGTCCCAACTATGGACTTTAGTGGCACTGATGGCAGAGTCACAGGTGACCCTGGAAGTGAAGTGTCTGCCATCTATTGAGCACTAAAAGGGTGTTAATTATTACAGTCATGTGAGTGGCCACACTGTTGAAACCAGAACAACACCCAATGGCAGATTGTGTGGCTTACAAACAAATGCTATTGCTTAACATACCCTAAGGACCAAGGGTCATATGTACTAAGGGAGTGCTATAAACTCCTCTCCGTGGGCGGAGTTTTTGCAATTTTTTGTCACTCCGCGCTCTGCTCTGAGTGCGGAGTTCGGCAAAAACTCCACCCGCGGAGCGGATTTTACCACCCACTGTTTCATGACATATAGTAGCGCTTAGACTTTAAGGCCAGCAAGTAGCACCCACCCTAAAAACTTCCAACAGTGTCCATTGAGACTCACTGTACGCCTTGGAGTTTGTAATGAGGGCGAGCACATATTATTCGATTAAACGAAAGGAATTAACTTAGTGCCGCCATAATGGATATAGGGGGCATCGTGGAATTAAGGGCATTGGCATTGCATAGCCATTGCAGGGTGGAAGGGGCGTATCTTTCTTGGGTCTTTGGGTAACCAGTATTAATTTATGTGCCCTGCAGTTTCTATGGAAGTAACTAGTCCTGGGCATGAGGGAAGGAGCCGAAAGGAAGGGAGGAGGTGTTGCGACTCAGGGCTTGCCGCCAGTTGCAGGAGTGTGTCAGGCCATCAGTAGGTAAAAGCAGCTAGCAGCAGTCATCTGGGATGAGCAGCCATAACATCGGTTAAGGTGGCAGGGCAGGTCTGACCCACGAACCGCAGGTACAGCGAGCGCCTACCATATACGCATGCTCACATACCCCTATCTGGTGTGCATGTTCAACAGCCCTATGACGTGCCTGTTCATGTGCCCCTGCATGTTGTTCTGGCATACCCCTGTGGTGTGCCTGTTGTCTGGCTGGGCAGTGTGCACTGCACTACAATCATATAGATCAGAGTCCAGTCTTTGCTGGTCCGCCTTCCCTTTAACCCCTTGGGGGTAATTCCCCCGCTGTGCTGGGGGAGGGGGGCGCGCACAGCGCCCCGGTGCACATGCAGCACGGTGGCGCTGTGCTCATGATGAGCTCAGCTCGTCATGACCACACCCGTTTTCATGGAACGTTCAGCACAGCAGGGGAATTATCCCCGCGTGTGAGCACCACAGCGGTTATGACGAGCTGAGCTCGTCATGAGCACAGCGCAACTGTGCCTCATGACGAGCTGAGCTCGTCATGAGCATGGGAGGGGTTAAGAGGCTGTCTGCTGTCAGCATGTGTGTCCAGCAAACTGGCAGGAAGGAAGCGGAAGGGAGACATTCAGCCCCATGGTTGCAGGTGACAGAAAGGAAGTCATAGAAGGTTCCGGCTGTCGTCTGCCATGCCCTCTGGAGACCGGGGGCTCAAATGTGGCAAATACAACAGCGTGTATGCCACTCATACTCTGACTGCATGCCTTAGCATTAGATGACCTTTGCATGGTCAGAAATTGACTAGTTTAGCTTACCTCATGCACTCAAAGAGTGATTTATTATTAAAGCAGAAGAGAAGAGAGTTTGTTTATTGTTGAGTTAGTTAATACCGTAACAAAAATAAGAAGAATACAACAATACAATTTCTTAATTAAGAGGAGACATTAGTCAACATCATGAGAGTGGTCAGGATATATCAAAAATAATTTCTTAACCCCTTCGCTGCGAGGCTAATTCCCCCGCGGTGCGGGGTGAGGGGGTCCGCGTGCGACGCCGCGGTGCTTGCGACAAGCTTGGCTCGTCACACTGCACGGTGGCGCTGTGCTCATGACGAGCTGAGCTCGTCATGACCACGCCCGTTTCCATGGAATGCTCAGCACAGCAGGGGAATTATCCCCGTGTGGGAGCGCCACGGCGGTCGTGACGAGCTCAGCTTGTCATGAGCACAGCGCCACTGTGCCTCATGACAAGCTGAGCTCGTCATGAGCACCCAAGGTGTTAAAACAGAGGTGTTGGGTCACATCACGAATTACCATAAATCCTTATATGCATATAGTCTGAGCTCTCCCATTTTAACTAACCAAGGCTAAGGATACAAACTTCTTTCTAAATGTCATTCATGCTGCATATTTAACTGAGAGCAGTATACAATGTGCACAAAAAGCCAATTCATTGTGCTACTATGCCAAGCATGCTCTGGCTTGGATTGCCAAGAGTATAAAGAAATTTGTGCTGCCTAGAATATTTTTGGTTTTAATTAATGTTTGAACATGTTAAAATGTATAAAACAGTTCCATTAAAATTACTTTGCAATCAATTGGACCCTTATCTCACAAATTTATCTTTAAGAACTTCAAACTTGTGATTGTCGAGAGAGATTTGAGCAATCCCTTCTAACCCGCTGTGTTTTTAACTGCATATTTGTTGAAGAAACTTTGTTGTCCTACAGAAAAGCTGCAATAACTGGCTATTCAGCAAAGCCATCACAGCGGGTCAGCATGATCTTATATGGAGTCAACGAAGAGCTGGAACTAGGAGTTGTCATCAGCGGGGCAAATGCACAGGAAATGTTGAATGACTGGTGTCAGGGTGTCCCGCTGAGCGCTCCGTTGTCCTGGAGCTACTGCTGTGTTCTCCGATCTGGAAGAACCTGATCTTTTGAGGAAAAAGCTCCCAAACGAATGACAAGAAGGAAATGCTGCGTTGTTGGAGAAAATGGTTAACGAGATATGTCTGTGGCGCCCAGTTACCTCATGCACATGAAGAGTGAATTATTATTAAAGCAGAGTACTCCACCCGCTTGTGGAACTCTGCGGAATCACACAGAGTTTTTTAGTAACTCTGTGGAATTCCACAAAGCAAAAATCCGCAAATTCCACCCACCCCTAATATTTACAAGGGCATTGCACCACCAGAATGTCACTTTTTCCGATGCTCCGGTGGTGCACTGCACTGCTCCATATTTACGAGGTGGCTTTGTGTGGCTTAAAGCTGCCTTGTAAATATGACCTTCCTCGCCGCCGTTTTCTAGTGACAAAGGGGCGTGCAATGGGTGTTGCTGTGGGGTTCCCAAGTAACACCCATTGATTTTTGACTCTGCTCCAGATTTAGATGGACCTGTAAATCTGATGCCCAAAACGAATGCCTTTCAAAAGGAGGCGTTAGAGTGGTGCAACGTGGAAAAATTATTATTTTTTTCCTCGTTTTTTAGGGCTCGCCTGCTGTGCGCATGCGCATAGCTGGCGAAGCTCTATAGGGGCTTAAACAGCGTTACCCAAGCACGATTCCACTGGCGATTTCTTGAAGTGCATGTGCTTTTTAGGTCATTGCGCAAGCGCAAGCCCTAAAAAGCGCGTGCACAATGCCACCAGCCGCCTGCCTGCCTGCCTCGCATTACCACATCAAAGGCAGCTTCTCAGCGTGCGCTCATCCCCTAATTATTCACGGCCGGCCGGCCGTACTTTCAGTTTCACGGCCGCCGGCCGTGTCTCCTTTTATGCTAACTCCCTCTGTACCTCTCCTTGCATCCTCCTCTTTACTTCGATTTCTGCCGTTTTCTCTCTTCTCCGGCTGTTTGCTTTGCTTCCTTGTTAGGACTTGTGCCCCCCACACCCTCACCCCCTCACCCTCACCCTCACACTCACTCACCCTCACACTCACTCACCCTCAACCCCTCACCCTCACACTCACCCTCAACCCCTCACCCTCACTCACCCTCAACCCCTCACCCTCAACCCCTCACCCTCAACCCCTCACCCTCAACCCCTCACCCTCAACCACTCACCCTCAACCCCTCACCCCCTCACCCTCAACCCCGCACCCTCACCCCCTCACCCCCTCACCCTCACCCTCAACCCCTCACCCTCAACCCCTCACCCTCAACCCCTCACCCTCAACCCCTCACCCCCTCACCCTCACCCTCAACCCCGCACCCTCAACCCCGCACCCTCAACCCCATACCCCCTCACCCTCAACCCCTCACCCTCAACCCCTCACCCTCAACCCCTCACCCCCTCAACCCCGCACCCTCAACCCCTCACCCCCTCACCCTCAACCCCTCAACCCCGCACCCTCAACCCCTCACCCTCAACCCCTCACCCCCTCACCCTCACCCTCAACCCCTCACCCTCAACCCCTCACCCTCAACCCCTCACCCTCAACCCCTCACCCCCTCACCCTCACCCTCAACCCCGCACCCTCAACCCCGCACCCTCAACCCCATACCCCCTCACCCTCAACCCCTCACCCTCAACCCCTCACCCTCAACCCCTCACCCCCTCAACCCCGCACCCTCAACCCCTCACCCCCTCACCCTCAACCCCTCAACCCCGCACCCTCAACCCCTCACCCTCAACCCCTCACCCTCAACCCCTCACCCTCAACCCCTCACCCTCAACCCTCACCCTCACCCTCACTCACCCTCAACCCCTCACTCACCCTCACCCTCACTCACCCTCACCCTCACCCTCACCCTCACTCACCCTCACCCTCACTCACCCTCACCCTCACTCACCCTCAACCCCTCACCCTCACTCACCCTCACCCTCACTCACCCTCAACCCCTCACCCTCACTCACCCTCACCCTCACTCACCCTCAAGCCCTCACCCTCACTCACCCTCACTCACCCTCAACCCCTCACCCTCAACCCCTAACCCTCAACCCCTCACTCACCCTCACCCCCAACCCCTCACCCCCAACCCCTCACCCTCAACCCCTCACCCTCAACCCCTCACCCTCAACCCCTCACCCTCAACCCCTCACCCCCTCACCCTCAACCCCTCACCCTCACCCTCAACCCCTCACCCTCAACCCCTCACCCCCTCACCCTCAACCCCTCACTCACCCTCACCCCCTCACCCTCAACCCCTCACTCACCCTCACACCCATAACCCCTCACCCTCACCCCCTCACTCACCCTCACCCTCAACCCCTCACTCACCCTCACCCCCTCACCCTCACCCCCTCACCCTCACCCCCTCACCCTCGACCCCTCACTCACCCTCACCCCCAACCCCTCACCCTCACCCCCTCACTCACCCTCACCCTCAACCCCTCACCCTCACATCCTCACCCTCACACTCACTCACCCTCAACCCCTCACCCTCACACTCACCCTCAACCCCTCACCCTCACTCACCCTCAACCCCTCACCCTCACTCACCCTCAACCCCTCACCCTCACCCACCCTCAACCCCTCACCCTCACCCACCCTCAACCCCTCACCCTCACCCACCCTCAACCCCTCACCCTCAACCCCTCACCCACCCTCAACCCCTCACCCTCACACTCACCCTCAACCCCTCACCCTATGACCCACCCTCAACCCCTCACCCTCACCCACCCTCAACCCCTCACCCTCCCTCACCCTCACTCACCCTCACCCTCACCCTCTCACCCTCAACCCCTCACCCTCACTCACCCTCAACCACTCTCCCTCACCCCTCACCCTCAACCCCTCACCCTCAACCCCTCACCCTCAACCCCTCAACCCCTCACCCCCTCACCCTCAACCCCTCACTCTCAACCCCTCACCCTCAACCCCTCACCCTCAACCCCTCACCCTCACACCCTCAACCCCTCACCCTCAACCCCTCACCCTCAACCCCTCACCCTCAACCCCTCACTCACCCTCACCCCCTCACCCTCAACCCCTCACCCTCACCCCCTCACCCTCACACTCACTCACCCTCAACCCCTCACACTCACCCTCACCCTCAACCCATCACCCTCTCACCCTCAACCCCTCACCCTCACTCACCCTCACCCTCACTCACCCTCAACCCCTCACCGTCAACCCCTCACCCTCAACCCCTCACCCTCAACCCCTCACCCTCACACCCTCAACCCCTCACCCTCAACCCCTCACCCTCACCCTCAACCCCTCACCCTCAACCCCTCACCCTCAACCCCTCACTCACCCTCACCCCCTCACCCTCAACCCCTCACCCTCACCCCCTCACTCAACCTCACCCCCTCACCCTCACCCCCTCACCCTCACACTCACTCACCCTCAACCCCTCACCCTCACACTCACCCTCACCCCTCACCCTCACTCACCCTCAACCCCTCACCCTCAACCCCTCAACCCCTCACCCTCACCCTAACCCACCCTCAACCCCTCACCCTCACCCACCCTCAACCCCTCACCCTCACCCACCCTCAACCCCTCACCCTCAACCCCTCACCCACCCTCAACCCCTCACCCTCACACTCACCCTCAACCCCTCACCCTCACTCACCCTCACCCACCCTCAACCCCTCACCCTCACCCACCCTCAACCCCTCACCCTCACTCACCCTCACCCTCACTCACCCTCACTCACCCTCACCCTCAACCCCTCACCCTCACTCACCCTCAACCCCTCACCCTCACTCACCCTCACCCTCACCCTCACTCACCCTCAACCCCTCACCCTCACCCTCACTCACCCTCACTCACCCTCACCCTCACTCACCCTCAACCCCTCACCCTCACTCACCCTCACCCTCACTCACCCTCAACCCCTTTACCCTCACTCACCCTCACTCACCCTCAACCCCTCACCCTCAACCCCGCACCCTCAACCCCTCACTCACCCTCACCCCCAACCCCTCACCCCCAACCCCTCACCCTCAACCCCTCACCCTCAACCCCTCACCCTCAACCCCTCACCCTCACCCCCTCACCCTCAACCCCTCACCCTCAACCCCTCACCCTCAACCCCTCACCCTCACCCCCTCACCCTCACCCTCAACACCTCACCCTCAACACCTCACCCTCAACCCCTCACTCACCCTCACCCCCTCACCCTCAACCCCTCACCCTCACACCCTCACCCTCAACCCCTCACCCTCACCCCCTCACCCTCAACCCCGCACCCTCAACCCCTCACCCCCTCACCCCCTCACCCTCACCCTCAACCCCCAACCCCCTCACCCCCGCACCCTCAACCCCTCACCCTCAACCCCTCACCCTCAACCCCTCACCCTCAACCCCGCACCCTCAACCCCTCACCCTCAACCCCTCACCCCCTCACCCTCAACCCCTCACCCTCAACCCCTCACCCTCAACCCATCACCCTCAACCCCTCACCCTCAACCCCTCACCCCCTCACCCTCAACCCCGCACCCTCAACCCCTCACCCTCAACCCCTCACCCTCAACCCCTCACCCTCAACCCCTCACCCTCACTCACCCTCACTCACCCTCATTCACCCTCACCCTCACTCACCCTCACTCACCCTCAACCCCTCACTCACCCTCACCCTCACACACCCTCACCCTCACTCACCCTCACCCTCACTCACCCTCACCCTCACTCACCCTCACCCTCACCCTCACTCACCCTCAACCCCTCACCCTCACTCACCCTCACTCACCCTCAACCCCTCACCCTCACTCACCCTCACCCTCACTCACCCTCAACCCCTCACCCTCACTCACCCTCAACCCCTCACCCTCAACCCCTCACCCCCTCACCCTCAACCCCTCACTCACCCTCACCCCCAACCCCTCACCCCCAACCCCTCACCCTCAACCCCTCACCCTCAACCCATCACCCTCAACCCCTCACCCTCAACCCCTCACCCCCTCACCCTCACCCCCTCACCCCCTCACCCTCACCCTCAACCCCTCACCCCCTCACCCTCAACCCCTCACCCTCAACCCCTCACCCCCTCACCCCCTCACCCTCAACCCCTCTCTCACCCTCACCCCCTCACCCTCAACCCCTCACCCTCACCCCCTCACCCTCAACCCCTCACTCACCCTCACCCCCTCACCCTCAACCCCTCACCCTCACCCCTCACTCACCCTCACCCTCAACCCCTCACTCACCCTCACCCCCTCACCCTCAACCCCTCACCCTCACCCCCTCACCCTCAACCCTCACTCACCCTCACCCCCTCACCCTCAACCCCTCACCCTCACCCCCTCACTCACCCTCACCCTCAACCCCTCACCCTCACCCCCTCACCCTCACCCTCACACTCACACTCACTCACCCTCAACCCCTCACCCTCACACTCACCCTCAACCCCTCACCCTCACTCACCGTCAACCCCTCACCCTCACCCACCCTCAACCCCTCACCCTCACCCACCCCTCAACCCCTCACCCTCAACCCCTCACCCACCCTCACCCCTCACCCTCACACTCACCCTCAACCCCTCACCCTCACCCACCCTCAACCCCTCACCCTCACCCACCCTCAACCCCTCACCCTCACACTCACTCACCCTCACCCTCACTCACCCTCACTCACCCTCACTCACCCTCACCCTCACCCTCTCACCCTCAACCCCTCACCCTCACCCTCACTCACCCTCACCCTCAACCCCTCACCCTCAACCCCTCACCCTCAACCCCTCACCCTCAACCCCTCACCCTCAACCCCTCAACCCCTCACCCTCAACCCCTCACCCTCAACCCCTCACCCTCACACCCTCAACCCCTCACCCTCAACCCCTCACCCTCACCCTCAACCCCTCACCCTCAACCCCTCACCCTCAACCCCTCACTCACCCCCTCACCCTCAACCCCTCACCCTCACCCCCTCACTCACCCTCACCCCCTCACCCTCACCCACCCTCACCCTCAACTCACTCACCCTCAACCCCTCACCCTCAACCCCTCACCCTCCCCTCAACCCCTCACCCTCACACCCTCAACCCCTCACCCTCACCCTCACCCCTCACCCTCAACCCCCTCACCCTCCTCACCCCCTCACCCTCAACCCCACACCCTCACCCTCACTCACCCTCACCCCCTCACCCTCACCTCACCTCACCCTCACCCCTCACCCTCACTCACCCTCAACCCCTCACCCTCTCACCCTCACCCCTCACCCTCACCCACCCTCAACCCCTCACCCTCAACCCCTCACCCTCACCCTCAACCCCTCACCCACCCTCAACCCCTCACCCTCACCCTCACCCTCACCCCTCACCCACCCTCAACCCCTCACCCTCACCCTCACCCCTCACCCTCACCCTCACTCACCCTCAACCCCTCACCCTCAACCCCTCACCCTCACTCACCCTCACCTCACCCTCAACCCCTCACCCTCACCCTCACTCACCCTCAACCCCTCACCCTCACTCACCCTCAACCCCTCACCCTCACCCTCACCTCACCCTCACCCTCACCTCACTCACCCTCACCCTCAACCCCTCACCCTCACCCCCTCACCCCTCACCCTCACACTCACTCACCCTCACCCTCACCTCACCCTCACTCACCCTCACCTCACTCACCCTCAACCCCTCACCCTCACACCCTCAACCCTCACCCTCACCCCTCACTCACCCTCAACCCCCTCACCCTCACCCCTCACCCTCACCCTCAACCCCTCACCCTCACCCCTCACCCCTCACCCTCAACCCCTCACCCTCACCCTCACCCCTCACCCCTCACCCTCAACCCCCTCACCCCTCACCCCTCACACCCTCACCCCTCACCCTCAACCCCTCACCCTCACCCCCTCACCCTCACCCCCTCACCCTCATCCCCTCACCCTCAACCCCTCACCCTCAACCCCTCACTCCTCACCCCCTCACCCCTCACCCTCAACCCCTCACCCTCAACCCCTCACTCACCCTCACCCCCTCACCCCTCACCCTCACCCTCACCCTCAACCCCTCACCCTCACCCCTCACCCTCAACCCCTACTCACCCTCACCCCCTCACCCTCAACCCCTCCCCCTCACACCCCTCACCCCTCACCCTCAACCTCCCCCCTCACCCCTCACCCTCAACCCTCACCCTCACCCCTCACCCTCAACCCCTCACCCTCACCCACCCTCACCCCTCACCCTCACTACCCTCAACCCCTCACCCCCTCACCCTCAACCCCTCACCCTCACCCCCTCACCCCACCCTCACCCTCACCCTCAACCCCTCACCCCTCACTCCCCTCAACCCCTCACCCTCACCCTCACCTCCCTCACCCCCTCACCCTCACCCCTCACCCTCACTCACCCTCAACCCCTCACCCTCACCTCACCCTCACTCACCCTCAACCCCTCACCCCTCACCCTCACCCCTCACCCTCACCCCTCACCCACCCTCACCCCTCACCCTCACCCCTCACCCTCACTACCCTCACCCTCAACCCCTCACCTCAACCCCTCACCTCAACCCCTCACCCCCTCACCCTCACCCCTCACCCTCACCCCTCACCCTCACCCCCTCACCCTCAACCCCTCACCCTCACCCCTCACCCTCAACCCCTCACCCCTCACCCTCAACCCCTCACCCTCACCCCGCACCCTCAACCCCTCACCTCAACCCCTCACCCTCAACCCCTCACCCTCAACCCCTCACCCTCACCCCCTCACCCTCACCCCTCACCCTCAACCCCTCACCCCTCAACCCCTCACTCACCCTCACCCCCTCACCCTCACCCCTCACCCTCACACCCTCACCCTCAACCCCTCACCCTCGCCCCCTCACCCTCAACCCCTCACTCACCCTCACCCCTCACCCTCACCCCCTCACCTCACCCCCTCACCCCTCACCCCCTCAC